>NC_090732.1:163505983-163684448 GCF_036898095.1 Palaemon carinicauda | reverse complement strand
GTGAAGTATTTCTCTTTGATTTCGGCTGTCGCTTTACTGGAAACCTTCTTATATTAGCTTAGATAGCTTTTATATAGTCCTGATTAACGGTTAACGATCATTTGCTTGATTTTGGAACCCCACTTGGCTAACTCTTTGGATTCAAGATGTCTGACATTTCGCAAGCCCCCACCCATAGGCGATGTAGGTCTTGTAATAGGCGTATTCCGAAGGCCTCGGTAGATCCTCACACCGCTTGTTCTGACTGTAGGGATAGGCCCTGTCAGTTAGAAAATCGATGTGAGGAATGCGCCGGACTTTCGGAACTTGATTTTGTCCGTCTTTTGAAATATTCAACTAAGTTAGAGAGAGGCAGAGTTAGGAGGAGTTCTTCTCACTCTTCACTTTTTTCCTCACCTCATGATCCCCTACCTTTTCCTACCCCTGTAGTGGCTACCCCCGAACCTACTATTTGCCCTCAGCCTGATATGTCTGTTGTGTTGCGTGCTATTCAGGCCTTAGGCGATAAAGTAGAGTCAGTGGTAAGTGATCATAAGTCTCTTATGGCCGAAGTCAAGGAACTTAAGGTCAAGAGTGCAGTGGGTGGAATTAGTGCCAGTGCTGTGACGAGTGCTAGTGTCAGTGCAGTGCCAAGTGCTAGTGTCAGTGTCAGTGTGGTGCGTGAGGATACTTCTGTGCGTGCCAGTCGTCCTCCCAGTCCGGGACCTCTTGCAAGCTCCCAAGCCCAGGGGAGAAGCAATGTCGAAGGGCAAAAGGGTTCGGCAGGCCTTGATCGGCGCACAGAAGTATCCTCGGTGGTTGCGGGCGTGTCTTCCAGAGACCGTCACTCCCACCTGCAGACGATTGAGCCCGTCTTTTACTCGTCCGCTGATCTATTGTCAGGGAAGAAACGCTGGACTCAGGTCTCTAGACCACTCAAACGCAGAGTCCAGTCCGCGAGTGTTCAACCGGGCTGCAGTCATTGGCTCAGCTCTGACTCGCCGCAGTCATCAGTCGACTGCACTCCGCCCAAGAGGAGTAAGGTTCTGCCGCAACAGATCTCTGCTGTTAAGGCTTTACCTCAGCAGACCGTAGTGTCTGCCGACCCCAAGTTGTCTCTACTGCAGTCCATGCAGGCACAGCTTTCGGTCTTGATGCGTGAGTGTCAGGCTGAGAAGGTTGCGCCTCCGCCTCCGCCTGCACTCGCTCCGCCTGCGCTCGCTCCGCCTGACCGCAAGTACCGCCTGCCAGGCGTACGATGTTGAGCCACGTTCTGAGTTTACTGTTCCCAGTGGTGTACAGTCTCCGCCTTCCTTAAGGGAACCTCAGCAATGGGATCAGGAGGCTTATACCTCTCTTCCTCCGCTTCCACTTGCTGCTCCACCAGTGATGCAACACTCGGTTGAGGTACAACAACCTCTCCCTTCCATGAGTCAGTCTCCTCAGCTCTCGCTGCAGCGAGCTCAACCCTCCGCAAGGCAAGCACCACAACACCTTAGCCTTGCGCCTCAGGAGCCTCAGCTTGCGAGACATTTACTACGTTCTGCGCAGCCTCTACCTCATCGCTCTACGCTCACACCGCAGGAACAGGAACTTGCTACTCCGCTTCCGCCATCCACTCAGCAAGCGCAATCCTTGAGTTCAGCCACTCATGCCAGGAGTCAGCCTCCTCCACCCATGCGCCTACCTTCTGCTTCTTTTGTTCAGCCTTTGCAGTCTGAGACTCAGGTGTTCCCTCAACAGATTCTTGAAGAGGAAACCACTAATATTGTTGTTCCAGCTCGTTCTGACTCTGCTGTTCAGCATACCTTTCCGATCTCTTCGCTTCACTCTGGTGATGAGGCGTCTGATGATGAGGCGGCACACCTGGATCCCTCATCAGACGTGGATGAATCCAAGCCTTCTCCGCCTTCTATTGACTTTCGTAAGGTCTTGGCTCTGTTTAGGGAGGTATACCCAGACCACTTTGTCTCTGCTATTCCCCGCTCTCCACCATCTGAGTTTTCGCTGGGCATGCAGCCAGCTAAGTCTTCCTATACTAAGCTAGTCTTAGCAAGGTCCTCTAAGAGAGCGTTAAGGATCTTAGGGGAGTGGTTGCAGACTAAGCAACACCTTGGCAAGACTTCGTTCATGTTTCCTCCGACTAAGCTCACTTCTAAAGCGGGCGTTTGGTATGCCACAGGAGAGGAACCAGGCTTGGGAGTACCTGCCTCTGCCCAGGCTGACTTCTCAAGTCTGGTAGACTCGCCTCGTAGAACTGCAATGAGGCGCTCTAAGGTTTGCTGGACCTTCTCAGACCTTGATCACTTCCTGAAGGGTGTTTTTAGAGCATTTGAGATGTTCAACTTCCTAGACTGGTGCCTGGGGGCCCTCAGCAAGAAGACCTCCCCTGCGGACAAGGATTCTGCCATGCTATTAATGTCCTGCATGGATAAGGCCATTAGAGATGGATCTGGCGAGCTTGCGTCGATGTTTGTATCAGGGGTTCTTAAGAAAAGGGAACAGCTTTGTACCTTCCTTTCCTCCAGCATTACACCTTGTCAAAGGTCACAACTCCTTTTCGCTCCGCTCTCGAAGTTCCTCTTCCCCGAAGAGCTGGTTAAGGACTTGTCTGCTGCCCTGATACAAAAGGACACACATGATCTTGTAGCCTCATCGGCTCGTAAGACTAAGGTTGCTACCTCAGTCCCCAGGACTTATCGCACCCCAGTGGCTGATACTCCTGCTACGAGGTTCATACCGCCCTTTCGTGGTAGAGCCCCCAGCCGAGGAAGCTCCCGTCCAGACTCTTCCAGGAGCAAGTCTAGGAAGGGTTCCAAGGCCTCTAAAGGAAAAAAACTGACTCTCCGCATCTCCAGACAGCAGTAGGAGCCAGACTCAAGAGCTTCTGGCAAGCCTGGGAAAAGAGAGGTGCAGACGCCCAGTCTGTCAGTTGGCTGAGGGAGGGTTACAGGATTCCATTCTGCCTCAAACCCCCTCTGACCACATCTCCCATCAACCTCTCTCCCAACTACAAAGAAGAGGACAAGAGGCTAGCGTTGCACCAGGAGGTGTCGCTACTTGTGCAGAAGAAGGCAGTGGTTATAGTCCGGGACCATCAATCCCCGGGCTTCTACAACCGTCTCTTTCTGGTGGCCAAGAAGACAGGAGGTTGGAGACCGGTGCTGGACGTCAGCGCGCTCAATGCGTATGTCACCAAGCAGACGTTCACGATGGAGACGACGAAGTCGGTCCTAGCAGCGGTCAGGCAGGAGGACTGGATGGTCTCGTTGGACTTGAAAGATGCCTACTTTCACGTTCCTATTCATCCAGACTCCCAACCTTTCCTGAGATTCGTTTTTGGAAAGGTTGTCTACCAATTCCAAGCCCTGTGTTTTGGCCTAAGCACAGCTCCTATGGTGTTCACGCATCTGATGAGGAATATAGCAAAATTCCTCCACTTATCGGACATCAGAGCCTCCCTCTACTTAGACGACTGGCTGTTGAGAGCCTCCACGAGTCGTCGCTGTCTGGAGAGTCTCAACTGGACTTTGGACTTAATCAGAGAACTGGGTCTGTTAGTCAACATAGAAAAGTCTCAGCTCATTCCCTCCCAATCCATTGTGTACCTGGGAATGGAGATTCGGAGTCAGGATTTTCGGGCTTTTCCATCGGCCCCCAGGATAAGCCAAGCCCTAGAGTGCATCATGAGCATGCTGAAGAGGAGCAGTTGCTCGGTGAGACAGTGGATGAGTCTCACAGGGACCCTTTCATCACTGGCCCTGTTCGTCGAGCTAGGGAGACTCCACCTCCGCCCTCTTCAATTCCATCTTGCAGCTCATTGGGACAAGGGTTTGACTCTCGAAGCAGTCTCTATCCCAGTCACCAAAGAAATGAAGACCACTCTCTTGTGGTGGAAGAACAATCTCCTTCTCAGGGAGGGCCTATCGTTGGCTATTCAGACCCCCAATCTTCATCTCTTCTCAGATGCATCGGACTCGGGCTGGGGTGCGACCTTGAACGGACGGGAATGCTCGGGAACGTGGAACGAGGAACAGGGAACGCTCCACATCAACTGCAAGGAGCTACTAGCAGTTCATTTAGCCCTGCTGAACTTCAAGTCCCTCCTGCTAGGCAAAGTGGTGGAGGTGAACTCAGACAACACCACAGCCTTGGCTTACATCTCCAAGCAAGGAGGGACCCATTCGAGGAGCCTATACGAGATCGCAAGGGACCTCCTCATTTGGTCAAGAAGTCAAAACCTCACTTTGGTCACGAGGTTCATTCAGGGCAACATGAACGTCTCAGCAGATCGCCTAAGCAGAAGGAATCAGGTCATTCCCACGGAATGGACCCTCCACAAGAGTGTGTGCAACAGACTTTGGACCTTGTGGGGTCAACCTACCATAGATCTGTTTGCCACCTCCATGACCAAGAGACTTCCGCTGTACTGTTCCCCAGTTCCAGACCCTGCAGCAGTTCATGTGGATGCTTTTCTACTGAACTGGTCCCATCTCGACCTTTACGCATTCCCACCGTTCAAGATAATAAACAAAGTTCTGCAGAAATTCATCTCGCACGAAGGGACACGGCTGACGCTGGTTGCTCCCCTTTGGCCTGCAAGAGAATGGTTCACAGAGGTACTTCAATGGCTAGTCGACATCCCCAGGACTCTACCTCTAAGAGTGGACCTTCTACGTCAACCTCACGTAGACAGGTTGCACCCAAACCTCCACGCTCTTCAGACTGTCGAAAGATTCGCTAGAGCTAGAGGCTTTTCGAAGGAGGCAGCCAGTGCGATTGCCAGAGCAAGAAGGGTTTCCACTCGTAGAGTCTACCAATCTAAGTGGGAAGTCTTCCGGAGCTGGTGTAGAGCCAATTCAGTATCCTCTACCAATACCTCTGTGACCCAAATAGCTGACTTCCTTTTACATCTTAGGAATGAGAGATCCCTTTCAGCCCCTACGATTAAAGGGTATAGGAGTATGTTGGCTTCAGTTCTCCGCCACAGAGGTTTGGACCTTTCTTCCAACAAGGACCTTCAAGACATCCTTAAGTCTTTTGAGACGTCTAAAGAGCGTCGTCTATCCACTCCAGGCTGGAACCTAGACGTAGTCTTAAGGTTCCTTATGTCACCTAGGTTCGAACCTCTCCAGTCAGCTTCCTTCAAGGACCTTACCCTCAAGACTCTTTTTCTCGTCTGCCTTGCAACAGCTAAGAGAGTCAGTGAGGTTCATGCCTTCAGCAAGAACATTGGTTTCACGACCGAATCTGCAACATGTTCTTTTCAGCTCGGATTCCTAGCAAAGAACGAACTTCCTTCACGTCCTTGGCCTAGATCGTTTGAAATACCTAGCCTCTCCAACATGGTAGGTAACGAACTAGAGAGAGTTCTTTGCCCTGTCAGAGCTCTCAAGTATTATCTTAATAGGTCTAAACCTATTCGAGGACAGTCAGAAGCCTTATGGTGTGCCATCAAGAAACCTTCGAGGCCCATGTCCAAGAACGGGGTTTCGTATTATATAAGGCTTCTGATTAGAGAAGCCCATTCTCACTTAAAGGAGGAAGACCTTGCATTGCTGAAGGTAAGGACCCACGAAGTAAGAGCCGTAGCTACTTCGATGGCCTTTAATAAAAACCGTTCTCTGCAGAGCATAATGGATGCAACCTATTGGAGGAGCAAGTCAGTGTTTGCATCATTTTATCTTAAAGATGTCCAGTCTCTTTACGAGAACTGCTACACCCTGGGACCATTCGTAGCAGCGAGTGCAGTAGTAGGTGAGGGCTCAGCCACTACATTCCCTTAATCCCATAACCTTTTTTAACCTTTCTCTTGAATGCTTTTATTGTTGTTTTTATGGTTGTTACGATAGGCTAAGAAGCCTTCCGCATCCTTTTGATTTGGCGGGTGGTCAATTCATTCTTGAGAAGCGCCTGGGTTAGAGGTTGTGTAGAGGTCCTTTAGTAGGGGTTGCAGCCCTATATACTTTAGCACCTTTGAGTTGATTCAGCCTCCAAGAGGAACGCTGCGCTCAGTAAGGAAGACGAACTTAAAAAAGAGGCAGAGTAACGGTTCAATTCGACTTCCTTACCAGGTACTTATTATTTCATTGTTATTTGAGATAACTGTTATATGAAATATGGGATACTTAGCTATCCTTTAATCTTGTACACTGGTTTTCACCCACCCCCCTGGGTGTGAATCAGCTACATGATTATCGGGTAAGTTTAATATTGAAAAATGTTATTTTTATTAGTAAAATAAATTTTTGAATATACTTACCCGATAATCATGATTTAATCGACCCTCCCTTCCTCCCCATAGAGAACCAGTGGACCGAGGAAAAATTGAGGAGGTGTCAACAAGAAGTACTATAGTACCTGGCCACAGGTGGCGCTGGTAAGTACACCCCCTTCTAGTATTGTGATAGCTGGCGTATCCCTCCATAGAATTCTGTCGGGCAACGGAGTTGACAGCTACATGATTATCGGGTAAGTATATTCAAAAATTTATTTCTGGGCTCCGACCTGTGCCGCGCAGTGAAATACTCCTAGAGCACTTATTTCTAAGGAATATAACTGCTATATATTACCAGAGAAAAAAAGCATAGGAATGCCAGGTTGAACCCAGCTCGCTCACCTATATAAGGTGTCGGTATAAAATACTGGGGCGTGATAATTCACAACCAGAGGTCTCGCACTATTTAGATATCTCCTCTTCAAAATCCCCGCCACAGCGAGGTGCCGTTCAACACTACTACCACTAACCCAACCCACGCCAGTGACGACACTCCTTTATAGCACTTGTTGTTATTAGGTCCAACATGTTTTTTTCTCGTGTTTAGCCTTGGATTTATCATTGTTTTGTGATCGGTGGCCGATTCCCATGATACCCCATCGAAGTTAAGTGCTTTATCCATGTATGTTAGCGAGATTGGGCAGTGTAACCTCTGTTTTTGTTGGTGGAGAGGTGTTTGTATGTGGACGGCGTCCCCGTTCTTGCCGTTCGTGGTTCGGCTCTGCCCTTTTTTCTCGTTGGTTCGTCAGTCATTGATATTTGTTCGAACTTTTAGGAGTTTTTTCCTTGCATTTATATAGTACACCGTCTTTGTGCTTTCATCTAGCATTAATTTTATGTTATCCTATGATATCAGTGTTAGCGTTTCATCAAGGAGTAGGTTATGTTGGTATGCCTGCATTCGTGCATATTGGTGGATTGCGTCACCTTTGAGATTGTTTCGCTAGTTCTAGGAAGACGACCATCTCACTTATTATTATTAAACATTTTAGTTTTATTTCGTACGCTCCACCTAGTTTTACATTTGGTTCGAGTGGGACTCGCGTATTTTGTTGTTTTTACTGTTCGATCTACCGCTTCAGTAACTAGGTTGGTACCCCTGCTTTCCATCTGCTGATGGCGTCATGCTTCCTCCGTTACCACTCGCCCGAGTCCCTCTCTCGCCATATTATTTCTGCATGCCTAACCTTACTTACGTGATTTCGCTTTTAATTCATTAATTATTTTTATGTATTTGTGCATTGATATTATATTTATTGCTTTACTCCGTTATGATCATATTTTTGGGATTTTCATGTCATGTTGAGGGGATCTCCAGTTGGTAGCCCTGTCTACCACTACGCACTGGTGATTCCCCGGTACCATACCCCCCCCCCCCCCACAGGTTGGGGAGGCTATTCCATCCCCCCTCCTCCAGTGTACACCCTTCCTCTCACTCGATGGTTGTTGGTTATGACATACGGGTCAAGTATGCTTGTTCCTCAGTCTTCCCTCAACGTTCCGACATATTGAGGACTGAGTGTACCCACGGGGTGTGACTTAGTCTCATTCATTCATACCGGGCTGTTTCGTCTCCTCCCCTCCCATCGCCCCGATTGGCCATCGGTCGGGGGAGGGGGAGGGCCGGGACCACCGGGGACTATCACACGTGATTAGTCGGTATGACTGCACCTTGGTGTAACTTTTGCTTTTAGCTATGGTTGTAAGAATGAGCACTTAAGTTAGGAGTGTCCCCACCTACGGTACCTCCTGCTATTATCGTCCGCATAGGACTTATTAATATCATTATATTATATTCTACATGAATCATTACCTTCGTCCCGGTACCTCTGGTTGGGTAGTGGGGGTTCCATTGGCTCCCCCACGCTCTCCCGTGGTACCCTCCCGTCATCAGACATCGGAGCCTCCGAGCTCTTAAATACAAGATCTGTTGACACTGACACAGTTTTGATTAATATCCTCCCTCCGGGAGCCCTATTCAATTACAGACATTAGTTTTAGATCATAACTGGAGTTTTCTATTTATGTATTTTAAGGATGTATCTTAGGTTACTTTAAGTTTACTTTAAGTTACTTTTAAGTTTACTTTAAGTTACTTTAAGTTTACTTTA
This sequence comes from Palaemon carinicauda, assembly GCF_036898095.1. Classification (NCBI taxonomy): domain Eukaryota; kingdom Metazoa; phylum Arthropoda; class Malacostraca; order Decapoda; family Palaemonidae; genus Palaemon; species Palaemon carinicauda. Next base: position 163,676,081 of record NC_090732.1, on the reverse strand, counting down.
CCAACCCTGTTCCCGTTTTATTTTATACCTCCCTGGTAATGACGGGATGGTATATTCCTCGCTATGACAATATTATTTCATTGATAATCTTATCTTATTACGGAATTGTTTCAACATTTCCCCTGTTACTATACCGGTTCGAAATTTTGTTCATAGCCTTTTGTCCCGATTTCATATCGGTCTATTTTAAGAATCCGGAACACCCGGATCTTTTTAGGTTATTAACCTATTATGGGATACTCACGTATCTGTATTTTATTCTATACTTCCCAAGTAGCGACGGGATAGTGTATTTCAAGCTATGACAATATTATTTCATTGATAACCTTAACTTATTACGGGATTGTTTTAACAATGTCAGTTTATTTATAAGTTATTCCCCGGTTACTAAACCGGTCCTAGAGTTGTTCATAGCCTTTTGTCCCGGTTTCATATCGGTCTACTTTAAGAACCCGGAACACCCGGATCCTTTTATGTTACTAACCTATTATGGGACACTCACGTATCTTTCTTTTATTCTATACTTTCCAAGTAGCAACGGGATAGTATATTTCTCGCTATGACAATATTTTTTCATTGATAACCTTAACTTATTATGGAATTGTTTTAACAAAGTCAGTTAATTTATGATAAGTTTTTCCCCGGTTACTGTACCGGTCTGAACTTTGTTCATAGTCTTTTGTCCCGATTTCATATTGGTCTAATTCAAGAATTCGGAGCATCCGGATCTCTTTAGGTTACTGACCTGCTATGGGATACTTATGTATCTTTATGATATTCTATACTTTCCCAGTACCGACGGGATAGTATATTTCGCGCTATGACAATATTATTTCATTGATAATCTTCACCTTTTATGGAATTATTTTGACAATGTCAGTTAATTTATGAAAGTTTTCTCCCCGGTTATTATACCGGTCCGAAATTTTGTTCATAGCCTTTTGTCCCGGTTTCATACCGGTCTATTTTAAGAATTCGGAACACCCGGATCTTTTTGGGTTACTACCCTACTATGGGACACTGTAGGTGCCCCTGTCGTTACTATCTATAATTATAACTTCGGATATATTATTTTGGGATTTTCATTTTATTTCCTTTGTGATTGATCGATTTAAACATTTATTCTCGATCTATTTATTTTACATTCCCAACGGAGTTACCTTGTTCATTAGTAACGATATACCCTCTTTCGGAGCTCGCAGTCTTCCATGACTTCTACCTTGGCGACTCTTTAGATCTGGGTTGGCGGGTTTGCCTGGAGTGTCAGGGCAAAGAGATCCTGTGTCTCTTCCTTTTAGGGTTTTCAAGGAAGCACGTGGCTGATGTCGGGCCACGTCCCGTTGTCCCTAAAGTTAAAGCTACCTGCCAGCCCTAGCAAAGACTCACAGGTCTTCCAAATCACCAAACCAGTTAAGACTTCTCTTGGGCCGAGAGCGAAGCCCGGCCTGAAACCTACGACCCCGGAGGCTCCCTTCGATCCGGCAGCCCTTTCAAGATTGATGCATGGCCTCTCGTGGCATGGTTAGTTTCAACCTGACCTTTCATTAGAAGAGGCCAGCGACCGATCCCAGGGATGAGGTAGAAATTTATTTCTATTTGAACACGATGTTGTGCTGATATTTATCCATATATATACATATATATATAATTTACGGACCTCTGTGGCTCACTGGCTCAAACCTCGTGTCACATACCGAGTCACCACGATTATAGGATGGAAGATTCCTGGTGCCTCTGTGAACTTGACAATTGAATGGAATTATTGCCCATTAGGGGGAAGTGAGTGCTAAACCAGATAGCCTCATACAGGGTCTCATTTGTTATGGGCTACCTCAACAGCACAATATATCATCCCGGATGCCTCTAGGCTCCCGGAATTCGTCGAAAGCAATCCGTGGAAGGGGGCCTTGCGCTCTCCCTTCAAAGATGGTATGTTAACCATCGAATGGTTTGGCACCCGGACTGTAGAAGATTTTGAATTCTACCCGCCGGGTCTACAGTTCCCTCTCTCTAGTTTCGCATGCCTTACCGAGGAGACACTCGTAAGGTTTGACAAGGTCCCCAAAGAAACCAAAATGTACCCAAAGGGGCAGGCTCAGTCCACCTGGGTCCGGCCCTTAAACGAGTGGGAGTGTGTTAACACTACGTTAACACCTCACAAGAGCCCGTACACGATGTTTCTAGTGGAGGAGTAAACCCCTACTCCGTGTGTCACTAAGATATCGGACCTTGCTCGGCAGGCAATATACGAGGACAAGCCGTTACCGCAGCTGAAGGAAACGCATCCGACCTCCCTCCTGTCCCTGGGGGATCACGATTGCTGGGCTAACGCCCCGGCGACCTTCACATTGGGTAAATTAAGCGCTGACTGTGCTCCCATTCAGTTCAGTGAGTGGCTACCCAGGCTTCCGGAATCTCTGATATGCCTCGAGCTCGAAGCCTGTATGCGCCTGAGTGGACCTATCAACTCGGCTATAATGGCAGAAAAGACCTCTTTAATGTATGAAGAAGAACCACCTTTTAAGGTCTTGACAGGGTCATTACTTCGAGCCTTACTGTCTGATTCCTACGACTTCTTTGCGGCCAGACGTCGTTGCTGTAGGCATGTCTTGTCTGAGGCCACTATCAGACATGAGCCTAACAAGCTCATTAAAGCCCCAGTCTGGAGCTGCTAGGGTCAATCAGAGCCTCAAGGTTCGATGGGCTTAGTCCCCAAGCACAAGTTCGAACCGGCCAGCAACCAATCTCGAGGTAGAAAGAGTCTGAGATCTTTCCATTCCTTCCAAACCGGCAGTCCCAACAGGTGGTTCAAACCATCCCGGTGGCACAAGGGAGTCAACCTTTCACTTCGAAGGGTCAACCCCAACAGCAATACGTGCTGGTTCCTCAGTCCCAAGTAGCAACTACCTCCTATGCTACTTCCCCAGCCCTTAGGCCCACCTTTGAAACTCAGGGTGCTTTCCAGGGTTACCAGCGCCCCAGAGGCGCTAGCTCGAGAGGAACTTTTCGCAACAGCTACTCTCGAGGCCGGGGAGGTAAATCCGCAGCAAATCATTGGGGGTTCTCAGGTAGGGGTAGGACTTTACATCTTCCGGAACCGTTGAACGTTCAACATTTGGGCTTTCAGTATAATTTCCAAAAGTCTGGGGTGGAGTTGGATAGAATGGCCCCCTCCACCAACCAGTTTTCATCAACATCCAACGGAAGAGCTAGTCTTATATGAAAACGATTTATTGCAAAAGGAAGCAATAAAGAAAGTAAATCGTTTGTAATTTCAGGATCACTTGTTCAGCGGGCCAAAGAAAGACTCAGAATAGCGAAGAGTAATCCTAGACCTGTCGCTTCTGAATTCTTACATTTGATGCGACAAGTTTCACATGCTGACCGTCTCTCAGGTGCGGACCTTGCTTCTCTGTGGGGCCGTCGCCTCCCCTATGGATCTTGCAGACGTTTGCTATCATGTTCCGAAAGCAAGGCATTTTCGTCCGTTTCTAGGCTTCAACTAGGCAAACTGCCTCACAGCAACTACAGAGTGATAATCTCTTATAACAGTTTTGGTTCCAAATCAACTTCGAGAAATCTCGTTTAGTCCCGAGGACAAGTTTCAATGGTTAGGATTCAATGGGTTCTGTGCTCCCACACTCTGTCTCCCAACAGCCAAGAGGAACGGTATAGCAAAACACAATAAGTTTTCTCAAAGACAAATTGTCTTCCAGAAGAAATCAAGAGAGAATCCTGGGTGCCCTCCAGTTTGCCTCAGTAACAGATATACTACTGAAGGCCAGACTGAAAGATATAAGCCGAGTATGGTGCTCCAGGAAAACGAGTAATATCGAGACAATGGGCTCGACTCCAACCAATTCTGAAGAAAAGACTTCAACCATGGACAAAGGTCAAAATCTGGCAAATCAGTTTCCTTACAATATCCACCCCCAAGCTCGTCTTTTACACAGACGCCTCCCTAACAGGCGGGGGGGGGGGGGGGGGGGGGGGGGGATACTCTCAGTACACGAAAGTCCTGGGACTATGGTCGACAATATTCCGCCAACTTCATATCAATGTTTTAGAAGCCATGGCGGTATTTTTGACCTTAAGCAACCGGCTCCAGCCAAAAACCAACATATCAGGTTTCTTCTAGATAGATAGTGGCGGACGCACTTTCGAGGACAACTCCGCTGGAGTCGGAGTGGTCACTAGACCCAATGTCCTTCAGTTGGATTCTTTCTCAGGTTCCGGATCTCCAGATAGATCTGTTTGCAACAAAGTCCAACTACAACTAGAGTGCTACGTAGCTCCCAGCCCGGATCCTCGGGCTTACGCCACAGGCGCACTATCATTAGTCTGGAACACTTGGGAGAGAATTTACCTATTCCCACCAATAAATCTGTCGATGAAAGTGTTAGACAAGCTCAGGACTTTCAAAGGCCAAGTTGCTCTAGTAGTCCCCATCTGGCCCAAGCACAACGGGTTTCCCCTTCTGGTGGAACTGGTTCTCCACCTCGACAGATCCCCAATCCAATACAAACACAAGCAGTACAACTCGCTGTGTGTTAGCTTCCTCAAATTCAGAATGCCCTACCTTTCTGGACTTTATGAAATTTGCAGCTCAAGAGGTGCAGATATTGATCCTCAAATACGTTATTTTTAGAATCAGATAAGAGGGGATCCACCCTTCGACAGTATGATTCGGCTGTTATGAAACTTGCCAGTTTTTAAGGGACTCAAAGGTTGAGACAATGACTATGAATCTGACAGTAACCTTCTTCAGAATTTTATTTGAATCAGACTTAGAGACTTGTACTATTACCACAAATTAAGTCACCCTTGAAGGTTTTACAATTGGCTTTAATATTGCCCTTACAGATTCATACTTCTCATCCATCCCGAGAACCTGCGCCAGATTGAAACCATCAACTCACCATAGCTCAGTTTCCTGGTTTCTGAATGAAGTAATTAAATTGGCTTCAGACACTCTTAACGAGACTTGCCATTATATTCCATTGGTTAGGAAATCCTTGTTCTTAATGAACCTGACTTCTGGCGCCAGAATATCAGAACTTTCAGCCTTGTCTAGAGATCCAGGTCATATTGAATTTTCTCTCGTCAGGGGAAGTACTCCTTTCCCCTGACAAAAGATTTTTAGCGAAAATGAGGACCCCCAGGACAGACGGTTCCCCTGGAAGATTGTCCCACTTCCGCAGGACCCATCTTTATGTCCAGTAAACACTCTGGAAGCCTACTTAAACATATCTCCCGTTCAGTCCTCGGGGCCCTTACCCATTAGAGAAGGTGAAGAACCATCATCCTGAAAGGACTCAGACAGAAGATTCTGCATTTCATTAACGGGCTACCTAGAATCATTCCCACATCACTCCCTTACGTCCATGATATATGAGCTGTAGCTACCTCGGTTAATTACTATGAACTTCACTGGACTTACTAAATATACAGGCCGGAAGTCTCCAACAGTATTTAAATGCCACTGCTTAAAACCTCTGGAAGCCTTATATTTGCTACAGTGGCAGCAGGGAATGTGATTCCTCCTGAACATAGTGAACCTTAATCAACTATGTCTTGCTATCCTCTTACCTGTTATTTTGGATTTTGTTACTTCCTCAGGTATTGTTCCAAGTTTTGGGACCATTTCTCTGGTACTATTTCACTGCGCGGCACAGGTCGGAGCCCAGAAAAGGGATTTTGACGAAGGAAAAATCTATTTCTGGGCGAGAGACCTGTGCCGCCCAGTGAACCCTCCCTTGACTTCCCTCCCAACATGGGCCCCAAACCTTGGGTGCTATGAGGAGTGACGTCACTGGCGTGGGTTGGGTTAGTGGTAGTAGTGTTGAACGGCACCTCGCTGTGGCGGGGATTTTGAAGAGGAGATATCTAAATAGTGCGAGACCTCTGGTTGTGAATTATCACGCCCCAGTATTTTATACCGACACCTTATATAGGTGAGCGAGCTGGGTTCAACCTGGCATTCCTATGCTTTTTTTCTCTGGTAATATATAGCAGTTATATTCCTTAGAAATAAGTGCTCTAGGAGTATTTCACTGGGCGGCACAGGTCTCTCGCCCAGAAATAGATTTTTCCTTCGTCAAAATCCCTTTTTACTAATAAAAATAACATTTTACTTCATTGAAGGTTTTTTTGTTTTTTTTTGTACCATAGCCATGAGATATATCATTTGATATAATATAGTGCAATATAGAGTCATTGATAAAATTTCTTGGTATTATAAGTCATTACTTTTATCCATACTCTTCCATTCTAAAGGGTAAGACATCGGAGGCTTTAGCCAAACTAATGTCCCTACAAGCTACAGAGGCCACACTTGTGAAATTGGATGAAGCTACTCAGACCCTAACTGAAAAAGTGATTGATGTCCAGCTTATTCAGCGAGGAGATGTTTTAAAGGTTAGCCAATTTTCTTGTAAAACATTTTAATTATCCTTTATGCTGGCTGCTAATGTTACATGTGTTAATTTTACTTAAGATTTACTGCCAGTATTTCTGTAATCTTTTGTTTTTTCCATGAATCTTACATGGGAATCACATTACTATTATCTACGAAGTGCGAGCTTCTCTACTTTAAAATAAATGATCAAATATTTGGTCTCTCTACCCTTAAATCTCTCCCCTCTAAAAACCACACCAAGCAGCTCCCTTTGAATATGTCAATCTTCATTACTTCTATGTCAAAGGCTTGAGTAACCTATGCTGTACTTTTTTTTTTACTATATCAGTTCATATAGAATATTTTTTACTTATTAAATTTGCCTTGTGCTAAAATTTACCATCAGAGATTTTTTGAGAAGACTAACACCCTATATCCCTTATAGCTGCCTCTTGGTACAGTATTAGTATGTTCCACTTGTTCACATAATCATTATGATAAAAATAAGTATTTGTGGCCAAGGGGAAAGATGACATTAATAGAAATTTAATAAGCAAGAGATGTTCTTGTTTCTGAGATAAAAATGCCAAGTAAGGGATTGTTCAGATCAGGTTTGATTCCTTTATCAATTTGTTGAATCTTCTCTTAAGGTCATTTGCTATTTTCATTCAAATGAACTTCCCACAAATACTATCATTCATTCTCACCTCCATCATATTCACTCTTGGATGTATTTATCGTACCACATTTTTCTGAAATTTACACTCGAGCAATATTTTTCATTTGTTCTTTCTACCACTTAAAAATCTTCATCTTTCTTCATCAGCTCCTCAATCATTACAGTTTCTCACAAATTTGCTTGCACAGGCATACTCAAATCGCCTACCCATTTCACTTCAACTTTACATCTCTTAAATTGACATGCCTTCCATAAATTTTCATACACATTCCTATATTTTACATTAGGTTAAGACAAAACCCAGTATTAATAGAACCAAGCAATTCGATTCTCATCACACATAATTTTCACTCTCATGCAATCATATGCTTTTTCCCCCATCACATTTTCATGCAATAACTGCTCACGCATATGCATCACATTCATTGCAAACACACAGACACAGGAGGATTCACCCAGTTGAACTCTCTTGCATCCTAGCTTACTTGATCCTTACCTTACATACCCTTGCTACATACCCTTCTACAACGCATTCAGTACACTTGGAATGTTGCTCTTTGCACATCCTCGCATAATGCCCGTCCTTACGACAATTGCCACAAATCACATTTGTACGATTACTCTGACATCCCCTTGCTCCCGGTCATGCTACACCGATATCACTAAACCACTTTCTCTTTCTTTCACTCACTAATACGATGCCCTTTCTCACTACACCCAAAACATGCACATAATGCTCATCTCACTTATTCTTCTTTACTTTCCCTCACCTCTAACATTTTCTTAACAGTTAAAACTACTTGACCAACCTTGCTGAGCACTAGCACTATTGTTTCTTAAACCTATTTCCTTGTTTAAACCCTCCATTTGCCCTTACAGGTATTCTTATATTACTCACCCTAAAGTTCCTATATACTAAACTATGAGCTATCCTCATTGGCCCTCTCAAAATGGCTTCTCTAAAACTCCCATATTCTAGCACACTTTCGTCCATTCCAGTTCTTGCACTCACAGTTTTACTTTCTTTCATACACCTTTTCACTTTATAATTCTCAAATATTTCTTAAGATATTATCCTCCTCATTTTCTCCCTTTGTTTCAAATTAACAAACTCATGTATATCAAGTATAGTACCTATAAACTTCATTATCAATTCCTTATTCTCATGTATAACCATTCATCCCCCTATTTCATCCATGCTAATGTTTCTAAACAACATACATACATAGATACAAATTTAGCTACATTCATTTGGGCCTCGTCAAACATATTTCTACGCCTCTACCTAACACTTACTTTCATATGTTTTACCTGTTCAATTATTCTACTTTCCACAATTCCATAATCCAACATCACTTACATTCTTTATCATCCCATACATAGTTAACAAATATCCTGTCAGATACTTGCCTAGTTCTTGGGCCTAATTTCTTTTACTATTGCGTTACTTATCTTGACAATTCCTTACATATTCTTGGAAAAAATCACATACATTCCTACTGCTATATTCTCTCTAATATTCATTTGTCTTATACACTTTTTCACATCAGCTCTCACTAGCATCATTACGCAATTTATTCTTGTTTCATAGCTAGATTTGAAGGTATATTTTTTATGGCTTTGCTGAGCATTGATATTTATAAAATGTTTCAAAACAGGTAAGGCCAGGTGAAAAAATACCCGTAGATGGTCGTGTGATGTCGGGCGATAGCATGGCGGATGAGTCCCTCATCACCGGGGAATCGATGCCTGTAGCTAAGAAACCTGGCGCACAGGTAATAGGTGGCTCAATCAACCAAAATGGACTTCTTATGGTCAAGGCTACCCACATTGGTCAGGATACAACTTTGTCCCAGGTTTGTTACTTTTTTATTGAGAAAAGTCCTGTATTTTAAGTTTAATCATTTTTTCAGCTAAAAGTATTGCTTCCTTTTGTTTGTTGAATTTGACAAATTAGAGTAATTTTTCATAATTTTTTGGCTTAACTACCTGTGTTAAATTGAACATTCCTTAACATTGGAGAAAGTATTAAAGTGGCATATACATTATGAATGACTGAACTTGAGAACTGATACATGCCATCAAAATATTAACAGGACTAAGCATGCTAATACAATCTACTGTAGCTTTGCACTTGTTCAACCTGAGTATAACCCTCTTTTTTAACTTTTGCTTTACAATGGTAAGATATTACCCGAGAACAGTGTTGTTGGTAGGAGGAGTCTTCCTCTAATGAGTATTTCTCACTACAAGAAATTTGAAATCACAATTTTGAACAATTAGTTATCACATCTTTGGGTTTATTAAGGAATCAATAGCCAAGTGTTGGATGAAAATTACTTATTTCTTTGAACCTCTCCTGATGTTCATGTTGATGTTGTCAAGTTGGCACTTTCAGTAAATAGTCTTTTCTACAGTATTTGTTTGAAAGTATAGAAATAATCGATTTTAGTCTAAAAATGTTGATTCCTTGATTTAAACTTTAATATGTCTATTTTTTTTTTTATTTCCTTGTCTTGTTAAACTACCTAATGATAATGATAGTGTACTGTATTTCCACTAATGGTGTTTACTCTAAAAGGATGACTGTATAGCCAATGGTAAATACCAGCCTCCATAAATCTTGCCAAAGAATGTTTACTACATACTTCACTGTGATTGTCATATGCTGGGAGGGGATGACAATAAAAACCTTTTCAATTTTGTAGAACCTTCCAAGTTGAACCAGAGCATGAACAGAAATTATTGGTAGAATTATTAATTCACCCATAATATAAATCTTTCATTCATGTTAAAAGAAAAACTTATTTTTAAAGTAATTTAAAAATTATAAAGATTATTAAATATCTACAAACAATTTAGGCTTATTACACAAGAGCAGTAATATATAGGCTAGTGCATTGTACTGTATATGGAAAGCGCTGTAAATTATATCCATAAAAGAAGGAATTTGCAATATTATAATTGCTACTGTATTTCAGATCGTCAAATTGGTAGAAGAAGCACAAACATCCAAAGCTCCAATTCAACAGCTTGCAGACAAAATAGCTGGTTATTTTGTCCCAATGGTTGTGATAGTTTCAACTCTTACTCTCATCTCTTGGATAATAATTGGTTTTGTGGACATGACTCTTGTAGAACCAGAACATGAATTAAAGGTACAGTATAGTTTGTTAAATGTATTGTCATCTTCCTTTAAATTATGTTCATTATTTAGATTTATTTTTGTAAATTCCCTTTTTTTTCATTACTGTACTTGAAAATAACTTTGCCATCAAGTATTTTTCCTTTTAAGTAGTTAACTAAAATGTATTAAAACATTGACAAAAATATGGAAATTATAATTTTCTGTTTATAGAATTTCTTGATAATTTTGTAATATTTATGTATAAAAATTAATTGTTTGCATAGTACTGTATTATGTGTAGTTTTTTTTTTTTTCCTGGAATAGATTTGGTTTGTTTAATAAGGCCCATTATTTGTAACTTGCCTGATCCTCCATAAAATAGTGTCCAGGTGCATCATAAAAAAGTAAAAGATAACATCCCTGCTCAACTAGACTCATTGTTTCGAGGTGTGCATTCCCTCTATTCAGCACGATAGCATGATATGCATCCCTCATGGCTACAAGGTTAACCCTTGCCCATGTCTTGGTGGCCCGGGGCCAAGACATCGGGAACAATAGAGATCTCTTGCTTATATGAATTGAAGCCTCCCTTCCTCCAATTTGTAAGGAACCCTTATATACACCTGTGATGCTTCTCTTAAGGACCTCATCAGTAAATAGGTGTGTTTATTACCATTGGCTTTATATAAGAAGGGGCATGATCTCCACATCTTGATATATGTTGTCATCTACACGGAAGCTTGAACATTGATAGGCCTGCTCTTTGCTAAGGACATCCTGTACAGGAACAAGAAAGCTAGTCCTTTCAGTATTATGATTCTTTGCTTTGCTACCCTAGCTCTGCCAGTAGCAAAGGAATATTAGTTTCTTTGCCCCATCATATCCTTAAGTTATCTTGACCACTAGCACCCTCCTGGCTCTTCTTGAGTATAGAGCAGAGGAAAAGGCCAGCCTCCATGAATGCTTTCTCGTTTTGGACCAGGCATGTGCTCATCAAACCCACGAAGGCTCTTACAGGAAGAACTTAACTATGCAACATCTGCATTCATGAGCCTTCTAATAACAATGAAATATCAGCTATTCCAATTTAATTTGGGGCCTCGTTGTGGCCTCCATTAGCAGCTGGTCAAGTTGTGATATAGGATGGGTAGGGATTTATAGGAGGGAAAATGAGGAACCCAAAGTGACATGGATCATACTGTTGTCAGTAGGGTAGAGGCCCATAACCCTTCAACAAATGCCTACTATTGTTTTACTTCTGGGTCTTAGAACATGAATGCCTCACAAACCTTTCCCTATCAAATCCTTTTTGAGGCTTCATTCAATAACAGGTTCTTTCCTTCTTGAGGGACACGGGTCTCGACAGCTCATCCTCAATGCCTATTCAGGCAACTTATGATTATTAATGTTTCTTTTTTGAAAAAGCAATGGTTTGATTATACAGTACAAGATTTTTTCAATATGCAACCCATTAATTTAAGGGAATTCTCCTGCTTCTCCTTCTCATCACTTCGTTTTTTAATCACCAGTAGAAGCTTAGTGAAATGAGGCACAAACTCTTAAAACAGATCATTATCAACCGTTTGAGCTAGGTTCATGTGTTTTGACTTTTTATGATGCGACTGGACACCATTTCATGGCAAACAAAGCAATTTATAATCAGTGGGTTTTTCTATTTATAAAGAATTGTTTTTGTATTGTCAAAACATTACATTCATAGGTAAAATTGCCCCTTAACATTCGCGAAGATTAGGTAACATAGATACAATCGTATGTAAAAAGTATATGAGTGTGTTGCTATCCTTCACTATTTTTGTATATAACTGAGTAAAAAAAAAAACTTTTGTTATAGCGTAGACAGAAAAAAAACTAGAACAATCTTGTTCATAGCTCTGTTACAGCAGATACAGGACAGCATTCATTTACGTTACAGCAAATACTGGACAGCATTCCAATTTACATAACAGCCAATACAGGACAGCATTCCAATTTACATAGCAGCAAATACAGGAAAGCATTTCCATTTACATAACAGCAAATACAGGACAGCATTCCCATTTGCATAACAATAAATACAAGGAAGCTATCATTAGGCTCTTTTGTAATTGTAAATACTATTATTTTTATTCTTATTCTGTTACATAAAATTCTAACAATGACATAAAATGCTCTGTTACAATGTAGCCTAAGTTGAGGAGACTGATACTGTTATATAAAGTGGTCTCACTAATGTGGACTAATTGGAAGTTTCAACTGATTCAGGTCTCACTAATCTGGGCTAATTGGAAGTTTCAACTAATTCAGACCGTCAAGTTTCTTTCCGTACATTTCTAGAAAGAATTAAGATTACAAAGACTTTATTTTAATGATTTACTTCAAAATGTGTCTTTTGCACAGAAATTTTATTTGGATAAATTTAGGTAATCAAAATGCTTTCACAGGTACAAGAAGGATTTTCCCATTTGGAAATTGTGCTCGAGTTTGCCTTCCGATGTGCTATAACTGTTTTAGCAATTGCCTGTCCATGTGCCTTAGGGTTAGCTACCCCCACTGCAGTCATGGTTGGCACAGGAGTTGGAGCTACAAATGGTATCCTTATCAAGGGTGCAGAACCTCTTGAAAATGCCCACAAGGTATGATTTTGCTGATTCTCGTCTAGTTCTGAACAAAAGCTTAAATGGATTACAAATTAAATTTGATATTTACATGCATTTCATGTATATCAATATTGGTCTTAATGAAGGAAGTAGATTTCCATAAAAAGTCAAAATTAATTCAATCTTGATTGTATTAGTATTAAAGTTTAATTATTATTGTGATTTATTTATTGTAATGTTTTTCTATGTATTTTTATTAATCAGGTCAAGGCTGTCGTCTTTGATAAGACTGGTACAATTACTCATGGTACTCCAACTTTAGCAAAGATGAGCCTTTTTGTAAATGAAACAGTATGTAGCATGGCTCAGTTTCTTGCTATTGTTGGCAGAGCTGAAAACAACAGTGAGCATCCAATTGCAAGCGGTCAGTGTTGAATCTTCTCATTTGTTTCTTATTCAGTGTGATCATACTTTTAATTGTCATTTCATTCAAGATAGTATTGCAGTATCTAAGGATGGATAGCGACGATCAATATTTTAGGGGATTCTGATTTTTGCATACATGCTATTATTTCAATTAAACTTCCTGGAATTCATATGCTATTATATTTTTTTGTAAAACTTCAATTAAAGAAAGTAATAAATTTTTGACATGCTTTATGTAAAATCCTTTGGTTCCGACAGAAAAGTCACTGGCTAATTGAGTGATAATATAAGTAATGTATCCTTCCAGCTACTGTCATCTCTATTTCTCATTCATACTGTATATCGGAACCCTCCCTGTAGAAGAAATTTGATAGCTCTGAGACAAAGTAAAATAACTGTTTACTGTATTTGATCAAGGAATAGCATTAAAACTGGTATTTAAGCTTTCGGGTCTTAGAAGTTACATAGGGTTTAACTGTATGACAGTTACAGTATTTGATAATTTATGCACCTAGTGACACTTAAGTTTATAAACAATTGACTACTATAGTTTGACTTTGGACTATTACCAGTGATTTTTAACATTAATATGTATATTTTACCCTCAGCCATCTCCAAATTCTGCCGCCAAGCCCTCGGTAACCTCAGTGGTCAGTGTGAGGATTTCAAAGCGGTTTCTGGTTTTGGGCTTCAGTGTACTGTTTCAGGGATAGAGAGCCTCCTAGAAGCTGCAAAATCATCAGAGCTGTTACTAAATGCAAAAAATCTTACTATTAATTACATCAATGAATATGGGTAAGTTATGTACAGCACCTGTGCATTCCTGCAGCAGCAGACACTCAAGGTGGGAAATGTATTGTAGGACACACTAAACAATCTCCTTAATTGTATTGGCTCTATGGTATGCCACAAAATTGCCTCAAACTCTTCAGTCCCTCACGAATGAAAGAAAGGAAATCGCTGTTACCTGGTATTACTGCACTTGCATAGTCAGATGCATCTGTCTTGTGAAGCTTTAGCTCTTTTTAATTGTGCATCTGAGGATGAGTTATATACTTTTGAAAAGAAATCTTCATTTTCCACAAATTACCTTATTCAATCTCCATTTCATTCAGTTTGTTTAATTTACTATGTTTTTATTTTCCTTTCTGGTACAGTATATTCCTGTGACTACTGAGAAAATAAGATAAGCAACAGCTTTCTTACGTGTTCAAAGGGGAAGAAAAGTTACTGATGTTTAGATTAAAGTGTCTTTTTAAGCATGGAATTACTGTATTGTATTCTGTTTCAGTTTTGGTGATTTTTTATCTTACTGATGCTGGTAAATACTACAGAGCCAGTTAATGACATTTAAACTAGTTAGTATCCTCTTTTTGCAAAATTTACTGTTAACTTTGGATTTTGCTTATCTTTTTTAAAGTATCCAAATCCTAATCAGTAACTAACCAAAATACCCTTATTATATACTATTACTGTGCTCTCATAAATTTTTTTTTACAGAGTCACGAAGTCAAATTTTAAGATCAACCAAAGGATTGATTCTTAAATGACGTGAAAATAGAAGCAAGGCAAAACTAAAGATCTTGGACATCCAAGTTTGAAGATATAAAAGGCAAATAATAAAAAGTAAAAGGCAGAAGCTACTAAGAACCTGAAGTACAATCTAAACATTGCCATACTAGGTGTATTTGTAAATAATAACCCATACAGGGAAACCATGGGTGTAAAGTAGCTTGCAATAATTCAGTGGAATAATTCTCTTATCTGATGCGATGGAGTGTTATTTTGTATATTTGCTAGATATCACAGTGCTTCAAAAGATTTTCACTAATTAACTAATTCAGAGAATATTGCTGTTTTTTTCATTATGCTTGTTATTTTGTCTATTTTAACTATTGATTTTGTCATTTTTACAGGCTAACAGAGTTTTCTGGGGAATCGAGGCAAAAACGAGAAAATATGTTCGTGATAGGAGATGTTTTGGTGGATTACACAGATGCGCCAAGTGTGCCCAGGATGGAGAACATAAATGCCTTTATTGCAAATACTGCGGAGGGTGAAGAATGCAAGGAACCCTACAAGGTAAATATTTTCTATTTTTTCTATTCTTTAGGTTTTTTCCTTCTCTATGTAGATGTATAGTTTTTGTATTTTTTAACCTTATCACCCTTACTATTTCCTTAATGGTAAACAGGGCATCACATACAGGTAGTTATTGCTCCTTTCTTCTAACAAACAACTCTCAATTTTTTCATATTGCATTCATTCAAAAACTTGCTGCAGTACAATATGTGTTTCTTGGCTAGAATGAAATACAACTGTTTACAATTCAAGAAAATTACTTGCCATCGGAAGAACTTTTCAATCACATTTCTTAAAAGTAAATCCAATCATGTGCCACAATGCCTAATGACGGCTAACAGAATTGTAAGTCACTTCAATTTGAATTTAACTCCTTATACCACTAGAATTTTCCCTTACTTGGGATAGTGTCTAAAGTATGTATCTGTATGTACTTATGCTTTATATTGAAAAGTTAGGCATATACCCATAAACACCATCAGCAGTATACAATAGAACATTTGATCTAAAATCCAAATAGTAGCTTTTATACAGATGGATCCAAATCTTAGTTTGGTGCAGGATTTGTTGCATTATCATTTAATATATTGAACCAGTTTTCTTTACCTGATAATGTTTTGCATTATTTCTACGAACTTCCCCTGGTGTTCATGTTGCTTTTTCTCCGGAAGTTCAGTTTAATCGACATTTACCTGTAAAATTTAAGAATTTAAAGATTTTCCCCATTTCTTTCCCTTCAATAAACACCTCTTTGATGTCTCACAGAATTATGATACAGGAGAGGGGGTTCCCAGCCCTCTCGGGGGAGGATGGGCTGTGGCACCCTAGCAGTACCAGCCGAACTCGGTTGAGTCCTTGTCAGGCTGGGAGGAACGTAGAGAGGAAAGGTGCCCTTTTTTGTTTCATTTGTTTGATGTCGGCTACTCCCCAAAATTGGGGGAAGTGCCTTGGTATATGTATGTTAATAAACACATGCCCTTAGTTAAGGAATGGAATAAAACATTTTAGCAGTAAGTGGTAAGAAGCCCAGAACTGCCATCCCAGGTATTCTTTGTTCCTTCAGTTTCTCAGTCATGCTGATGTAGTTTGGATGCTCTCCAGATTGTATGCTTATTACTGCGCATTAAGATGTCTCCCCCTGCTTTTGTTAGCAATTATATATTGAATTGAATTCAGGTTGGAGGAAGGACTCTAAGGTTAAGTTTCCAAATATTGTATGGAGTGCGGCCACTTGGGTTAATTTTTGTAGGAATCTTTCTTTGGAGAGGATTTGGGCAGCAGCCCAGTGCACACCAAATCAATTTTCACCTAGCATCATTTAAAGGAAGATTGCTGAGTGTTAGTTCCTATGGTAGCTGCAGGTGATGTTCTAATTTAAATAGCTATTGTGCTTGTGCACATAGGGTAATTTGGTATTGATTATGGTTTCTTAGAGTTTGTATGGTTTCGTCTACCATCATGGCAATTATATGCTTAGTTTTGCATTGCAAAAGGATGAGAAGGGGTCCCTTTCTTTTGGTTGAAAATCAATAAGATAAGGAATTTGAGGTGAGCTTTATCGGGTTGGTTGGTGCACTTAATGGTTTAATCATTTGTCTGTTTAATCTCACTTCCTGATATACCCACCTCCTTTAAAGTGCGGGATTCATCAGCCAGGTGAGCTTCATTGAGATAAAATTAATTTGATTAATAAAATTTACAATTTCATTATTCGCCTGATGTTCACCTAATGGACATCCCTTGCCACCTCCCCACTGATTAGTCATGGCAAGAGGATTAATTATTTGGGTAGTCTTTGTATACTGAAACATGCCCACACCTCATTTGGTTGCCATAGAACACCACAATTGATAAATCATATCATATTATCATAGGGGGTAAGACAATTAGAGTGAGGGAGGATGAACATTTTATTTGATTTTTTAAGGATAAATGTCAATATGAATCTGGCTTGAAGAGGAAGCCTGCTGAACCATAAGTAAGTATTGAAATAGTAAACTTTATTAATAAGAATTGTTTCCTTTGATTTCTACAATCAGTTTTGTTCCCCTTTCAAGAAAAGTTTTTAGGACCATATTACACTTAGTGAAGTTAACACTTTATTTATGCTAGTCTTTGTAATGATATTCTTTTTTTTTTTTTTTTTTTTCATCTCAGGTGTTTATCGGTAACAGAGATTGGATGAACCAGAACAAGGTTTTTGTACCAAAAAATGTTGATGATCAAATGAGAGAGCAAGAAGAATTGGGACGTACTGCTATCTTAGCAGCTATCAATGGTATGTGGCTTTTCATTTCTAATTGTAATTTCGTACCTATATGTGAAGTGTAATGAAAATAATATTAATTAAAATTTGTTACTCATTAATTTACTATTATAAATTGAAAATAAAAGAAAATGTGTAAGCTTACAGCATTGAATGTTTTTCCGTATTATATGCAATTTGCTTACTTGAGGTTAAATGTAGGTGTTCAATATTTTTCTGGTTATTATTATCTTTGTTTTCAGGCAAGTTAATAGGAATGATGGCAGTAGCAGACACTGTAAAGCCAGAGGCAGCCTTAGCAGTCTATTCTCTCAAAAAGAGGGGCTTAGATGTTATTTTGTTAACAGGTGATAATCAGAAAACAGCTGCTGCTATTGCTAAACAAGTTGGCATCACAAGAGTTTTTGCAGAAGTCCTTCCATCACATAAAGTTAGTAATAGTTTAGTCGTATCTTCATACTTAGGTGACATTTTTTCATGGTGATTTGTATCTACTGCATATATTTTTCATACTATTTTTATGTAACACGCAAGAAGTAGCTTAACAAATTTTCTCACATTTTTTGTAGGTTAAAAAAGTTAAACAACTTCAAGAATTGGGCATGAAAGTGGCAATGGTTGGCGATGGAGTTAATGATTCCCCAGCCTTAGCTCAAGCAGATGTTGGCATTGCTATTTCCTCGGGAACTGATGTTGCTGTTGAAGCTGCAGATGTAGTTCTAATAAGGGTATGGTATATGTTTTTTTAATCAGCTTAGTTTCTATTTTGGTTTTCATTTCAAGGAATTTTTGTGCGAGATGTTGGAAAAAGTATACCATACATTTCCTTGATTACTCTTATATTTATTTAGAATTTAAAGACGTATATGGTAACTTGGCAGATTTGGCAGAGGACTAGAATTTCCTCAGTGGTGTTAAATAATACAATACTTTTGCTTTCTTTGAATAAAATACCACAAACAAAACTATAAACTAATTTTAGAAATGGAAATTGAATGATATAGAATTTGAAAATAAGATAAACTAAACAATAGGAAATATTGTTTATTACAAGAAATGGAAAACTCCTGATAACTGTGGGAGGTTTAGCTGCATTCATAGTACTGTATAGAAATAAGAAGTCTTATTATAATTTAATTTTTGTGTTGTCTTACATACTAGGACAAGTCACATTTTCTATAATTTTAACCTTTTTCTTCTTTTTTTAGAATGATCTCATTGATGTTGTGGCTTGCCTTGACCTCTCCAAGAAGACAGTTAGAAGAATACATTATAACTTTGTATTTGCTTCTGTATATAATATAGTGGGGATTCCTGTAGCCGCTGGTGTTTTCAGACCTCTAGGTTTTGTGTTGATTGTAAGTTGAATTTTATTAATTTTCCTGAAATATAAGTACCGTAAGTAGATTATAAATTAATGCCATGAATGACTATATAGGCTACCTCAGATTTGTTTTGCAACGTAAATTGTCAATATAAAAAGTTTCATGGAAGTAATTTTGATGACATATTGATATCAGTTTTAAAATCAGCATTTGTGTGAATTTCATGAATTATTTCATTTATGATAATTCAATTTTTTAATTTGACATCCAGAAAATAGAGCAAGATTTTCCACCGCATGATTGCTGGCTTGTTTATATTATAATTTTTCATTGTAGCCATGGATGGGATCAGCTGCAATGGCTTTGAGTTCTGTATCTGTGGTGGTGTCATCGTTATTATTGAAACTGTAAGGAACATTTCTTTTGTATTCTCTTCTCTTTTTTTATTTATTTCCAACGCATGTAGAATCCAAGCTATTTTCTTTTTAAGTAAGAAAGGTTTTTTCATCATTAAAGGATACTAGATTTTTTAAATTTTGTTGTTGTATTAAAAAGATTACCACTTCATGGTATTTCACCTAAACAATATCTGGCAAGAACACTTGAGTCTAAATGAACTTACAAAGTGTGTTTTTACATACAAAATTATGTTATTCCAATGAAACTACCCAGTATTTATTATGCTGTATACTTCAAGACTCATGCTTGATCGACCTATAGATTAAAAAATAGTGTTATATAGTGGATTTTGTTAGTCAATCCTCCATTCAGTGATGTTCTGCTGTTTGTTTACTTCCCTTTGTTCCTGCACTAGGTAAGGAAGTCTTTTTAGTAGTTGAAGGACCAGTACCTACATTAATGCCAGGAGTTAAAATTTGAGATGAGGTAGTGGCCAAACATATACGAGGCTGATCCCCACTGCCATTCAACAGTGTCTTGGCTCCAGCTGAAGCTTTTAAAGACAAATTTGGGAATTGTGACATGATCATCAGGAACCGTCCAATATGCCACATTACATATTATTAATAAATCTATATAAGTTTGCTCATTATTGCTTACTTCAGCAGGCAGAGGGATATCGGAATCCAGTGCTAGTACTGTATACTGTAGAGCTGACCTGATCACAGAAATACGAACAATCTCTCTTCCAACGTAATCAACTAGATTAGTCTTTTCTGGCTTTTCCCTGGAATCAAAAGACACTTTTTTGCATGACTCGAATCTTTTATGGGAACCGATATGAGCTGAAAATAATCCTTCTGAAGAGGAACTAAGAAGCAACTACTTTCTTCTCAACAATTATTCATATAACAGTTTTGCCCCAAGCATGTGATACAAAGTGAATTAGGATCATTCATCGCCCAGCAATAGATCTCTTGGACAGTTCTCACAAGAAGACATAGAGAAGCCAGAAGATATCCCCCTTTTAATCTATAATAATTGTCTGTTTTTTGTTGAACTTCCTAAAACATAAAATCACAATCTGGAGTGCAGACAAAACTGTGCAATTTAACCTATCGTCAAGAGAACTGATAGTCAAAGGGATAGGACTTACCCACGCAATGGTATTATCATACACCATTATATAACCCCAATAAATCAATAGAGGGGCAGGGCTATTACGAAGAAAGAAAACAGGAAATATTTAGTTGTAGAGTGGACATCAACATTTAACCAGCTTCGATAAAGAACCAGTGTGAAGTGCTTTTTAGAAAACCAATGATGATTCAATCTTATTTTTTTTTTTGCACTATATTAAGGCTTCTTCGAGTTATTTTGTGGATTTCCTAAAGTCATGTTTACTTCATTTGTCCCTTTACATCTGCTTTTAACATAAAAGATATATATAAAAAATGATTGACCAACAAATTTGAATAAAAGTTACTACTTCCTTTATGTTTTCAGCTATCGCAAACCAACAAGAGAGTCTCTCTCTACGTTGGACTTCCATAAAGCGCAGGAGTCTCGTCTAGCAGGTTTAGACGATGAGGATAATATTTCAATTCATCGTGGCCTTGATGATATTCCTGCACCAAACACGCCTTCATCTGCATTATCAAGGTACAAAATTAAGTTTGCATGCTAATCAGATACGCTTTTATTAAATTTCTTTTTAAATATAATAGAGGGGACTTCTCAGTTTTTGTTAAAGAGTCCTAGAATATTCAAATCCAAAATTATGCAAATTTCAGTTTAAAAGTGAATATTTCTTATCATTATATTGTTTATATAGTTTTATATTGCAAATATCAAATTAGTTTCAATTATTTTGCTTTATCAGACTTAAATTGTATTGCCTTTGAAGGTACAGGTATACCTCTCATTTTCTAGTCACTACTTTATAGTATATATATTTGCTTGTTTATTATCAAGTAAGTCAAATTGTTTAAATGCACTGGGAGATTTAGACTTGTTTGTGATAATGTTTTTATAACAATATTTATACAAAGACAGGTCCATGTTAAATCTAAATACTAGCATGCCCGTGCAAATTGTGTTTGTTAATAAAGTCCAAGTATTGAGTACATAATTTGTTAATAATTTAGTTTTAAAAGTTATGTGGTAAATATTATTTACACATCATAGATGTTACTTTTTCATTGCTTATGATTCTTTGCCTTGCTGCAAGCTTCACCAGACTTTTGTATATATTTTTCTATGCTTTCTGCAAATTTTTTGTTGTACAACTTTATATTATTGTACACAGCATGTATGTGGGTAGCTGTTTGGCCTATATTCAGGGTTCACTACAAGTAAGCTAGCTTTATATTTTTATGTACAGATGCTTACTGTAATTTGCTAAGTGTAATACAGTGCATTATTAAATTCCTCACTACCCCAAATCTCATAATAGTGGTGTCTTATGATTGTTAAATGGAATTAATAATATAATGTTATAGTTGGTAGTAGTGTTTCTTTTCATCTCATTTTGTATTGCGTTGAGTGGAAAGATGCCTATATTGGTATTAACTGTGGTATACAGAATCTAGTTATCGCTATGTTAAATATTTAGTATTTATTTATATAAATGCAAACTCATCTTATATACAATATATGCTTAAATTTAAAACTGATATTAAAACATGATATATAAATTCGAAAATACTTGCCTACAATTACAGTATATAAATGTGATGTTAGTTGGTATTGAAATAGTACAGTAATCCCTGTATCCACACTAATAGCTCCTATTGGGTTGTGGATATGGTTGAGTAACCTAGGTTAGCCTATTGTAGGCTAATTTAGCCTTCTCTAAATTTAGCCTTCTCTAAATTTTATCAAGCAAAAAAAAATCAATCTCACTCAAAGACTGTGTCACAATAGGCTACTGAAATGAATAGATTGTGTATTCACAGTTGTATATAGATGTATGTTGTATGGTTACTGTATGCATAATGAATACTGTGTTTAAAAGGTAGAATTAATGTTTTACCATTGCACAATGTAAGCACAATTTTATGCAAGCCTGTCCTCTGTTCCATGGGATGCACACCTTACTTTCTGAGTTTGTTTATGTGTCTCCAGTGACCTGCAATTTATCATTTCATTTGCTCTATCATATACTTTATACTGAAGTACTGTACATTACTATTAAAAAGCAAACTGTGTTTTACAATAGATGCATAGGATACTGTAAAGCAGTTGCCAAACATGGATACAGTATATGAATGATTCTCTCTCTTGCTGCTAGTATTACATAGGCTTTACTTTAAAACAAATTCTAAACATGACACACACACACACACTCTCTCTCTCTCTCTCTCTCTCTCTCTCTCTCTCTCTCTCTCTCTCTCTCTCTCTCTCTCTCTCTCTCTCTCTCTCTCTCTCTCTCTCTATACAATGTATAAGAGATAATTAAAGTTTGAGATTAATGGTAATAAACCATCCCTGAAATACAGGACTCCAGATTGTTTTTTAAAGATATTTGAAATATTTCAAAAATAGGATGATTATAAATTATTTGAATTAATAAAAGTTTAAAGATCAATCTCAATTAAAAACCAGGATTCTTCAAGATAATGGTCATCAACCACCAACACTAAGAGCACTCCCTAAACCACTCTCTAAACTAGTTACAAAATTTCGTCAACACCACCATCACTCCCAACACTACCAACAGCCCCTGAATTACTCTCAAAGTAACCTTCAAAAGCTTCTCCAACACCAGTGTCCCCCTTCACATGACACCCACTTCCACCAACAGTTACATGTTTCTTTATATCTTAGTTATGGTGACAAACATCTTTACTATCACTTTACCCTCCCCCACATTGTTGTTGTCACTATCATCATCACTGAAATTCCCCCTCTTACCACTTGGCAAATACTCAATCCTGAATCTGATAGTTACCTCTGCTCTCATAATCAAGTCAGAATCGCCTCTCAGCAACTCGAACCTGATTTTTCTTGGTGTCAGGTTCATGTTGCGACTCCAAAACACACTTTAATTATCCAAGTTCTGCTCGGATATCGAAGGAGAGCTTACAGTTGCATCATCTTGCCTCTCCTGAGAAAATACGAGTTGCTGGTGTGTTCCCTTAGAAGAGTCCTTAGAGCTGTAAAACATTCCTCAAGACATCACTACCATCACTAAAATATCCCAAGTTCTTTATGAAAGGGTTGGTATAAGGCAAATAACAATCTGACTCATATCCAGTCTAAATATACGCACATGTGCTTCCTACTGTTAGGAAAGTCAAGAGAAAATGGCTGACTGAAGCTTTCGGTACGTGCAGCCGATATGTGGGTTGATTTTTCATTCGAGACCCATAGTGATGTATTAGTTCAACTAAGGCTCTTCGACTAGCATAGAGCCCTTTTTTGTTTGGGCATGAAATTCAATTTTTTTTATTATTTGAAAATCTATATTTGGGGATGTACATTGTTCATCGGTCGTCTATGGGGTGAAGATTTTGAGGCCGTATACAACATCCATCAGTTGTCAAAGACTTGAATGGCATAAGTGTCTGGAAAGATTTTTCTACTTAAAAGTGTCCATTATAGTATAATATTAGGTTAATAAAATGGAAAATTGTGATGAAATTACAGCAAGAATGCAGTTTGTGGACCCTGTAGGGGTTGATTCCATTAGAGTACCTCATGTGGTACACTCTAGGTATTACAAAAGGGTAGTTAAGAATCCTGTTGGGCCCTAACTGTAGCTATTTTTAACATTCTTCTTTTCTACTTTAATCTTCACTTCAGGGGTGAACAACTTCTACCTTTAGACTTAAATTTTTATATCTATAAATCCATCTATTTCAGTTGATATGTAGTTTCTGTCTCAACTTTCTTTGTGAAGCAGAAAATACATTATTGAAAAGATATATTGAAAATTTAATATTTTTGTAGTCTTGGGACTAATGTAGTGTAGTTTATAGAAAATTTTAGTTTTGCTTGTTATAAAGAGAATTGACTTTTAAGGATTGATTTTCATTATCAGAAGTTTGTTAATTAGTTGATTCTTTAAAATGTATTGTGTAGACTAAAAGCCTTTCATTCGACAAGTAGAATGCTGATTTTTACATTTGGAAATGCATGAAGAATAAAAAGTAAATAAGGTTTCTATCACAACATTTTATTAGATGCAGAATAAGTCCTTAGTGGACTTCATGATAACTCTGTATACCACAGTTTCATTGGGTGTGGATTTGTTTGCTAATAAAACTATTTTGTTCATTAAGGATTTGTTTGAAAATAGTTTTATTGGGTGTGAATTTGTAATACTAAACCTTGAAACTTGTATGAGGTCTGTGTTGTTTTGCTTTCTTTCAAGTGATGTTTGCCTTTGAAGCATGTGAACTCTGTGATTCAGCTGTGCATGAATTTATTCTGCTTTTGCATGTGTAAAGTAATTTATCCATCAGTCAGCAAGCCATTTGCAGTGGGTACCATATGTGGTTGGATGGAGTCTACACCGGGGGAGTTGTTACTTTTGTGGTGGTTCTTCATATATACTTTTATCGTGCATAAATTTCATAAGTGGAAATTCTCCATGGAAGACACATGAAGGGACAGCTAAGTTAGATGTTTGACATAATCATGAAAACCTAGAGAAGCTAGATACTGTACTCACATAACAGCATTGTTGAGAACCCTTTTAGAGTTTGTCTTGAATTTTTGTGAAAATATGTTTGCTCTAAATATCAGGATACAGAAGTTTAAAAAGAAAATTTTTTATATTTTCTATTTCTATAATCACCTGATTTTCAATATTAAACTTACCCGATAATCATGTAGCTGTCAACTCCGTTGCCCGACAGAATTCTATGGAGGGATACGCCAGCTATCACAATACTAGAAGGGGGTGTACTTACCAGCGCCACCTGTGGCCAGGTACTCAAGTACTTCTTGTTGACACCTCCTCAATTATTCCTCTGTCGTGCTTCTGACAAGACGTTCTGGGATACGCTTATGTTCTTGGAGTATTTTCACGACTTTGGTGAAGTATTTCTCTTTGATTTCGGCTGTCGCTTTACTGGAAACTTCTATTTTAGCTTAGTTAGCTTTTGGAATTAATTTGATTAATTTTGGTGACGAAGAGAGTATGAACTCTCGTTCACCTTTCAATGGCCGACCCTTCCCTTAGACGGAAGTGTTGGTGTCTAAGAGAGTATAGACTCTCTTTCTTAATTTTGCTTAACAAAAGTTATAGATTTATTTTATATCTCTCCGCCTCTTATAGGCCTCTTCGATTAACTTCCTTTTATTATAAACTTATTAAAATTAATTTTTATATTTGTTTATATTCGACCTTCCTAATAGTAGGCGGTCTTTTCTTGGTACCGAAGTTAATTATCGTGAGTCCGTCATTTCGGTTTTACCTGTTAACATATTATGCTATTTTAAGGTCTTTGAAAGAATTTCTTTGATAGTCTCGTACTTTTTCAAAGTTGAACTAACGTTTTGTTTGTCTCGGCAGTTGTTGACGTTCAGAACGTTTCAACTTGCACTCTATCGTTACGATAGAGAAAGAATGTTCACGGTTTCACATTGCAGTAAGAGTAACCGTGTCTAGCGTTTTGTTCATTCTTTCTTAACTTAATGGTTTTGATCCTAATAAGGAACTTTTGGGAAATATTTCAGTTTTTTCCTTTAACAATAATATGTTTTAACGATATATATGATTGGGCTCTTCTCTCAGGTTCTAAGTCAAGAGAGAGAGAGAGAGAGATAGAGACGGAGGGAGAAAGAGGATAAACGTTTCCCTCAAGCCTGCCAGGCGTACGAGTAACGTCGTTATCGTTTTGCTCTTATCCCTAGTCTCTTTAGGGGAAGAAACTAAACGTTTCTAGAGTGATCTAGTGTTTAGTCTCTTTCCAGCCACTGAATTTTCTTTCATTAGATTTTTCTGTTACATTGTAATTCTGTTTTCGCAATTACTAACTTTTGAGAAGGATAGAATTGCGTGTTTCAGGTACAAACCACTTAAAGTTTCGAGTTCAGTGAAATAAGTGCAAACAGAAATCAAAGTGATAAGTGATTGATGTCAGTGTTATGCGTGAGGGTACTTTTGTGCGCGCCAGTCGTCCTCCCAGTCCGGGACCTCTTGCAAGCTCCCAAGCCCAGGGGAGAAGCAATGTCGAAGGGCAAAAGGGTTCGGCAGGCCTTGATCGGCGCACAGAAGTATCCTCGGTGGTTGTGGGCGTGTCTTACCGAGACCGTCACTCCCACCCGCAGACGATTGAGCCCTTATTTTGCTCGTCTGCAGAAGAGATTTAGAGGAGAAAATAAGGCAGAGTAACGCTGGTCTCAGGTCTCTAGACCTCTTAAACGTAAAGTCCAGACCTATGCCAGACGTACGAAGTAAAGTTCATGATGCGTGAGTGTCGTGCTGAGAGTGTTGCACCTCCTCCTCCTCCTGCACCGGTGGTGCACCAACCGCCTGCACCCGTTCAGCCTGTGCTGCACCCGCCTGCACCGGTGGTGCACCAACCGGCTGCACCCGTTCAGCCTGTGCTGCACCCGCCTGCACTCGCTGCACCCAGTCGCAGCACCATCTGCCAGGCGTACGATGTTGTGGACTCTACTACAGTCCATGCAAGCACAGCTTTCGGACCTGTTGCGTGAGTATCGGGCTGAGAGTGTTGCACCTCCACCTGCACCCTTTCAGACTGTGCTCAACCCGCCTGCACTCGCTGCACCCAGTCGCAGCACCATCTGCCAGGCGTACGATGTTGTGGACTCTACTACAGTCCATGCAAGCACAGCTTTCGGACCTGTTATGTGAATGTCGGGCTGAGAGTGTTGCACCTCCACCTGCACCCGTTCAGCCTGTGCTCAACCCGCCTGCACTCGCTGCACCCAGTCGCAGCACCTTCTGCCAGGCGTACGATGTTGAACCTCTTTCTGTGTTCGCTGTTCCCAGTGTTGTTCAGCCTCAGCCTTCTTTAAGGCAACCTTCGGTTTGGGATCAGGAGGTTTACTCCACTCTTCCTCCTCCTCCCCTGGCTGCTCCACCGGTGGTGCAACTCTCGGTGGAAGTACAACCTCTTCCACCTGTGAGTCAGTCTCCTCAGCTGCTGCACCGAGCTCAACCCGTGCACCCTGTTCCTGCACCTCAGACACCTCTGCTTGCGGGAACTTTACCTTGTTCTGCGCAACCTCGGTCTCTTCACGCTCCACTCATTCCACAGGAACAGGAACTTTCTGCACCTTCCACTGTTGTTGTTCCAGCTCGTTCTGACTCTGCTGTTCAGCATACAGTACCTTACCTCCATTTTCAAACCATGGCAAAAATATGAATCATGAGTTATGAATGTAAGGTAAACATTATGTTGATTTTTAAACCCCATGCAAGCATGCATAAAGCACTCTAGCACTGGTCATGGAATTTCTAAGAATGTTAAACGCCATGCACACGCTCTGCTTTCCTTACAGCAGGCTCTGCTTACTACATGCTCAGCATTCAGCATGCTCTGCATTCAGCATGCTCTGCATACAACATGCTCTGCATACAGCATGCTCTGCATTCAGCATGCTCTGCATACAACATGCTCTACATACAGCATGCTCTGCATACAGCATACTCTGCATTCATCATGCTCTGCATACCTTACCGCATGCTTCTCAACATATCTTGGGTTGTTGCCAACTCACTAGACTGTCAAGCAGTTTCATAACGTTGCCTTCTAGTCTGCTGCTTTTACACCAGTGAACCCTCACTCAGAGAACTTAGCTTTTCTAGGATAAGGTCCCTGTAGATGAGAAAGTTCTTTTCTCCCTCCTTCTGATATTCCCTTGAGGACTCTGTCATTTGGAGGGAGCCTTTAGCTGCATAACCTCTTATGGACTTTTATTTAAGCATTACATGCTTACAGGGAAGGTAATGGTTCCACTTCAGCCGCTAATCCCGTCTGTTACCACACCTGCTCCCATAGACCTTGAGCTGTGTTGCATGACATGCAGTCCAAGCTTAGTCCTTGTTAGAGGATTTTTTGTTTACGGAGTCAATGTGTCACGGGGAAGACGTTCAACAACCAACAGAAGGGACTTGTTGTGACGCAGTGCGGCAACCTCAGCAACCCGTTAAGGAGTTGTCTGTACGACCCAGATAGTCTAGACAGATTCGGGTTGTCACTGTACTTCCTCGCTTGCCCATGATTGACAGTTTACAGACTGTGCAGCAGTATCATGATCTTGTGTCCGGCTCCGTCAGACGACTGGCTTTTAAGAGCTCCCACAAGTCGTCGCTGTCTGGAGATTTTCAAATGGACTATGGATCTGACCAAGGAACTGGGCCTCCTGGTCAATTTTGAGGAGTCTCAGCTCGTTCCATCCCAGACCATTGTTTCCTTGGGTATGGATCTTCAGAGTCGAGCTTTTCGGACTTGTCCGTCGGCCCCAAGGATCTTCCAAGCCCTAGAATGCATCCAGAGCATGCTGAGAAGGAACCGATGCTTAGTCAGGCAGGGGATGAGTCTAACAGGGACACTTTCATCGCTGGCCCTGTTCATCGAGTTAGGGAGACTCCACCTCCGCCCCCTTCAGTATCATCTAGCTGCTCACTGGATAAAGGACTTGACGCTAGAGACGGGCTCAGTTCCTGTTTCCGAAGAGATGAGGTCTACTCTAACGTGGTGGAAGAACAGCATTCTTCTCAAGGAAGGTCTACCTTTGGCTGTTCAGACCCCCGACCACCGTCTCTTCTCGGACGCATCGGACACGGGCTGGGGTGCGACACTGGACGGACAGGAATGCTCGGGAACATGGAATCAGGAGCAAAGGACACTTCACATCTATTGCAAGGAGTTGTTGGCAGTTCATCTGGCCTTGATAAACTTCAAGTCCCTCCAGCTTAACAAGGTGGTGGAGGTGAACTCCGACTACACCACAGCCTTGGCTTACATCTCCAAGCAGAGAGGGACTCATTCGAGGAAGTTGTTCAAGTTCGCAAGGGACCTCCTCATTTGGTCAAAGATCGAAAGCTCACGCTGGTAACGAGGCTCATTCAGGGCGATATGAATGTCATGGCAGATCGCCTCAGCCGTAAGGGTCAGGCCTTCCCCACAGAGTGGACCCTTCACAAGAATGTTTGCAGCAGACTTTGGGCCCTGTGGGGTCAGCCAACCATAGTTCTATTCGCTACCTCGATGACCAAGAAGCTCCTCTTGTATTGTTCTCCGATTCCAGACCCAGCAGCAGTTCGCGTGGATGCCTTTCTGCTGGATTGGTCCCATCTCAACCTGTATGCATTCCCGCCGTTCAAGATTGTCAACAGGGTACTTCAGAAGTTCGCCTCTCACAAAGGGACACGGTTGACGTTGGTTGCTCCCCTCTGACCCGCGAGAGAAGGGTTCACCGAGGTACTGCAATGACTGGTCGACGTTCCCAGGACTCTTCCTCCTAGAGTGGACCTTCTGCGTCAACCTCACGTAAAGAAGGTACACCCAAACCTCCACGCTCTTCGTCTGACTGCCTTCAGACTATCGAAAGTCTCTCAAGAACTAGAGGCTTTTCGAAGGAGGCAGCCAGAACGATTGCCAGAGCAAGGACGACATCCACTCTCAGAGTCTATCAGTCTTAATGGGAAGTCTTCCGAAGCTGGTGCAAGGCCAATGCAGTTTTCCTCAACCAGTACCACTGTAACCCAGATTGCTGACTTCCTGTTACATCTAAGGAACGTAAAATCCCTATCAGCTCCTACGATCAAGGGTTACAGAAGTATGTTGGCAGCGGTTTTCCGCCACAGAGGCTTGGATCTTTCCTCCAACAAAGATCTACAGGACCTCCTTAGGTCTGTTGAGACCTCAAAGGAACGTCGGTTGTCCACTCCAGGCTGGAATCTAGACGTGGTCCTAAGGTTCCTAATGTCATCAGGATTTGAACCGTTCCAATCAGCCTCTTTTAAGGACCTCACATTAGAAACTCTTTTCCTCGTGTGCTTAGCAACAGGTAAAAGAGTAAGTGAGATCCACGCCTTCAGCAGGAACATAGGTTTCACATCTGAAACGGCTACATGTTCCTTGCGGCTCGGTTTTTTTTGGCTAAAACGAGCTTCCTTCCCGTCCTTACCCTAAGTCGTTCGAGATCCCAAGCCTGTCCAACATGGTGGGGAACGAACTAGAGAGAGTACTTTGCCCTGTTAGAGCTCTTAAGTACTATCTAAGAAGGTCAAAACCATTACGAGGACAATCAGAAGCCTTATGGTGTGCTATCAAGAAGCCTTCTCTACCAATGTCTAAGAACTCAGTTTCTTACTACATCAGGCTTCTGATTAGAGAAGCAAATTCTCATCTGAAGGAAGAAGACCTTGCTTTGCTGAAGGTAAGGACACATGAAGTGAGAGCTGTGGCTACTTCAGTGGCCTTCAAACAAAACCGTTCTCTGCAGAGTGTTATGGATGCAACCTATTGGAGAAGCAAGTCAGTGTTCGCATCATTCTATCTCAAAGATGTCCAGTCTCTTTACGAGTACTGCTACACCCTGGGTCCATTCGTAGCAACGAATGCAGTAGTAGGCGAGGGCTCAGCCACTACATTCCCATAATTCCATAACTTTTTAACCTTTCTCTTGAATACTTTTTATGGGTTGTTCGGTCGGCTAAGAAGCCTTCCACATCCTTGTTGATTTGGCGGGTGGTCAATTCTTTCTTGAGAAGCGCCGAGGTTAAAGGTTGTGATGAGGTCCTTTAGTATGGGTTGCAGCCCTGTATACTTTAGCACCTTTGGGTTGATTCAGCCTCCAAGAGGAACGCTGCGCTCAGTAAGGAAGACGAACTTAAAAAAGAGACAGAGTAACGGTTCAATTCGACTTCCTTACCAGGTACTTATTATTTCATTGTTATTTGAGATAACTGTTATATGAAATATGGGATACTTAGCTATCCTTTAATCTTGTACACTGGTTTTCACCCACCCCCCTGGGTGTGAATCAGCTACATGATTATCGGGTAAGTTTAATATTGAAAAATGTTATTTTCATTAGTAAAATAAATTTTTGAATATACTTACCCGATAATCATGATTTAATTGACCCTCCCTTCCTCCCCATAGAGAACCAGTGGGACCGAGGAATAATTGAGGAGGTGTCAACAAGAAGTACTTGAGTACCTGGCCACAGGTGGCGCTGGTAAGTACACCCCCTTCTAGTATTGTGATAGCTGGCGTATCCCTCCATAGAATTCTGTCGGGCAACGGAGTTGACAGCTACATGATTATCGGGTAAGTATATTCAAAAATTTATTTTACTAATGAAAATAACATTTTTCATATTGCTGCTTCTCCAGGAGCTCATTTTATTGACATTTACCCCACAAATTTATCAAATATTTTTTCATTTTTCCTTTCAAAAAGATATGCACCCCCAGTAACATAATGAGACAATGTATAGTCAATTCTTTTTAGCGAGGCAGATTTACACCGACTCGCAGCGGTGCCCTTTTAGCTCGGAAAAGTTTCCTGATCGCTGATTGGTTGGACGAGATAACTCTAACCAATCAGATAGCAGGGAACTTTTCCGAGCTAAAAGGGCACCGCTGCGAGTCGGTGCAAATGCGCCTCATGAAAAAAAAATTGTGAATAGGGGTTAATGGTAAGTAGCATGCTAAGAGTTGCCCATTTTATAAGTTGAAAAGTATCTCCTATTCCTTGACATCACAAGTCAGTGGAGAGATCGGTGGGAATGTATATGAATGCCAGGTGAATATAGAAATAAAAGATTTTATTATTAAGATTCTGTTTATTTCTATGAACCTTCCCTGATATTCATATAGACTCCCACACACTGATGGAGGTGGTAATGCCATTGAAGAAAAGAGATGTCAACAAAGTTTGAAATGTATAACCAATTTATATTTCTAGATTTAATAGGTACGTATTAATGAAACAGGTTTAATAGAGTAACTGAAGAACGGGAAACTTGGTATGCTGCTTATCATTAACGGGTATATTGTTCCATTACTTCACTGGGGGCATGCATCTCTTGAAAGAAAAGAAAATCAGATTTTTTTTTTTTTTTTTTTGTGGTAAATACCTACAAACTGAGCTTTTGGAGAAGTAGCAATGCGAACATGCGGGGGGTATCGAAATACATAATTTTATTTTTAAAATCCTGTTTATTTGCCTTTTTTGAATTCCAGAGAAAGCTATTTATTTTAACATCTTATATACAGTAATTCTATAATTTTCTATGATTTTCTGAGGAATAGATTATTAGTTTTCTTATATACTCTATAGTATTTGTAAATAGATGTTTGCTTTCCGTCTCTCTAAGGTACGTTCTTCGAATTTCTTTGTCTTCTAGTTTATATAATTACAATTTTTGTTATGATTATACTGAAAGATGCATAAAGTGTCAGAGACTATTAACGAAATATGCCAAAAGCTTAGAATTTGCCCAGAAAAATAAACTGATTAGATTATATTTTGCTGGCCACGTCTTGTTCATGTGTGTGCTTTTATTACATATAGTAAATATGTATTTGTGTGTGGGAAGTGATAGTTTTGAATTTTGAGAGAAGGGGCTCCCCACTGGCATGTAAATAACCCTGACATATGATGATTATGTCCTTATGATCCCTCGTGGTTTGGAAAATTACCACAAAAACCTCATTCATATACATATTAATGTCTTATTAATGTCTATTCAATCAATCTTTAAGAAAAAAAAATTGAAGCCTGATTTCTCAAAATATATTTTTTGAGAACAATTGGTACAAATCTTTAAATTGATTTTTGTCATTCAAACATGAAAAGATAGGGAATTTTATAACCTATAATATGCACATTCCCTTTTAGAAAAAAATTAAAAATTCCTTCCAAGAAATAGTTGCTTTTAAAAGTGACTTTTATATTTAAATAAAATAGTATTTATTATAAAATTTTCTAATGTACAACTTTTAGTATATAGGATTCTCTTTCAAATGAAAAAACATCAGTCTTCTTTTTCTTCTTCTTTGTCTACATCTTTTCCCACTTGTGTGTGGGGTCGATGTTTCTGGTCAGCTTTCTCCATCTACCTCTGTCCCACACCTCATCACCGGTTAATCCCTTTGATGGAAGGTCATCCTTGATACACCTAAGATCCAATTGCAGCTTTTAAAGAAAAGAATAGTTAACTAAGAAAAATGCATCTGCTGAACACCATTGATGATTAAATGTCAATAGGTAATTACACCAAGCTAAATCCCTTTGCTTTAAGGCTCTTCCAAACGAGGGGTAAATTTACGGCGGCAGACACTGTTTCCAGTAGATGACATCACAGACAGGAAACAACGGGCAAACCATCAAATTGCCCGTGCCCATTGTTGAGGTACTTAATTGGCACCTGACTATTATCTGACTCAACTCTGACTGCCCGGCATCTGACCTAAGTCATACATTCGCCCCTTCCAGTCCGTACTGTCTGCCTTGGACTGCTTGATTTTGTAACACTGTTTCAAAGCGAAAGAATTACGGGCAAATCAGAGTGCCCCTCGTGTGGAAGGGCTATTATTCTCAATAGTAAATTTGAGTTAGATTGTTCATCTCTAATGATCTATTTAAATTAAATATCTAAGATTAGTAGCCTTTCTTACATTATTTAATGCTGTTAGTTGGCAATGAATTAACACCATGTTAACAGTCTAGATCAGCGACAGATTAAGAACAGTCATTTTGAACCTAATGCCTTAAATAAAACCAGCTCTTTTAGGTCATTACATTATGTTGAGTATACAGACAATTATACTATAGTCCAGTTGAGTATACAGACAATTATACTATAGTCCAGTTGAGTATACAGACAATTATACCATAGTCCAGAATATTCATGAGTAACAACTGTTCTAGTAGGTGGCCTTTAAACAATATTAATCCACATTTATTAAAATCTACATACAGTTTATAGCTATATATTAATGTACAGTAATGTAATTTTTTCTTATGCACATAGGTATCAATAAACATGACCTATTATTTTGAGCTCAAGTATAGTAGAGATCTGAAAAATTTTCATACACTTGTAGAGAGAGTCATAGAATACTAGTTTTCATGACTGCATATTTATGATAAAATTCTGCCAGTGAGATGGTAGATATCCTGGTGGGCATGATCTTTAGTTTGAGAGAACCTTCCATTTATTTGATATGGTACTCATTATTCA
The DNA here is from genome assembly GCF_036898095.1 of Palaemon carinicauda. Taxonomy (NCBI): domain Eukaryota; kingdom Metazoa; phylum Arthropoda; class Malacostraca; order Decapoda; family Palaemonidae; genus Palaemon; species Palaemon carinicauda. The sequence continues at coordinate 163,641,600 of NC_090732.1, read as the reverse complement.
GGAGTTATGCATCATTTCCTTTCAATTTTAATAGTGGTGGTTAATCATGAACATCAGATATGTGCCTTTTCATGGAACATGTAAATGTACGGTATGAGGTTTATATGCTTAGAAATTTTAAGTTTATTTGGAGAGTCACTGCACCGTATTTGTAATTGACAAATGCATGGTGTTTGTCTTGAGCTTTTATTCAGGTGGAACACCTATGTGTAGTTGTTTGGATTTTTTTTATACTTGTCTTTGTAATGGGTTTGATGTGCTCATGTATTTTGCTTTATCAATAGATTCACCAATAGTCATAAAGTTTATTACCTTAGTTACTAAGTAAAATTGTTTGGTGTGTGTAGTTAATACAACATCCATGAATATGCAAAAATCACATTGCAGTACAGTATGCATTTGCTTTTAATCTTAAAGCTATGTCATTAGTGATAGTTAAGTACATTATTAATACTATACTGTAGTTCTTTATGGACATTTCAGTTTTATAAATATTTGCCTAATTATAAGTTGATATTTGTAAATTTATCTAAATACTTTAATCATAGCTTTAAACTATGTACAGTATTATTAATTGATAGAAGAATTTCTGAATTGTTACTCAAGGGCATAAGAAAGAGCAAAAGTTAAAATCATCACTGCCAAAATATTTTACTTAGCACTATGAAGTATCTGTGGTTGATCTTTATTTTGGTTTGATGTGGCTTTTTGTTATTGTGAGTGGTGGTTCGATGTATTTGGTTAGCTTTGGTTGAATAGGGAGAGGACTTAGCTCCAGCTTTATTATTTCTAACTATTCTTATGGACCTTCAGATGAATATCTTTGTATTTTCATCTTTGTTCATTACTGTATATTGATACTAATCCCTGGTGGATACTTTTTAAGAACTACAAGCATATCGTGAGTGTGTCCCTTACCTCTTCAGAATGAGGAGCAACCTTCGCAGCTATTACCGACGTAGTAATCATAAATGCCAGTGTTCTGGTATGAGGTATGGTGGCCAGTGTACATGCAGCTATACTAAATCCCTAAAAGCCAGGTACATGATGAGGCTTCCGTAGTTGCACTTATATTTCAAATAGCTGTAAAACTTTCCTATAGAGCTTTCACATCAAGACATTCAGTACTTTTGACTACATTTCAATATTGACTTTATCTTTCACAGATTGTAGGTTATTAGTTGATATTTTACTGATAATACATCAAGTTTGTACAGTAGCTGGTGGATTGTAAAAAGAAAGTTTAAGACTAAGAGACTTTTAAAGTATAAGTATTGATTACATGATTAATGTTATGACATCATTTTTATTACTTGATTCTGTTGTGATGTGTATGAGTAATGATTACATGATTAATATTATCACATCAGTTTTATGACTTGATTCTCTGATGATTAAACATCTTGATTTTTTTTGTGGGTTATGGTAATCAGTATTTATTCTTCATGATTAACATCTGGTCTTTTGAAGAGTTCTTTATTATTATTATAGCAGTGATGACTGCTATAATGTAAGGTTATTATGTCATTTAGCACCAGTGGAATGTTGCAGGTTCAACGCCATAACAGGTGTGCAGATAGGAGGTGAGAATGATGAGGAAATGGAGGAACTTCTTTCTTCAGTTGAGTTTTCAGAGGGATCTAATGGCTTACTGTTGGAAGAGGGTGGTGTTGGTAATGATGAGGATGAGTTTGGTGGTGGGGACATGGTGCACCAACCTACCCTGGTACCCTCTGAGTCATTAGTGGTTCAGCTTTAGTTAATAAGCTTATGCTTGACGACTGATTCGTAAGTGCATGCTTTGCTTTAATTGTCAAATCTTTTGCATGATTTTATTGATAATTTGACACTTTGCTGCATGATTTAAATTGAAAATGCTTACTATTGCACTACAGCCTTTTTGTTTATTCCATGTTAACCATAAAAAGAACAATGTTTGTCATTGCCCATATCCTGTAAAATGTAATTCATGTTTATTCAGGTGACACTTGGAAATGTTGTCAGATTTAGCTCAGAAGCTTGATGGCTATTCTCAGCTTTAAATCAATTTTATGTTTATCTTCCCATACTATTGTACCAGTGAGGCATGCAATTGTGACCATGAAAGTGTTGGAAAAAAAGGTTTTGAAATTGTGAAATTGTTTGCAGTTTTGTTTAAATCTAATCTCTGGATTTTATATTTCAACCCAACTTTTATAAATACTAAGCATTTTATAGATACTAATCACTTAGCACTATGATTCAATAGCAGTTGTTGTAGGTGTGTGTAATGCAACAATATAAAGTACAGCACAGTACTTACTGCTACCTGCTTAATTGATGAGCTAGAACATTCAGTGTTCCCAGGATGAATTGATACAAGTGGATCTCCTGTAGTTTCACCCATGACACTACCTCCTCCACTACAGACTGATGACTCCAACCTGGTGCCCACACCCCCCACCCCCTGCTTCTGAATGTAGCCTAGTACTGTTGTGTTGCCAGTATAAACTGTCACACACTTCCCCATCACCAGCAGCTCCTGGTATTGAGCTGTCTTGAATACTGCTAGAAGTTCCAGGCAGTTTATGTTTTTAAGGGGAAGATTCCTGTTCTGTCCAAATCCTTGACAGGTAATGTATGGTAGCTCCAACCCTACCTGGCATGCAGTGGTGAAGTGGGAAAGGTCTTGAACCCATACCTCCAACAAGACTCCTGGATACAGACAAGGGATGCCCCACAATTAGACTAGTTTCAACTAGTTTGAAGAAGGGGAATGCAAGTTTTAGTCAAATTGAAGTGCTTGTTTTAATAATGGTTAAAGTGGAACTGTAAGACCCTCAGTCCCAAATGAAATGAATTTCACCTGAGATATCATAGTTCAGAGGAGCTCATCCAAACGTACTGAAACATGCTTCCTTTGTTTGAAATTCTCCAACAGATTCAGAAATAATCAAATTTTCTTAGGAACTGAGCTATTATCATCCCCAAATATAGAATCTTCTAGGTTGGAGTTGGGAGGAACTTATTAAGATTGACCAGGACACCCAGACTCGGGAACATGTTGAGCAATCACCCCTGATGGATGTGAATTTTTTTCAAGGACAAATTCAAAATCAACTCATCCGCTAGGTACAAAAGCACTTTTTTAGTACTGTACATGAGGAGCTGTTTGGAGGCCAAATCCCAAGCATTAGAAGTGATAAACCTTTGTTCCTTCCACAAACCATGGGAACTTTCTCGACTGTGTATGAATGTAAATGTGGATATAGGGAACTTTCAGATCTGTCATAGACATCCAATCTCCATTTCCTACTGTCCTGCCCCCAGCACTATAGACCATGTCTCTATTGAAAACTTTTTGAGAACATTTTACAGTACTTGTTCAAAATTGATGCCTCCAGAATTGGCATGCAACCCCTTGACATTTTTGGCATCATAAACATTGGTTGTAATAAACTAGAGAGAAATCCAAGCCTTTGAAGTTGATAAGAATTTGAAATTTGGCAGTATTATTTATATAACTTTGAAATGGAAAAGGATCCACAGATGTTTTTGTGGAACTCAGATAAATCTAGTTTCCCTCTCTTACTACTGAGAGCCCATGGATTTGGATAAAGGCTTTGCCAAGAAGAATGAAAATGGAATAGCCTTCTCTCTACCGGGATTTCATGGTCAGGACTGTCTTTGATATCTTCTGTCTTTGTGATGAGCCCTACTGGTATTTTTATTGGTTTTGCTTGCTCGAAACCCAGTGGGCATATCCTTGTCCCAGACATTCCTATTACTAAGATGGGAAGAAATTAAGGCGTTTGCAAGGAGGTTGTAGTAGAATGAGAAGGAAAAGCAGATCTGTTAAATCAACCTCAAAGCTTCAAAATGTGTCCAAAAATAAGTGACAAAATCTGTTTGTTTCTGCATATTTGAGACCACATAAACCACACAATAGAAATTTTCTTTGTTTCACCAAAAATTAGGTTACAAACCTGTAGGTGCACCATCTGAAAATGTCCTATCCAAACAGCTCAAGAATCCAAGATAATAATAAGATCCGTATGCCTTACAAACTTCTCATCAATAAGAGCAGATAAAACTCCTATCATAGAATCTTCCAAAGAAAAAATAAACTAAACTACCAATGCTTGAGTTACCCCTCTTTAATAACCTGAATTTAACACATCTATTGACACTGGCATTTAGTTATCAAATTCCTGTTCTTTCTGTGTCATTAGCAAGCTTGGACATAGGTCAATAGTCTTGTGGTAGTTGCAGCTAAAGGTTGTCAATTATATTTTGACTGAGGTGTTATCACATTTTACTTTTAGGGTAGCGTTCATCATGGAAGAAGGTTTCTAATACAGTATTCTTAAGTTTTCTCATGTGAGGCTGATATAAGTCTATATAAATTATACAGGTACAGGTATATTTTAACATTATTAATGAACTTAAGATATTTTATATTCTTTATTCATCCTTTCTCATATAATTTTTTCCTTTCCTCACTGGGCTATTTTTCCCTGCCCTTAGGCTTATAGCATCCCACCTCTCCAACTAGTGTTGTAGCTTAGCTAATAATGATAATGATAATAATAATACTTAGGGAGGTCAAAAAAGCAGATTAGGTAATAAAAAGATATGTTATAAAGGTGGTCAGTACTGAAACTTAATCTGAAGCTGAAGATTCTACTGATATGTACTTGTGTAATTTTGTCTAGACCATACTGAAATATATGCTTTGAGGAGCTGCATTTTAATTTTTTTAATAGTTTTGTTTCATAAGTCACACTGCATAGCTCACTGGCTTCCCCGTTCCCCACCTACCGAAACCTTGTGCATATTTGAGTTTAGTCGTGAAGGTCTATGATGTCAAAGTAATCATCAGAATTTTACTTGTGTCATTGCATGACTGAATCTAATTTTTATGTCCCTGATGAGAAACATGTTCTTTCCCAAGTGCTTAAATATAAATGTCATCTTTGTGTCATAAAATATTTCCAAGATATTCACCACACTTCTACTGTATTTTTTTATTTTCTCTTTCAGGTTTTTTTTTTTATTTATAGAAGTTACTTATCACAATGAATTGTTTTATGACATTTATATACATTGAACAATTACAATACTTAGAACCTACATAGGTTATTCATTTTAGATTAAATCAATTTTATGGCGCATAAATAAATTACAATGAATTTTAAACTGTTCTAGTAATACAATTATTTTCTCAGGATATTTGGCTCTCTGCGAAGGCCGGTAAACCAAGGTCATTATTTGGTACCAACTGATGATGATGACCATGAGGACAATGAAGACATTAATTTGGAATTGAAATCCATTGCTGCGTAAAACAAGAGTTTCCTCTGTTTAGTATGTAAGGTTTTCACAAGAGAACTTTATTTTTTTTAATATTCACGGGGTATTATCTTAAAAATCAATTGATATATACTGTATACAATATTTTAAGTTAAGGTAGAAAATATATTAGATAAGTTATTTTTATATGTATTGAAGGCAAATAGTAATAGATGTTAATCACCCTACAGTAGTCCACTACCCATATTTGTGAAACTTTCATGTCAACATTATTTTTATCCAATTTTTTATGGTGTTGAATGTGTTAATTTTAAGACTGAGTTCGTGAAAATAGATTTTAATATAATATTTCACATAATTGAGAACGTTTTTAGTTTTTTTATATGCAAATATATTAAATACTATTTAGAAACTTCTCTATCTTTCTTACTTGTGCTCACATACACAATCTATTTTGATAAAAAAAACTCTTTGTCTTACATGCCTTCAGAAGCCTACAATGAAATCTTTTTTAGTAAACGTATAGATATTTTTACCATTGTTTTAATTTTTGAAAATATTGTTACTCATTCTATGCAAAATGTTTGTGAATGGGTATAGTGCTTGACTTTTATTTATTTTTTATATAAAACTCCATCTGTTTACTGGATTCCTGTCACATTTAAAGTCAAGGTCTTACTTAGGAGAAAACTGAAATGGGTTTTCAAGAAAATGTCGTTATTGTCATTGAAAATTGGCAAGCAAATTTATTAAAGAAAGAAGTTTAGCTCAAGCTTTTAATTTCAATTACATTTTTTGTTTATGATTAGCATTTGAAAGAAATGCAGACATTTTTGTTTGCTGGAGCTGTAACCTGAATGGAATCAAGTGACATCCAGACTAATGGTAAGTGAAAATATTCTTTACAGTATATAAGTAGAAAGAAAAGATTTATGATGGTTACATTACACATCAACTGTAGCCTAATATTCTTTGCAAGAGGAACATCGGTACTGAGAAAGACAGATTCTTAAAAGTTATCACCATAGTAGAAAAGATTATATAAATTAGAAAGTGCGGGAGATACATCATGCTGTCTAGCAAAGTGAGAATGGATTTGCGATGCTTTTGAAATACGATAAGGAAATAAAAAAAAATCAATAGATATAGAAGTTGCAGGATGAAGACTAGTTGGAAGGCCCCGGAAATTATGAGAAATTGAAAGACAGGATCCAATGAGAATTCAGATAAAATGTGCACGAGAGAGGAAATTGGAGAGAGATCATTGCAAGTCAAGTCACACAGACAAAAGATGACATAATAGCATTTGTGATGATGATTTGCATAGTGTTTATTTGGATTTAGGACTTAGAGAAGTGATTAAGTTGTTTGATGGAATAAAAATTAAGGTTTATTAATTTTTCCAGATACTATGTATTTTCAATGTATGGGGAGACAAAAGTAAGTTTGAGCCTAGACTTCACTCCTCTTCCATCACATCATACTTTTCTATGACACCTTTCAGATATTTAATATTTATTATACATTTTAGACTTCAGTAACACATGTTCTTTGTTATCACTATTGAAGGCAATAGATTCTCATATTTATGTCTACTGTAAAGGCATGTTCATTGCTGGTGCTTCCAGTTTCAGATGCCAACTTCGCTAATGTCTGTGAAACACGTACTTAAATATAATTTTGATCAGTCTATCAAACATTCTCCATTTATAGTAGTTTGTAGATAATTTTTCACTTTTGTCCATGTACAGTACATAAGTGTGTGGGAGTTTATTTATTCATGGGTCTGTATTGTAGATGTAATTGCCTTTACACTAATGGTATACAGGTGTTCCACATTTCATTAAGAAAATCAATATGAACAAATATATGGTAATTAACACTAACAGCTTTGACATGTAAAAACTGAATATTTATGTGCTTTGATATGCTCTTTATTCCATACATTGTAATTTCTAGATATTGCTCTGCGGATATGATGCGGGATATATCCCTCTTGTTATGTTAATTGCATCAGTACTTGGAACTACATGGTGACCAGAAGTTAGATCTATTGTTTTCAGTGAAGCTCTTTTACCTGGTTATGGGATTCCAATCTTATCTTTATATACTGGAAACACTATTCATTGATACATGGTAATAAGACTTCATTATGATATCAAACTTCAGGAAAAAGATATTTGAATGACTGAAATATTACCCTGCATCTTTAAGGATTTCTCAAATATTGAGATAAATATGAAATTCATTGGCTTAGATAATAAAAACTTTTTATAATGTAGCAATCCTGTAATGAGTTTTGACCTCATGCATCATGCAGCTTCTTTCCAAAATACACAAATTATGAGGTAGATGATTGATAGCTGTTGATTGGCTCAAAGCAAGGGTGTGTATGCTTCATTAAATTGCAATACATGTACTGTCTTATCAGGTAAAAGACTGAGTTTGGGGATAAATATACCATTATGAAGGCTGTATATAGATAAAAACACTATTTTAATGTGATAATTATTACTCGTAATTCCAAAGGATCCATTTTAGTAAGGTACACCTTATGTTTTAGAAGTGTTTTGAAGCTGAAAATAAGTTTTGACTTTAATAAAAGTTACATTAGGTGATTTATAATGAGAATTATAGAATATAATTTTAATCTTTTTTATTTGTGTTTATGAAAGTAATTCTTATATACAGAAAATTGCCATCATAAATAAAGTTAAGTTTTTAGGGTCTGGTGAATATAGGCATTGTCGTAAATAAAATCTTGTGAGGTTTTCTCTTGAATTAAGTTCTATGGAGCTACTCTATTAAAAATTATAGTCCACTTAACTGTGCATGAAAAAATTTAACAGTGTTGTTTTACCTTAAAGAATTCCATGTGAATTTTGTGAGGTCAAATAAAGAATTTTCCACTATGTATACTGTAATTAATAAAGTTATTTGCAACTCATTTTATTACTAATAGACTCAGAAAGTTATGGTATTAAGTAAAGCTTGCTGTAGTACTAAATGAAATACTAATATAAATACATTTTAAAAAGAGCCAGTTAGCTGAAATTTATTTGATTTTCTAAAAATTCATTGTTTAATTGGTCTTTATCCAAAAATGTCAAGAATCAAGTCAAATGGGAAAATGTGTAGTCACTGTAACATCTAGTAATGTTCATTCTTACATATGCTGGAAAAATTCTTATTTTACCATTCTATTATATTTTATTGTTGTATTACATGAGATGTTTTTTACAGGATTTTCATTAGCATTACTGTGGAAGTATATTCTTACATTAATGTCAGTTTCTTGACCTTTATCCTATTTGAAGCAATAGTAGCTCGTATTACCTGTAATTTCAAAAGCTGTGGTTTCACTTGTCTACATTTTAACAACCAACAATATAAAATATAAAATACTAGAAGTAGGTTGAATGTCCCCAAAATAACCATCCACCCAACAAACTTGTACAATATGGGCTAAAACCTTAAGGAAATTCTCTTACGATATCATTCATTGCATAAAACAGCTGCAGTGCGTTCTCTTAGATATTAAGAACTAATGCACTAGACTACAACTTTCAATTTTTCAGTATAATACACTGTAGATATTTCATTAGAAATAATTTCCAAATACGATAGTTAAAATGAAATTATTGCATAAACAGTTTGTTCCTCGTAACTATAGCAGGGATTATATGTATGACATACCGTAGTTTAAAATATCCAAGAGCTGGTGGTAATTAAGGGATTTTGACGAAGGAAAAATCTATTTCTGGGCGAGGGACCTGTGTCGCCCAGTGAAATGCTCCTTAAAGCACCATTTCTAAGGTATCAATACTGCTAAATATACCAGAGAAAAAAGTTGCATGGAATGCCAGGAATATACCCAGCTCGCTCACCCTTATAGGGTGTCGGTATAATAACTTGGGCGTGTGAAACCACTACCAGAGGTCCCTTACCAATTAGACTTCTCCCTCCTCAACATCCCCCGTTACTATGAGGTGTCGTTCTCTACAGCTATGCCCCCCCCCCCCACCACCACTACCACTACCCAATTAAGATGAACTGTTTTTAAACCTAACATGATTAAGATGAACTGATTTAAAACCCAACATGATTAAGATAAACTAATTTATGGTATTGTACTTTAATAGAAGTGCTGAAAGATCATATGCAAAAGCCCCATAACTTATACCTTTTCCAGATTATTTCAAATAGTTTTTCTTTTAGTTCTTATAACAATATAATACTGTATTAGAATTTTTTATCACCATTGACTGATCACAGTACTTTTACTTATCACACTCTTTGTTTGCCTTATCAGCACAATTTTATGAACCATAAGTAGACTATAATAATTTTGCTAATTGTAGCATGTCCCCAGAAACAGGAAATCATGACACACACTACTTTAATGCATGAAACAAAACGCTAAATTAAGCTAGATTTCCGCAAGCCTAAGGAAAGCTATTACCTTTTGTAAGTGCCTACTTTGATATTTATTTTTTTATGTTTGTACATATTCTAAATATCTCAAAATATAGTCAGATTTTTATTTATAAGTAGATTTAAGCAATGGTTTTAAGATAATAGTAACATGGAAATAGTCTGCTAGATATCATATCACAAATATGTTAGTGACTAGAAAATTCAGTAATATTTGTGTGATTAGGCTGTATAAACTTCATTATAAATCATTATAATGACTCCGGTGCAACCCTTTTGTTATGGACTTATGGACGTTGTTTTTCCTGTTATTGATTGTAAAGAAGCACTATTTGAGAATGTCATCAGGACCTAAGTATGATTAGTACTGATATGCAACAAAAATGGTTATTTACCTTAAACTATATTTGATAGGAAGTATAAAAATTAGCAAAGAAGTGCACAAAATGTATTAAGTTTGCTTAAGAAAAATATGTTGGGTATTTCTATATTAATTTGAACTTTTACCATAAACTGTTCTTTACCAAAATTGCCAAATTCTGAATTGTGGACATAGTAACTTCCTTGAAACATAATATCATATTAAAAGTTATGTAATGTGCTCTTAAAGACTATCAAGATTATGAAGATTTAGATTAAATGGAAATTATTTAAAGCTAAAAGAAATCTTTCCTACCCTAACTAATTTTTTTCTAATGTTAGGTAAATAAAGGTAAATATTTCAATTTTACCTCGCTGTACCAATGTAACCCTCAGTAATATCTTGGCTACATCTGTTGATTTCATGAAAAATTATCATAGAGATGTGTCAGTAGGTTTTATATTTTTGCATTTTCTATCTGCCAAGTTTATAGAACAAATGCAGATTATCAAGTAAAACTTTTGAGTATTGTCATTTCAATTTTGCAACTTTTTCAATAAACATTGATATCTGAATTGGTTTATTCTTGTTCCCACGAGAAGTTGCACACTTTTATGATTTTCCTTTCAATAAATCATAAATGAGGAAGTTTCAGAAGAGAGGCTGCAAGTTCAGAATCTTGAGAAGCCTTGTTAAGCCACTGCTATAAGTTGTAATGTTGCTTATTATTTTTGAGATTTTGATCTGCATGGATACCAAGAACTCACCCGTAAATACTAGAACAGGAAATCCAAAACAACATGATATACCAAAGAAATATTGTCTTCCCTACCTTAGGGCAAGCATTATCAACGTACAAATCACTCACACTGTGTAAAATGGAAATTCAGTGATTCAGGCTCTTTTGGACAGCACTTCTAATGTTGAATTTGTCTATTACCCTCTGAGAACCATTACTACACATGCAGAAGACAACACTACTTGGGATGTTTTTTTACACCTAGAAGACATCTTCCTTCTGTCAGCCTCAGCGAGAAGAAGCAGATTGGTCAGCTCTTGCCTATTTGATTTTTTTTTTTCAAGAACACTGCCTAATGTTCTAACTTGAGTAAAGTCAGTTAGGGGGCAAGATTATTCATTTTTCAAATTCTAGTGCTAGGATTAGATAAATATACGGGTTAGAACCTCGACTGCTGAAACAGCCCCTTGGTAAACGAATGTGCCACAACTCAGTGCAAGGATGTACACAAATAGAAAACAGGTAACTAATGTTTTGCTTCATCCTTCTAAACAGGAGGATAAGGATGAGGAAAACACAAAGGAAGACCCTTACTGTGTTGAAGTATCTTTTTCATAGAGAAATTATTGCTGAGAAAATTCTAAAAAGTTGTTGAAGGTAAGTTCTGATTCTGTTTATTTATCCAAGTGCTTTGAGACCTCACTTCTAAGACAATTTAAACACCTTATTTTCCCATTTCATTTTGGATAGAATAGATAAATTGATATCTCCAATGAAGAGAGAGCCTGGTATTTCTGGTTCTTGTTTAGCATTGATGCCACCTATACCACAAAATTTTTCATATATATATATATATATATATATATATATATATATATATATATATATGTATACATACATACATACGTACATACATATATATTAAGAGGAGAGAAATATCAAGTGCTTCAATGGTTTGGCAGAGTCTGAAGTGCATAAATATTCATTTACTTCTTCCACTATTTTTGGTAATTTTTTGGATGTAAATTGCTCGAGGGTACCAGGACTCAAAGCAACGATTTGAGGTTACTTTCTAGGGATACCCAAATTTATGACTTAAAAGCCAATCCCTTCAACAGCCTTTTAATTGTCACCACAAAGTTTACAAAGTTTTCCATGGAAACTCCCTCGACAATTCTAGAGTTGAGTAAGAAAGAAGACTGAATGTTTTCAATAGACCTCTTCAAAACACCTTTAGCATCTTATTCACCTCAGTTCTATAAATACTTTCACATCATGAGTCAGAGGTTTTCTAATTCAAGTGCCCATTTTTTTTGTGTGGGGGGGGGGGGGCGTCTGAGGGCAGTTTCTCAAGTTCTATCCAACACTATTTCAAAATGGTAAATGGTTCTGGGACTAAGAGTTCTTTAATGCCTGAAGGATTTGCCATTTTTTTAACAATTCATTGGAAAGCATTGGGATCAGGAAATGAAGCTGCTCAGGTTACTAGAATGGTTGAAGACTTGATTTCTCTTAAAGGCCCTTATGGTTCCAACTCAGAAAATGAAGATCATTCAGCTACTGATGACATATGATCACGGAGTAACATTATTGATACCATAGACAATTCTACTTTTTTGCTAATTTGCTCCAAGCTGCCATTTCATTACAATCGCCAGTATCAACACATCTTTCCTGTGTTCCATTAAGTTAGAAGTTTCCATCTACTGTTAAGTAACAGGAATAAAGTTAAGATTTATTTAGTAATAGCATTAACATAATAGAGGGGCTAATTTACACTTTATGATTGCTTTCAGACACTGATTTTTTTTTTTCAATTAATGTTGGCGTATCCAGATATTTTTGTATCTTAAAATTTTCATCACCATAGCCTTTATATTAAAATGTAATTCTATTACTCAACCAATGATGACCTGATCAAGAGTCACGAATGATTTGAAATATATTAATGCCAAATAACATATGGAGAAACGTAAAAGCATTTTTCGTTATCATAAAAGCGGTCTGGAGCACAGTTTGTCCAAAGAGATGGTCTTCGGTTTTTAGATACCACTAAGATTTTCTCTATTCATTATAAATGTAAAGTAACATGCCCAAGTAATATATATATATATATATATACATATATATATATATATATATACATACATATATACTGTATATATATGTATTAAAAGGAAATAGCAATATATATATATATATATATACTGTATATATATATATATATATATACTGTATATATATATATATATATATATGTATATATATATATATATATACATATATATATATATATTAAAAAGAGAAATATCAATATATATACTGTATGTATGTATAAATATATATATATATATATATATATGTATATATATATATATATATATATCATACTTGTGAACAAAAACAAGTACACAACTATATACAGAGATAATGCACATCTACCCCATAGACCAAAAGACAAAATGTTAGATAAAATTGGTCATTTGGTGGAGCCAACACACTAAGAATAGCTTATAGTACTGTACTCTCCATGATAACCATTTCACTGAAATAAGGGCAATAATAATGGTTTTCCATAAGATTCAGTTTCAATCATTCTTGGATGTTGTTATTTTTTCTTTTCTTTCTATATATGTTTTCCACAAACTGGTGTCAAATTTATCAATATTTTCTCTAAGCTTGATTACATAAAATTTTTCCTTTGCTTTATGTCTAATGTGGCCTATTGCTTTATTTTCCTGACAAACCTTGTTTAATTTTCAAAGAACTGTTTGATAAATATTTCGCAAACATTATATTTTATTCATGGTGGCTATAACTTTTCATGAAGATGCTCCAATATCTCATATTGAAGTTCAGGTTGGTCTATTGATTGCATCTATAGCCTTCTATTATTATTATTATTATTATTATTATTATTATTATTATTATTATTATTATTATTATTATTATTATTATTATTATCACTATTTGCTAAGCTACATCCCTAGTAGGAAGAGAAAGATGCTATAAGCCCAAGGACTCCAACAGGATAAATGGTCCAGTGAGGAAAGGCAATAAACTACAAGAGATGTTTAAGAATAACAAGATTAAAATAAATCTTTCATAGATAAACTATAACACTTCAAAATAATAAGAGGAAGAGAATTAAGATAGAATTGTGTGCCAGAGTATACCCCAAAGACAGTGGACGACCATAGTAGAGAGGCTATGGTACTAACCAAGACTAGAGAACAATGGTTTGATTTTGGAGTGTCCTTCTCCTAGAAGAGCTTCTTAAAGAGTCTCTTCTAACCTTTCCAAGAGAAAAGTAGCCACTGAACAATTACAGTGCAGTAGTGAACCTCTTGAGAGAAGAAGACTTGTTTGGTAATTCCAGTGCTGTCAAGTGTATGAGGAAAGAGGAGAATGTGTAAAGAATAGGCCAGACTATTCTGTGTATGTGTCAGCAAAGATGAAATAAGCCGTAACCAGAGAGAAGGATCCAATGTAGCACTGTCTGGCCAGTTTAAGGACCCAAATAACTCTAGAGGTAGTGTCTCAACGGGTGGCTGGTGTCTTGGCCAACCTACTACCTAGCTTAAATATATATTGTATCTTGTGAAGACATATTTGCAGTCTATTCAATTATATTACTATCTATCTATTATTCAATCACAATTTATATAAATTTTCCTATTTCGAATTTTCGAGTGTCGAATGCTAGCTGGCAATCAACGATTGTTGCAAACGCTATTTCTTCTGTGCAGTTTTCTTCAATTCCATCTTCCAGTATAATAAATTTGTCTGGCATTTTACTTTTTGTTTGAAACCTGCCGTATCTATTTTGTCTCTTGCAATTACGAAGTATTCCTGTAGGCTTTATGTTTGTTCAGGAAACTCGTTTGTTATCTTCATATTTTTTTTCAGTTTTGCGTAAAAATGTTGCTCCTCTGGATAGTCCATATGACAAAGGATGGTCAAATTTTAATTTTCGAAGAGAACGGACCTTTTTCTATAGAAAAGGGTGGTTTTTCTTAGGTTACATTACCCTGTAATACAGTACAATAATACCATGTAATAGGAATTTCAGTGATTTAATGCACATAATCACATTTTCACCGAAAAACATTAATTTATGTCTTTGTCCTAAATAGCTTTGTGGCAAATTACAAACTGTTTAATCAGGGTAATCATTTTTCTAATCTTCAGAAATAAATCTTGGTTTTCTTTTACTTATAGTAGGATATATATCATACGAATATAGGATAGAAAATAATAAGAATTTATTATGAATACACGTAAATAAACAAATTAAAAAAAACAGGTGAAAAAAATAATATCTCTAACATTACGAAAATGTATAGTCTAATCTTACAATGTTTACTGTTTGTAGTTTTTCTATCTTTGGTGTATTGTTCTTTGAACTCGGTAAGTACTCGTTTCGAATTTTCCAATTATTAAGTACACAGACGAAAAACTAAATTGAGAAGAAGCTTTGGAGGTGTATGATCAAATGTATAGTACCCTGTCAGAAACTCAGAAGCCATTTGTAACCTCTAATATGATGACAGGCTAAGTCAACTAAGGGGGTTCCTGATTCCTTGTTGACAACTCTACGATTATGGCTTCGTTAAAACCGGGAAAATTATAAGGTTAGTGCAAATTTATCATCGTTAGTTATATATCTCCTACTCGGTCATTACCAATTTAAGATTTCAATGGCTATTGTTAGTGCTCTTAATTAGCCTATGTTACTTGCAGTAACATAGACCTGTTAAGCAGATTAAAGTTGTTTTTTACTAGGAAAAGTTTGCCCGACCGTAAGTACAGTATTACCAATTTTGCTGCGTTGATAAAGGTAGTATGGTGTAAATTTAGGTATTTGAAGGTGTTTGATGATGATTTCCATCGGAAATCCATAGTTTTCGGTAATGGGGGTGGTTTACTGTAACTGAAAACCTATGGTATTGCGCTAGATATCGTCATCAATTACATTCGAAAACACCTTAAAATATACTGAATACCAGTCTAATTGTATGATATTTAAATTAAAATTTTTTTTTAAGTGTTTTGTTTCCACCAGTTATCATCATAAGAAGCCAGTAATAAAAAGTCAACGTAATGAAAACTGAGTAGGCCTACTAATAATGAAACACGGTAAAACACTGGAGCTTATGTTTGCCATGACGGTAAATATACGATACTTTAATTAGAAGCAAAAGTGGAATTTGCTATAAGAAATAAAAAATTGTTGGCTAGCTTGTTATTTCTATATGTTTAATAGGGGCATAGGCATGATAACTTATGTATCGGGCTAATAAAAGGCGAAGTATGTTTTTCATTCCAAGTCCATTGTTTTCATCTGATCAGTTGGTTCTGATCAGTTTGGGGAGCTTTCTGTGTTTTTGCAGTGACGTATCTGTCGGGTGGTATTTTTAAACCAATTAACAGCTTACATGTAGTTATTCATAAGTTCCCGGATGTTGCTCTACAACAACCATTTTTTTTTCCACCCTACCCTTCAGTTTCAACTTCACCACCATCACATAAAGACATCTCCAAGAGGGAACTTGAGAGAATTACAATCTATTTTGAAATTTCATTTATGTCAGTATTTGATCATGATGGAAATGCTCTCCGTTCAGTGTATAGCTATTATTACTCGTGTGAAATTAAAAAAAATAACTGCGAAATAATGATGCATATTTTTTTAAAAGCTCATTTTGGTATCCCTCAAAGGTTAAAGTGTCCCAAGTGCAATTCTGACTTAGTTTTTAGGGAAGATTAGCACATTTTGTACCTCAACACTTGTGTAAAGATTGCCAAAAAAAAAAAAAAAAAAAAAAGACAGTTATCAAGCATATGGTGAGGAATTACTTGTGATTTACTTTATCATAATGTAAGGATTTATTTTTTATTTGCTTTTAGTTTGTGACCTGGGAAGGGGGTCCAGGGGCTCCCCCCCTGCTAAGGGTTGTGACCTGTGAACTACTAGGTTAGGTTAGGTGGGTTTGTTAGGTTTTGTAGCCTTTTTCAAATCTCAAAACTGTTAAATAATCCCGTTTTGTCCTGTTTTCGGGCACCCAAATTTGTAGCCAAATACATGTACCATTATATTCTTCCAACTGGTTATCTTGTGTTTATTTAGCATTTCTGACCAATATTGTTGCTGCAAATCACTCATTTATGACATTTCCCCACCCAAAAAACCCTGGTTTCCTATTGGTGTCCCCCATAATTGTCTTTGTATATGGGGGTTCTAAAACTCATGAACTGGTGGTTTTCCCCAATAACCAAGGTTAGAAATGCATAAAACACAAGATAGTGAATAGGAAAAATATATGGGTCATGTATTTGGCTAGAAATTAAAGTATCGTATTTACCAATGATTTATTATTGGGAATTGGATTTGCCCATTTTCCACCCTTACTCGAAGCAGGCCTCGTCGGCGGCATCAGACCTGTCTCCCCAGCTAGACTCATCTTGCCCAGCAGATTTGTCACGCAATTCCCATTTTGCTCCAATGTTGTGGCAAGCGGAACACATTTCGCTATGCGTATTAGTCCAATGGGCTAGTATTTTTATGTTAATTATCAAGTATTCAAACTTAGAATTTGATTACCTCACTAATTGTTACTCGGCAATTCATGGTAATGAGTTTGAACGAATGTAGGCTACTGGTTATGATTTACTGAAAAAAGCTGATTAAAATTGTTTGGAAAAAATTGTGTTGATTTAGAATAAAACCAACAAGGGAAGATGAAAAATATTTTTTTAATCTAGACATATTTTCAGAATCATCCTTTTGAAACTTCTATGTAAATTATACTTTCTTTGTAGCTGAATACATGAATTATACATTTTTTCAACAAGGTATTTTGTAGCCAAATACATGAATTATATATTTTTCTAACTGGTTATCTTGTGGTTTATCAATTTTTTTACCATTATTTATTGGGGCAAACCATACATTAATGTTTTTCCCACCCCCTAGATCAACATAATCACATGGGAAATTGCAGGGTTTTGGGTGGAACACTGAAAACAATAGGTTTACACTAAAAATGAGAATGGTCAGAATTGCATTAAAAACAATGGGTGTACTATATATGGAGTTGGTAGGGACGAGCATAAACTTCCTTTCCTGTCAAACTGATTTTCTTTATTGGCGGAAAAGGTTGTTCTTGTATGAAATATGATTTGTAACTGGAATATAAACCTACACTATTTATTAGAAGTATTCAGCGAAGCTGAAAGGACAAACCATTAAAATTTAGCTAGGGTTAACTACCCATCCTGCTAGTTAGCTCGCCACCCCCTTCACTCACACAACTGTGACTGTGATTCACTTTACTTTTGGCTTGGAGGGTAAGCGGTTGTTGCCGCTTTTCCTCCTCGCCTATTTTGGACTGCCATTAATCATTGTCTTTTTGACTTACGTTTTTCTACTTCTATATATAGTATATGGAAACATTCTTAATGTTTTTATAAATATGTTATAGCTTTCCTTACAGTGTATGGTGCTGTTTGTGTGATACCATGATATACGGCAGGTTCTCAACAACGGAGAACCTATCCTCCTTGGACATCGGTCATCCTGTTGACGGATAGCCTTCTGTGTAACTCTGCTGCTGCCGCAGGGGTGTTGCCATCGTCTTCCCCTCTACGTGGAATTTGCTGGGGGAAGGGAGTGCAGCCTTCTCAAAGCTTGACATCGGTCTTGCTCTTTTTGAAGGTCATCACCGCTCACTTTTCATGGGCTGCTGCCAATCTACTCTGTGAGAGGAGCACCTTTCCTGTCCGCGGGTTAGGTTGCGCTTCCTAATGGTTTCTTCATTAATTTTAGGTAGTAGGTTGGCCTTGGCACTAGCCACCTGTTGAGATACTACCGCTAGAGAGTTATGGGGTCCTTTGACTGGCCAGACAGTATATTGAATCTTTCTCTCTGGATACGGTTCACTTTCCATTTGCTACACATACACCGTATAGTCTGGCATATTCTTTAGATTCTTCTCTGTCCTCATACACCTGACAACACTGAGATTATGAAATAATTCTTCTTCACCAAAGGGGCTGCCTTCTGCACTGTAATTGTTCAGTGGCCACTTTGCTCCTGGTATGGGTAGAAGAGACTCTTCAGCTATGGTAAGCAGCTCTTCTAGGAGAAGAATGCTCCAAAATCAAACCATTGTTCTCTAGTCTTGGGTAGTGCCATAACCTCTGTATCATGGTCTTCCACTGTCTTGGTTTAGAGTTCTCTTGCTTGAGGGTACACTCGGGCACACTATTGTATCTAATTTCTCTTCATCTTGTTTTGTTATTAAGTTTTTTTTTATAGTTTTTTTTTTTTTTAGAATACATTTATTTTAATCTTGTAACTGTTCTTAGAATATTTTATTTTTTCTTGTCTCTTTTCCTCACTGGGCTATTTTCCCTGTTTGGGCCCCTGGGCTTATAGCATCCTGCTTTTCCAACTTGGGTTGTAGCTTAGCAAGTAATAATAATAATAATTAAGTGAAATTATAATTGTTTGTAATTTAACTTTCAACTTTTCAGCTTCATCTCCGTGGTGAACCCCCTTCCTGGCGGAGGGTCAAATGGTTCTCCCATGTAGTGAATATTCTTGCTTGAATTAATTGTAATTCTTGTTTTGTTACGGTTTGTACACTGCCACTCTCCTCCCGTCGATGTCGGCCGGGAAGGGAGTGCGCAGTCCTTATTTTGTGTCTGTTCTCTCGGTAGACCTCCTCTCAAAGTTGTTATTGTTACATAATTTATTTTTTGTTCCTTAACTGAAATACAAACCACGCTAAGTATTAGGGGTTATACTTTCGGCGTAGCTGAAATGACGAGCCATTAAAATTTAGCGAGGGTTAACTACCCACACTGCTTATTAGGGGGGTTAGCTTGCTACCAATCCCGTTCACACACCTGTGATTTAACTCACTTTACTTTTGGCTCGGATGGAGAGCGGTTGTTTCTGCTCTTCCTCCTCGCCTATTCTGGACTGCCATTAATTTTTGTCTTTCAACTTACTTTTTCTTATACAGTGGTACCTCTACATACGAATTTAATCTGTTCCAGAACCAACTTCGGATGTAGAAAATGTTCGGATGTAGAAACGAATTTTCCCATAAGAATACATTGAAATAGGATTAATCCGTGGTTGAGCCCAAAAACCTATGATAACTTCTTAATAAACTACTACACATAATTTTCCCATGAGAATAATGAACACTAAATTAGATAATAGACATGTAAATAAGAAGAATTAGCAAAAAATGATAAATAAGAAATGGGATTTAGCGTCACTTTACCTTAGAAACTCCAGCGCAGGTGTTGTTAGTCTTGCTACGCAGAGAGGAGACAGACGGGCGGCGAGGAGGTAGAGAGGTTAACTACGATAAACGTACACTACCGTAACTTCTTCTAACTTACACTAAGTGAACTTTAACATAACTTAGCTTATTTTTTTTTTATTTTTATATTTTATATTTTTTTTTACATTTTCTTTTTTTCTTTTTGATGATTACGTAATTTTAATCGCTATCACTCTCTACATTTAAAATTGACTGAATTTCTTTTGCTTCACTCTTTTCCGTTTTCTTTGTTTCACTTTCTTCCGCTTCACTCTTTGCCGTTTTCTTCGAATCACTTACATCCTCTTCATCGCGAGTTCGCTTCGCAGTTTTTTTAAAGAAAGTATCGATAGATAATTGCTTGGTACGGCTTTTCAGAATGTTTCGAAAGTGAGTTAGGCAAACATCATCGAATTGAGAAACTACACACCAAACCTGCAATTTCTTTGGATGGTATTTGTCGATGAAGTCGACCACGTCTTGATATTTTCCTAACACCTCTTTTATTTGCGCCGAACCTAACACATGTTCTACCTCCTCGCTCCCTTCCTCGTCATCACTCATGTGCTCCGACATAGCATGGAGTTCCTTGAGCTCATCCGTGGTAAGTTCGTCGTGATGTTCGGCGACGAGTTCCGTAACGTCATCTGCGTTGACCTCTAGACCCATGGACTTGCCAAGGGAGACGATTTCCTCTACGGCTTCCGCTGCACCGACCACGGGATCAGGTTCGGGGTCAAAACCTTCAAAATCTCGGGAAGAAACTGCATCAGGCCACAGCTTCTTCCAGGCAGAATTGAGGGTCCGTCGAGTTAATCCCACCCAAGCCTGATCTATGATCTTCAAGCAGTGCACGATGTTGAAGTGGCCCCTCCAAAATTCACGCAAAGTTAAGTTGGTGCTTTGCGTGACATTAAAGCACTGCTTAAATAAGTGCTTGGTGTACAGCTTCTTAAAATTAGAGATGACTTGCTGGTCCATGGGCTGGAGGATAGAGGTGGTATTCGGTGGAAGATACAGCACCTTTATGAACTTGAATTCATCGAAGATATCATCTTCAAGTCCGGGGGGGGCGGGGGGTGAGCGGGTGCATTGTCAAGGCATAGCAGGCACTTTAAAGGCAATTTCTGTTCATGAAGATACTTCTTCACAGAAGGGCCGAAAACTTGGTTAACCCATTGCACAAAGAATTGCCTAGTGACCCAGGCCTTCGAGTTGGATTGCCAGAAAACATGAAGCTGATCCTTATCGACGTTGTGTGCTTTAAAGGCCCTAGGGTTCTCTGAATGGTAAACCAGTAAGGGCTTGACTTTAAAGTCCCCGCTAGCGTTGGCACATAGGGCAAGAGTCAACCGATCCTTCATTGGCTCATGCCCAGGCAATTTCTTCTCTTCGGCAGTGATGTAGGTTCGACTCGGCATCTTCTTCCAAAACAGCCCGGTTTCATCACAATTAAACACCTGCTGCTCTACGTAGCCTTCTTCCTGCATGATATTTTCGAAGTTCTTGACAAAGTCAGCTGCAGCCTTTGTGTCCGCACTAGCAGCCTCTCCGTGGCGAACAACTGAATGAATCCCGGACCGTTTCTTAAATTTCTCGAACCAGCCACGAGATGCCTTGAAATCATCTGAGGAAGGCTCGGTTGAACTCTCCCCAGCATCACCCCCAGAGCTCTCCTCCTTTAAGTCCGTAAAGATGGCGTGCGCCTTCTCGCAGATAACGGTCTCGGTGATGGTGTCGCCAACGATCTCTCTATCCTTAATCCACACTAGTAGAAGTCGTTCCATCTCTTCTATGATAGGGGTACGGCGTTTGGAAATTATGGTGATCCCCTTAGAAGGTTTCACTGCTTTAATAGCTTCCTTCTGTTTAAGGATTGTCGAGATCGTCGACATATTACGGCCATACTGTTTAGCAAGTTCACTCACGCGGACGCCACGCTCATGTTTTTCAATAATTTCCTGCTTAATTTCTAAAGAAAGCATTTCATTCTTCCTTTTCTCACCACTTCCACTACCACTGGCAAAACTAAGCCTTTTAGGACCCATACTTTACGTAAATTACCGTTAAAGGATGCACATAAAAAATCACGATTAAAACAGAGTTAATAGCAGAACGCACAGAGCACAACCGCAAGAAGCCGACGAGAACAGAGGACTGACACAAGACCCGCTAATTGAGCGTCCCTCCGAGGTCGATGTGCTGCCCTCTATCGGCGGAAATAAAAAACACTTCAGGCGCTATGAGCACCGACTACGTGTACGAGTATTGTTTACTTCGGGTGTCGAAAAAAACATTCTGGTGTAGAGTTGGAACATGTTCGAATTGTACTTCGCGTGTCGAAAAATTCGGATACAACCGTACGACGAAAATTGCTTACTTCGTGTGTCGAAATAAAATTCGGGTGTAGAGTCAAAATTTTACTTCGGATGTAGATACGTTCGTGTGTAGAGGTTCCACTGTATTTGTATATATGTGAAAACATTCTTAATGTTTATGTATATATATGTGTATAGCAATGTGGTAAGTTTCCTTTTCAGTGTTTGTGCTGTGCGTGTGATACATATACGACACGACACTTGCGCAAGGCCAGGACACTTTCACTTCGTGGGGAATGACCTCTCCCCACCTGGTCCATCGGTCTTCCCGTCGGCATATAACCATTGACTCGGCCGCCGCAGGGGAATGGTCATCGCCTGGACCCTCCTCATTCAACTATTGTCTTCGCCTTTTCCCTTTTCCTACGGGAAACGTGGATTACTGAGCGAAGGGGATGTGGCCTCTCTCAGATTGACTACAGTCTGTCTCTTCTCAAGGTCGTTCACCTTTCAACAACAGTGTACTAATGGGAAGAGCTTCTTTCCCGTTCGCGGGTTAGGTTGCGCTTCCGATTGTTTGTCTCAATTATTTTTAGTGAAATTATAATTGTAATTTTAACTTTTCATCTTTTTTCCGTGGGGAACACTTTCCTTCGGAGGATCAGTGGTTCTCACTATTAGTGAATATTCTCAGCTGATTTAAATAATTGTAATTCTGGTTTTTGTTACAGTTACTCCGCTCCTCCTTCTCCCGTTGATGTCGACTGGGGAAGGGAGGGCGCAATACTTATTTTTATGTTGTTCCCTCGGGGATCCTCTTCGGAGTTCCTCCCTAGGGAATTTTCTGTTAAATAATTAATTTTATTTAAGAGTGCCAACGAAGTAGAGCTGATCTGTTCATGCCTGGGGAATCTTCTGTCACTGCCGTCCCTCAGAGGACGTCATCCCTTCTCTAGGTAAAGTACGCCCGTGACAACATGACCAGCACTTCAGATCATCTTAGAACACTAACCAGGAGTTTCGCCTCCAGGGGTTGGACGACTTTCCCTTCTGAGGGAAAGTTTCCTTCTCAGGTGTGGGGTGGTTTCTCCCTCCCGAGGGAGAACTTCTCACATCTTAATAAATTCATCGTCTCCGACTGCTGTTGCTGCCTTCACCCAGACTACTCTCCCCCCTAGCTGAGTCTCTCTTCCTTCAGGGGCGGAGCACAGTCTTAGGCAAGTCTTTCCTACGAAGTGTTCATCTCTCTTGTTCGCGAGAGAGGCCACTCATAGAGACTCCTCTTCGGAGGATCGTACTGTTGAAGGTCAGCTTGCTGATCCACCGGCCCTCATGGACGTCATCATGGGCGTCATACCTTCTCTCAGAAGTACGCCCGTGGTAACACCTGATCAGTACTTCATCTTCGAGGAAGGTTGTTTCCCCCTTCCAAGGGAGAACTGCCTGCATTTTAATCACTTCACAGACACCGACTGATGTTACTGTCTTCGCCTAGACAACACTCCCCCCCTTGCTGAGTCTCTCTTCCTTCGGGGCCGGAGAATAGTCTTAGGCAAGTCTCTCCTGAAGTGATCCCCTCTCTCATGAGGGGGGCCACTCATAGAGACTCCTCTTCGGAGGATCGCTACTGCTAAGGTCA
The DNA here is from genome assembly GCF_036898095.1 of Palaemon carinicauda. Taxonomy (NCBI): domain Eukaryota; kingdom Metazoa; phylum Arthropoda; class Malacostraca; order Decapoda; family Palaemonidae; genus Palaemon; species Palaemon carinicauda. The sequence goes on along the minus strand of NC_090732.1, from coordinate 163,617,476 downwards.
GCTTGCTGGTCCATCGGCCCTCATGGGCGTCATCAGTTCCTGATCGTCCTACCAGCAGACCTACCAGTGCAACCTTGCGCTGCAGCTTAGTCCGTGAACTTTGGTCCAGGACTCTTCTATGGACCTTTCACGGTTGCCATCGGGGGATGTTCGCCCTTCCAAAGGGCACATCCCAGTTCCTGATCGTCTTGCCAGCTGACCTGCCAACCTACCAACGCAACCTTACGCTGCAGTTAGTCCTTGGACTTCGGTCCTGGACTCTTCCAGGGACCTTTCACGGTCGCCATCAATGGATGTTTGAGGGCTCATCCCAGTTTCTGGTCGTCCTGCCAGCTGACCTGCTGACCTACCATCGCTACCTTGTGCTACAGTTAGTCCTTGGACTTCGGTCCTGGACTCTTCTGTAGATCATTCCTGCAGCTGTGCGCCAGCTCTTTCCTGCACCTGCGCGCCAGCGCTTTCCTCCCGCGCTCATGCGCGCCAGCATTATCATGCGCACCATTGCTTCCGCGTGCACCCGCAGTCTTCCGCGCGCATTAGCACCAACAGTCTTCCGCGCGCATTAGCACCAACAGTCTTTCGCGCACGCTAGCACCAACAGTCTTTCGCGCGCGTTAGCACCAACAGTCTTCCACGCGCGCGCACCAGCAGTCTTCCGCGCGCGCGCACCAGCAGTCTTCCGCGCGCGCGCCAATGGGCTTCCGCATGCCCAGCAATAGGCTTCCGCGTGCCCAGCAATGGGCTTCCGCGTGCCCACCAATGGGCTTCCGCGCGCGCCAATGCACCCGCCCTTCCGCAACCAGTCACATGCTTCGCTGCATTCTAGGGAGACTGCACAAAAACTACATAGTGCCTTACTACGCGCCAGCGCTCACCTGCGCTCTCACATCCAGCACCCTCCTGACTTGCGGTCGCCAATGCGCCAACTCTTCACAAAGAGCCAGCGCTTGCCTGTTCACCAGCGCTCTTCCTCGCTTTCCTGCGTAGTTGCGGTCTCAGATCCAATTCGTCCACTCTTGCCAAAGAGCCAGTGCTCGCAGATCCAATGCGCCAGCGTTCACCTGAGCACCAGCGCTTGCCTGCTCTCCAGCGCTCTTCTACTCATTCACCGGAAACTGCGCTTCAGCAGAAACTTAGCACCAGCATCATCCTGTGTGCCATCGCTCCAGTACTCTCCTGCACACTCACGCAATAGGCAGAATAAAAGGAATAAGACTTTTTGGACAGGTCACCATTGCTCCATTCCTCTCCCCGCAAACGCATAACATGGCTGCCGGGAAAAGAGGAAAGAGGCTTCACAGAAGGATTCAAGATCCCGAAGATTCCATCTTCCAAGGGGAATCAAAACGGGGAATCCTTGGTCCCTGTCTCTTCTGAAGTTTCTTTTTCCTTGACAGACCACCGTCAGCAAACAAGAAAGCATCAACAGACTGATCTCTAGATCACTAGTTGCTGATGGCTAGTTCACGGTTTGCTGATCGCTAGCTTGCCGATCACCAGATCACCAATTGCTAGCTCAGCTCTGATCATTGACCTATAGTCCTTCCTATGACTAACGATCTCCGATTGCTAGCGTTCCAATCACTGATTGCTAGTCAATAGCCAGTCATCAGCTTGCTGATCACTAGATCACCGATGGGCAGCTCATCTTTTTTCGATCATAGAACTCAGCTCGCTGATCTTTGACCAGCCCATCGTCAGCTTGCTGATATCTGACTAACAGGAGGGACCATAGTCAGCTTGCTGATCTCTGACCAACCAGGAGGGACCATAGTCAGCTTGCTGATCTCTAGCTCACCGATCACCGGTCCGCGATCGATCGCTGATCATCAATGGCTTACCATCACCAACTGACTATTATTAAACCATTCTGCTGTCTCTCAGGGCTCTCAAAACAGATTACCAACTCATTTATCGCCAACTTACCTTGGCTGACTGACCAGACAGTCTTCACCTGCCTGTCAGTTACCATCCTCGGCTCACGGACCGCCGATTCATCGATCATCGTCAATTCGCCAGCAGTTCGTGACTCGGACTTACTAGTCAGCCTCTGCTCGTAGTTCCCTAGATCAGAAGGTATACAACATACTTCTCGCTACTGGCCGTTCGCCATGACACTAAAGTGATCGGCAAACGATCGACAACCCTCATCAACGGTTTGTCGACAGGGACTACTTGCGAGCACTCTCCAACTGCACAGTAACCACGATACCCAACCGTTAACCATTGATTAACATTCGCCATATTGATTCTATTCTAAGGAATAGCATCAATCCCATCAGGATGCATGGTAGTGTTAAGTGTTGCCTTTCTTCTGTTAGTTAAAGAAATTCTCTCTCATGGAAGAATCTTTACACAGGGTATCGCGTCTGATCCTTTATGTCACAAGACAAGACTCCAGCGTCAACAATCTTCCATGCAAAAGGATCCGCAAGGACCTGTCCCTTTGGGTCGATGTCCACACCATGTTGGAGTTCGAACAAGGGCTAAGACCTCAGGTCTTCCTTTGCACACTGGACCTAAAGGACACATACTTCCAGGCCCAAACCATCCATCTAGAAAGGTTGGAAGATTCAGTCTTGACAAACTACTTCCCTTCCAGAAGACTGGTGTATCTGGGAATGATTCTAGACACCAATCTCCAGAAAACTTTCTCAAAACGAGAAGAACTCCCATCCCAGTGACTTGAGTCTGATTGGAATCAGGCCCTCAATCCCCCAGACATTCTGACTCCCATGGAACCAGAAGTTTGGACGAACCTCAAGGGATGGGTGTCAGTCGAGAATCTACAGAGTGGTATAACCTTCTCATCCTTCCCCACCCCTCGGGCTTGATGCTGCGCTTAGAACACATCAAAAGAAGAGAGGAGGGATCATGGTGCTGCACCACACGACCTTAGCCCTCTGGACAGAGTCCAAAAGTACCTTCACTTAAATCTCTTAAGAGATGAAGGCCAACTTTCCGTTCCTTCAGCAGCCTCATCAGTTCCTAACAGACCACTTGGTGATGTGATGGGCGACAATACCGCACACCACATAGAGGCTCACATCGGCAAGCAAGAAGGAACTTACTCGTAGCCTCTTCCCATCTAACAGTATAAACACTAAGATGGGCCAAAGTCCGTTCTGTGCCACTATCAGCCCGCTTCATTCCAGACTAGAGGAATGTGCTCGCCGACAATCTGCACAGCATCTCAGATAAGGTATACCGAATGGTTTTTGGATCACCTTGTAGCCGACAAAGTCCGGACTTTACGGGGTCCTCCAACTAGAGATCTGTTCGCAACGCTCCTGAACCTCAGGCTTCCGTTGCTCCCCAGCCCTAGACCCCAAGGCTCTCTGGCGAAAAAACAGGCCAACAACGGTGGGTACAACAATGACGTTTACGTCTCGTCCATGTTTTGTCTGGAGAAGGACACTCAAGAAGGCTAGAACATCGGTCAGCCTCTCAAGGACTCTCATAGCTCTGCTATGGCATTACACAGAATGGTATCCAAACCTTTTGCAGCTCCTGATAGAGTCTCCAAGAGAACCCTCTCTACATCACAGACAACCCACTTCGACACCCACCACAAGCTATAGCTTCACTATGATTGTACACCTGGAGACTACCTAGTACCTCCTCTCCCACAGAGGCTTTTTACAATAAGTTGCAAAAAGGTTGTCTAGATATCTGAGGAATTCCTCAGCATCAGTCTACTAGGCAGTATAACGTCTTGTGTGGTTGATGTCATGTGACAGTGTCTCTCTCCACTCGATACATCTATTCCAGCACTAACGGAATCCTCGAGTATATGCAAGAAGAAAAGCCCCCTATTCAGTTTCAACAGGTAAAGATGATCACTCAACCTTGATCCTTCACCTTCAAACTGAAAGGAAGGGACATCCTCTCATCGCTAGATCTTTCCTAACTCATACGGACTTACAACTTGCCTTTCTCTAGTCGGAATTGAGACCTTCCTCTCAGAACATGGTTCAAATTCTATGGTCTCTTAAGAGACCTCCTTATGTTCCACTTCACCAGGCAACAAATTTTCACCTGGTTTAAGAAGACAGTGTTCCTACACACTCTGACAGCAGCCATACGAGTCAAGGAACTTCATGGTCTCTCTTTCGACATCGCCCATTAATGAGAAGAGCGAAAGGCAATGTTCAGTTTCATCCCCGAGTATGTCGCCAGATACAGTCTCCGTAGGTGACGGATCCTACACAAGTCTCCACTTAGTAACGGGTGAGGTATGAGACTCTACCTTAGGAGAACGGCAACAGCCCACCCGGGTCCCTTCTCTTGTCATCAGCACTGGGAGAGAATAAAGGAGGCTCACCAAAACATCATCTCAACATGACGACTCATGATGTCAGGGGCATAGCTATGCCCCTGGTCCTTCTAAGCAGATTACTCTGTGACGCAGGTTTTACAAGAAAGGATGTGAATGCTCCAGGTGACTTTCACAACCTTTCTTGTGTAAGACGTGACCCACAGGAACTTGATACGATCTCTATCGGTCTGGTGGTGGCTGCACAACAGCGGGTTGTATACCTCAAGCTCCTTATTGGACAAGCAGCAGAAGGTTGAAGGCACTGTTACCTAGTTTTAGTCTGCGTGACTGAAAAGATTTTACTGGCTCTTATTCTTTTCTTCTTCCTACCCTCTCGTGGGGAAAGCAGCATCCTGGGTTCTCTGCATAAGCTGACCTCAAACCACTGCAGGTAAACTATGCTCCCTTGTGTACCTAGTATTATGCTAATATTGTTGCGTCCCCATACCCTGGCGAGGTGGTATTGGGAAAGTCTTGGTTACATCATTTTTTTCCTACAATAGACTCTGAATAACTTTACCTAGACAGTCCCACTTCTGCATGTCTCAACACACAGCTTGCGTAGGCTGCGGACCTTGCGTAGTAAGGTTTTAGTGAGGGCAGGGACTCCTTATTTTTGAGTACTAGTATACTGTACTCAGATAAGGAGCCCCCGGGTAAAGCCAAAAGCCAGATTGACAGGGACGTCCACCCTTCCTAATGGGTGAGTCACCCCTAATAAATAGCATAGTTTGTATTCCAGTTACAGAACAAATGACAAATTTGTAGATAATTTGTATTTTTCCTAACTATACAAACCTTAGCTATTTATACAAACTTGTCCGCCAGCCCTATCCCCTTTGAAGTCCTACCTCCAAGCAAAGAGCTAAATCACAGGTGTGTGAGCGGGAGTGGTACCTACCCCCGCTAACCAGCGGTGTGGGTAGTTAACCCTCGCTAAATTTTAATGGCTCGTCATTTCAGCTCCGTTGAAAGTATAACCCGTAATAAATAGCCAAGGTTTGTATAGTTAGGAAAAATACAAATTATCTGCGAATTTGTCATTTTTACCTTGTTTTGAGCATTGTTTTCCTGTCTGGTCTTCAGCTGTTGATTCTCATCTTAATTTGTTGGACAGGAACTTACAGTCTATAAATTTCTTATTCCTGATCTAGATATTAATCTCTGGCATTGTCGTTCAAATAGTTCTTTATGCATGTTGCATACTGTAAGATTTTTATAATTCTGACCATCCTTTACATTCAGATCTTCCTGGACATTTTCATCCTGTTCGTAATACTAGGTATGCAGTTAATTCTAATAGACCTTTTCCATCATGAGGCTCAATACTACACAGTACTCTAGAAGTCTTATTCCAGCTGTGACCAAGTTGTGGAATGATCTTCCTAATCTCGTAGTTGAATCGGTAGAACTTCAAAAGTTCAAACTCGCAGCAAATGTTTTTATGTTGAACAGGCTCACATAAGTCCTTTTATAGTTTATATATCAAATATCTGTTTCAATATTGTTAATATTTTTAAAATATTTTATTTTAATTTCCATTACTTCTTATATCGTACATTTATTTCCTTATTTCCTTCCCTGTTGGTACCCTTAGGCTTATAGTTTTTTTTTTTTCCAACTAGAGCAGTAGCTTAGCTAGTAATAATAATAATAATAATAATCAGTGTTCACAGCTCATTGAAAATGTTAAGGATTGGTACTTGTTCGATAATATAATTGCCCTTCAATCTACACAACATGAATAACCAGAACCAATTTTCCATGATTTTAGTTGAGGATATCAATAGGTTGTATTGTATTAAATAAAAGCCCTGATACAATTGTTATTATATATTTGTGTAGAAATAACATCTGACATATCACTGACGAGATTTACAAAAGCTTATCAAGAGTTTCACAGGATTGTTTGCAACACTGGTCACTTGATCAAACAAGAACAGGTCCATCTCTTCAATATTTATCTGTACCCCAAAAAGGATATCAAAATTTAAAATGAAAAATAATGTCTTTTATAAGGTAAAGCATAAGCAGGATTTACAAAAGGGATGTAAGAACACCTGTACATAGTCCAAATGATACTATATCTGAGATAAGAAAGGGACTAGGCACATTAACACTGTACATAAAACTCTAGATAAAAGACAGTTACTAATGGGATGGGTTAACAAGCACTTGTCAAAAATAATTATAAGAAATGTGATGAATAAAAGCATCATAGAAGAAAATTAACAGCAGTATGAGAACTTTTTTTTTACAGATCACTTTGCAAATGGTAACTGATGAAACACTTACAGACAGCAGTAAAAAATAAACTGCATTTAACAAGGAAGTTAAAACCCACATTTACACTATATTGTTACTTTACAGTTAAATTTAACTTTAAAACTTACTTTCCAATACTGTATAGTTGAATACAGTTACTCACTATAAACTGTGATGATGATGTGAGTTTTGTAATGGTCTGCACGGACAATTTGTGTCTATATACAGGAGTCCCTAGTGTTGCCATGTGGCTCAAAATGCCTCCTAACAATCAACCGTAATATTCAGTCGTGCTACTTTGGGAGCCAGAGGTACAGAGCCTTTTCATAAAACAAGTTCATCTCATTAATTCCCCTAAAATCAAATATTCACACAATACATAAGTATCATTCTTATGAGAGATTCTTTGGTAAAAATGTAAGTACAAAAGGAAATAGAAGAAACTATTGCACACATTTGTTTGAACTGCAAAATTAAAATAATTCATAAAAATACTTATATGTAAATACTGAATTCGAAGCAAGTCTAACCGTATGATCTTAACTATTGCTTGAAGTTTTTTTTACTGCAATTCAAATTTGAGCCGTGACTTAAGGATTAAGGATTCAAATAATAAAGAAAATCCTGATACTAGTGTATGTTGAGTGAAGCAACGAATATATGTTATTTAATTCCAACAAAACTTTTTACAATATTTATACATATCAGCTAGTGATTAGACAATGCTTTGTAAACATTTAAATCAAATTTCCATTAACAGTTCATGGGTATGTGCCATCAAAGATATCTATTTGGAGATCATTTCTGCTATTGTGATATATCTCATTACACTATGTACATTATAATGACCTTGGGATAGACTGTAAAAACTTTGATATCTGCGTCTTGTCTTTCAACAATGAATAAAATGTCCAGCTTTCAAACCATTAGTTAAAAGAAATACTTCTGCTCCATACAGAATACAACATGAACTAAATTACGTAATTTTCTCGCATAAAATAATTTTTTTAAAGTAACGACTAGCATTAAAAAGTTTAATGGTGCATAGGAATAAGGTTCAAGTAGCAGAATAAAAAAAAATGTTGATTTATGCTTTTACTCTACTCTTGGAGAACGAGGCATTGTGAGGATAAAAAATCATAGGCTACTTTTATTAGCGGATCATATTTGCTCACCAGTATCCCAGTTATACAAGGATATCAGTAGCTTCTATATTTTAATGTAGATGAGCTTTAGCTATCAGATCCCCATTATATGCAAGATATTATTATATATATTTGATGTTCCTGCATAACTAAAGAGCTGATAAAAGCAAACAGGAATACAGAAACAAATCCCTACTCAAAATTCAATGTCAAATTATCTATAGCACCAGAAATATACCTCAACATATAGCTAAAACTGTAAGCTTATGTTTCCTTTACACAATTCAGACTAATTTAAGTCCATGGCCATGAAATAGTGGATATCCAAATCAGAAAAGAATTTCTTATCCCTACAATATATTATTTTCTTGCATAAAGTTTTAAATTTATTTTGCAGTTTGAGTAAAAATTATTTTACCAACAATCTTGTAGGATGTAACTATAAAGGTTTTACTCAATCAAAATAATTATTTGTGCTCTAGTGAAACCTTGCTAAATTCAAACAAAATAATTCTTTCAGGGAAATATAGATACTTTTTAATTTGGTGATCCAAAACTGAAAAAAAAAGTTTATTTACACTGAAAAAAATTTTATGAAATTTTCTGCATGATAATCAATACATTTACAACAACTAAAAACCATTTCAGGTTAGATAAAATTGGATTTTCATCACAAAAATATTAGAAGAGATCATCTGGATATACATAATTTCATTACCACAAAATCATTGTAGGAAATCCATCATTATATTTCCATGTTTAATAATCCTAGCTTTCCAAGGCAATTTAGAAGTCATATACTCCTCAAGGCAATTAATCTTCTTTGTTTATGTAATTCTCTATAGTAAATATAAAACTATATATCCAAAATTTAAATAAAAGAAAAATCATTTGTACAAATGGAGCATGCAACAACTGCTTAGCAAATATGAAAATTATTCAAGTATTTAACCTTACCTACCAAACTACTGATACATTTTATATATATATATATATATATATATATATATATATATATATATATATATATATATATATATATATATATATATATATATATATATATATATATATATATATATATATATATATATATATATATATATATATATATATATATATATATATATACATATATATATATATATATACATATACATATATACACACCAGTATATCATTCACAAAACCATCCATACTTAAAGCATCTTGCTAAAAATAAAAGAGCTTTGTATTGGCACAGCACATAGTGTGCAATTTGAGTTTCAGCACACACAGGTGATCATTAAACAACTGTCTGCCTTTCAAGCTCTTGAGCAAGTTCGTGCCTGGAAGAGGAAAAGCTGGCGCAGTCCTTGGCCAGCTCAAGGATTGCACTACAGTACATTATTTACACGAGTGAGAACTTTTCATATGACAAACTTTTTAATACTGAATTTATAATTTTTCATTACCTCACAGTTCTATTTTAAAAGTAAGGTATGACCATCATTATAGAAAAAATACTATAAATAAGTTGTGATACCTGATTTTGAAAGCTGGTATGAAAATGGAGTACAGTAATAATGATAATACTTCGAAAGTCACATCACCTGTAGTATTAAATGCATTTGATTATGGTAATTTCTAATTTCTTCAACAAATGAACTGTTGAGAAAATACTTTTTTCACAAAAACTTTAAAATGCAAAAATATTTTCATTAATTTATGTACTATACCAGTACTATAAAGGAATGTCCTCTTCCTCATACAGTATTTTGGCAGAATTTTATTGAATTTTTATCAAACGTAAAATAATCTTCTTTTAAAGTAACCGGAAGTCAAGTTAAGATAAGAAAGACTTTTGGTTAGGTTTATGAATAAGTTAAATTCATCTATTAACAAGCATCACGAAAATATAAAAATTGCTGTGCAGTCAGGCTGACATTGAGAAAAATCTAAAAATTAAAAACATAATCACTGAGTAATGACTTCTTCTTGTAAAGTAGGTGGAGGACGAGCCATAATGCTTGGAGGACGTGACGGTCTTGGCGGCTGAGGTGCCCCATCCTCCCAACCAGGGGGTGCCATTAATCCAGATGAAGTCTGACCATCTGTGTTTACATTTATATTCTCTCGTAGTACTTCAGTATAATCTTTTATTAAAGTAGCAATCATGAAAGCCTGAAAATGAAAATAAAATAATTTAAAAACCTGCCAAAGGTACTTAATACATTTTAAAATGTATTGCTATCACATTACTGTATATTATATTTTCTTCTAAAGGATAAAAAATCAGTTATGATTTCACAGTACTGTACCATTTTACTTTGACAATATTAGTTTGATACTTAATTCAGGAACACATTAATTTACTCAACTTATATTTTGTCACAAAAAGCCAAATCTTTGGAAGATGAATCCTCGAAGGCTGTTTTTACAACTGGATTTAGTCTTACTAGTAGCAGAAAATTATATTCCTTGGAGTTCTGACACTTCAAGCAAACCTATTAATTTGAACTCCATAATTTGACCCCTTCATGCTTTTTTATCTTTATAATGTTCATAGTAAATTTTCATTTTTCATTGACATTTCAACTTTCTTTTTTATTGCCTAAATAATGCTTTTATTTAATAAAGTATTATTACTTTTATTTTTTTATGTCACTTTCAAAATTGTACATGTGATTATTTACGTTATCATCCGTGTATCATGAACTGTGTAGTGCTAATGATATTATAACGTAGCGTATATCCCACTAATTAATTAAAACCTTTTTTTTTCTTTTTACTGTATTGGTAATCGGTAAAAGGCAACATGCATGATGAATATGTTTGCATGTACTAATAAACCACTAATATGCACTCTTGTAACAAATCCTTTCAGCATGTGTATAACATTATTTTTGGGCTCAGGCCATGTCGTCGTGATGGAAGTTCCTTCATTAGTAGCTTCCTAGGTATATTTGACTACAGTGATATATCCCAGAGAATTTACCAAAGGTATCCAGAATTCTAACTCCTGGAGCGAATATCCCTTAAAATTTTAAAAGTGATATCGCGTAATATCAGAGGACGTATTCTTGACACATCTCATAGCTATCTACACCCCTAATAGCGCTTTCACTTCGAGGGGAAAAGTGGCAAGAATAAAGGAGAGTCGATAAAGAGGCGACGCTCCTACCGTACTGTAAATAGTGCGCCAAATCGCCACCGCGCGGCGCCACCAAGCCATTCTTTCTCTTGTAGCTTCGTTGACCGGTGTTATCCCGTGTTATCTCTCGCTATTTTGGAGTTATTTGTCGCTATGATGTCTTCACCAGCCTCATTATCTTCTGGAAAGTTAAGTAATATCTTGAATTGTGTAAATGTAAGCTCTTGCCAGTCTTGCTTTTCGATTGGGATCGTAATTAACGTAACAAGAGCTGTTGCCAGCCGGATGGCGTCATGGACGTGGTCGTTCTTTCTGTACATTTAGTTAGCCAGAACGACCTTTTCCCAGCATTATTTGCTTTAATAAATGTCATTGTTGTCGTGGATTTGGCTATTTATGATCGAGCCTCACGAGTGCTAGGCTTCCTAGCCTAGGCACCTACACACTGCATGCATGATATAACCTTCCTGGTAAAGTTTTATTGAAGCTCAGGCAATATTTTATACATTTAAGATATTACTGCTTTAAATTTTCCTCTTCCAAGATAGTATACAAGAGAGTTTCGGTGAAAGATTCTCAATGCTCCTAGGCTACTAGCCTAGGGGCTTTAGTATACTTTCATACATGTCCCCACTGCTCTTATATTGTCTTTTAAGGGGAGACTGACACCTCCTATACCTTTTAAGTCGATACTAATCTCCTAGGAGATTTAAGAGCAATCCCCCTTCCCTCTGATTAGTCTAGGCTATCCTCAGTTTGCTTTGCTGTGAACTGAGTTCTGGCAAAGTTTTACTGAGGCATTTCGCTTCTTTCTTCTAACCACTGAGTTGGTTTTGAGTTTAGAACGGGACATCAGAGTAATAAGTCTGTGTTAGGCATCTTACTGTCTTGGTGAAATGATTTCCCATGTCAGGTTAAGCTGCCTTTACAGGAGGCTAGACCTCCCTAGTCCATACGTGGAGGGTTTTGTATGACAATCCCTCCTTCCTTGGTCTAGCAGACAGTCCTGTGCTGGTATGATCTTAGACCGAAGAAATGACTTCTTCACTGCCTAAGGTCTCTGGTACGAGATTCTGTCCTCTTGTGAGATTGTGTCCTGTGTGCTGCTCTCTCACTTGACTAACCCAACCTGGGGAAATGATTTCTCCTACCTGAAGTTACTCCATGAGATGGGTGGTGCCTTCGGGCATTACCTTACTTATAGGACATCTACCCCCTTCCCTCTGTCTCTTTTGTGTTGGATGAGCCATCACCCTCCCTGGCCATCATTCTACATTTGACCCTAAGGATTATTTGTAGAACTGTCCTGAGGTTCCCTGTCTGCCGCCGGCAGGTAACCTCGTATTGTTTAGAGTGTTCTTCAGTCCTCCTTTAGACTGCCTTCCATAGCCCATGTGGATGGGATATGGTTGGGTGGAAGCCCGAATATAATTCCCCCTTCCACTTGAACCCTCATTCTGGATGTAGGCCGGCAAGGCTGAGCCTTTGCCTTCCTAGATCCTCTCTTTTTCTCTGCCTTTCATTTTACTGGGCCACGTCGATTGTCTGCCGGCCGGCAGTTGCTCTGCCGCCGCTTACCGTGGGCGTCGCTGATCGACAACCCAACGACAATAGACATACTGGGACCGGCTGCCGGCTACTGAGTTGCCGGCCAGCAGCCGGCCACCCATAACCTTTTGCCGCCGGGTCCTACTTGATGGAAGGATCCTCGACTGCCGGCCGGCAGAGCCGGTGCCGGCGGCCTGCCACCCATTACTTTGAAGACAGTAACTGCCTTCAATAGCCCAGAATAGACCGGCATATGCCGGCTAGCCCGGCAGGACTGGCGGCATGCTGCCAACAGTCAGTGCTGTAGCCCAAAAGTTTTTTTCCAACTTACAAGGTGCTTCATGGGCAGCCTATTGTGAGACCATGACATATAAGAGAGCGATTCTCTCTACTATTAAATGGTTATTAACCATTATTGTTTTTAATCCCCAATATTGAACCTAGAAGATTGTGTTAAGAAGACACTCTATATCAAAGGATATCATCTTCCCCTAAAATTCGTTAAGAATTTAGTGTTCAATATCGGAGGAGGTCATAGCAATGGGCTGGACAGGAAACACATGTAGGTGTCTTTCCTATCTCTAGCTTACCCTATCCAAGCTAATATTTTTAATAATAAATATGTTGAAATCTGAGAATTTCACCGAATACTTATATGCTTTTCTTTCTTTACAGGAGGAGCATCCCGAGTGCGGGAACAACTTTTGCAGGGTCCGTAGTAAGAACTTCTACGGCCATGACATGTGCAGGGCCCATGCTCGCTGCGCAGTCACCAAGGGGGCTCTCAAGTACTGGGACCCACAGGTATGTACCGTTTGTGTAAAACTGCTGAAAGAGGCTTTTGATGACCGAAAGTCTACTGAGTCAAGGGACGCAGCAAGGGAGACGCTGCGAAAATGGGTCAGGGGCTTCCAGAAGAACACCTCTGGCCCATACCTTCCTAATGAGAAGATGAGGGCTTGTCTTTTCCCTAGAGCATCTTCGGATGTAGTTATTCCCCAGGCTCAACCTGAGAATCCCCTTGTCCAGATTCTGGTAGAATCTAAAGTATCGGATGCCTTGGAGAGCATCCAATTGGAGGACAACATGTCAGTTGTCTTGGAGGAGACTGAGAACAATCTCCTAGTGGAGGAACTGGATCAGGCGGATGACGTACCACCTGAGGCCGAAGTCGAGAAAACCGAAACGATTTCGGTATCATCAGCCACGGTGACTGAGCCGGTGCCTTCGACTTCTTCCACTGCACCCCAGTTAGATTCCATCACGAATACGTTGCACTTGCTGTTGAATATGGTGCAGGACATTCAGAAGAAATCGTCCGAGAAAGAAGCTTCTCTCCGGACGGAAATGCATCAGCTGGTTGTAACACGTTTAGCCCCGAAGAAGCTAAACGTCAAGGATCTCCCCGCCTTCTCTGACGTCAACCCCTGGAGGTACGCAGAGCATATGCCTATGTCCGGGGGGGGGGGGGGGGGGGGGGGGGGAGATCTTCCTCTCAGAGAAACTGGGCACTGTCCCAGTAGAGGAAATTGAGTTTTGGCCCAGCAAAGGAGCCTATCCGGATTGCTATGTCCGTCTAAAGACGGAACCTGCATCCAAAGAGGAGACAGAGCCAAAGGAGACCATCCTCCTTGAACTCTCTAAGGCCCAGGCCTTATATACAACCACCTTGAAGGAGAGGGCCTTTACTAGCTCCAAGGTGCCGGCTCTCAGCAAGAAGCACCCGTCCTTCATTGCTGACCCCAAATGTGCCTTTCCCTTTATGGACAAAGGGCTTAAGGCAGCCTTAAAGGCAGTTGAGGCAGGGAAACCTTGCCCTACACTGGAAGAGTGTAGACCCTTCTCCCTCGCCTTTCCATCAGACTATGCAGACTGGAAGGATGTCCACAACACCTTCACAGTCGGGAAGCTGGAGGCAGATATTGCCGGACGACAGTTCGGCGAAGAGACCTCCCGAAGTTGTCAGACTTTCTCCTACGCCGGGAACAGGAGACCAAAGAACGTCTTGCTGCTTCCATGTCTCTGCAGACTGGCCTAGAGACTATGGCAAGCATCCCGGATACCCCAGACATGTACATGGTCTTCGCCAAATCTCATTTGGCGACAATCACCAAGGACCTGTACAACTTTATTAAAGCCCGAAGGGCTTGCAGAGAGTTCGTGTTCACCTCGGCTGCGGTGAGATACGAACCAAGGAAGCTGATAGCTTCCAACATCTGGGGAAAAGACCTCTTCCCAAGCGAGGTGGTCAAAGAGGTCGTGGACAAAGCCGCAACAGAGAACAGAAATCATCTCTCTAAATGGGGCTTGTCCTCTAAAAGAAAATCTTCAGCTGATGAGGGTCCCCAGCCGAAGAATAAGTCGAAACGACCAAGAGTGCCCTCTCGGCCGAAACAACAGCAACAGCTTCCTGTGGCCACGGTGCCCCAGACGGTGGCACAACCACCCACCACCTTCCAACTGGTGAAACAAACGCTGGTGACCCAATCGCTTGTGTTCACCCCAGTTTTCGAAAGGCAATCAACAACCTTTAGGCCGAAGTCTCGAGGCTCCTCTAGACGCCCCTTCAGAGGTAGGGGCAACAAAGGTGGACGTGGCCAAGGAGGTAAATCCTCCAACCAGCACTCAAAGTGAGATGCTACCGGTAGGAGGGAGACTTTTCCTCTTCCGGGATCATTGGACCTTCAATCCCTGGGCCCACAGCCTAATCAAGAACGGACTAGGGTGGAGTTGGAGCTCAACTCCTCCAAACTTCCCTCAATTCTTCCAACACTCAACCCCCATACTGGAAGAATATGTTCAGGAACTCTTGAACAAGAGGAGTTATAAGGAAGGCGAAGTCCATCAGATTCCAAGGAAGGCTATTTTGTGTTACGAAGAAGGACTCGGAAAAGCTCAGAGTCATTCTGGACTTATCACCACTCAACAAGTTCATAGTGAACTACAAGTTCAAAATGCTGACGCTTCAACACATCAGGACCCTTTTGCCCAAACCGGCATACACAGTCTCCATAGACATGACGGATGCGTACTGGCACGTTCCAATCAGCTGTCAAGTTTCCCCCTACCTGGGATTCAAACTACAAAAAAGAAAGTACGTTTTCAGAGCCATGCCCTTCGGTCTGAACATAGCTCCAAGGGTATTCACCAAGCTTGCGAATGCAGTCATTCATCAACTACGCCTAAAGGGAATCCAGGTGGTAGCCTACCTGGACGACTGGCTGGTGTGGGCAGCATCCGAGGAAGAGTGCATGCAAGCCTCCAAGGAAGTGATCCGGTTCCCGGAACACTTAAGATCAACTTGGAAAAATCTCTACTATCTCCAGCTCAAAAGTTTCAGTGGCTGGGCGGCGTCCATTGGGACTTGCAGTCACACTGCCTTTCCATTCCGTCAAAGAAGAGGAAAGAGATAGCAGGATCTGTCAAAAGATTCCTTCAATCTGCCAGGATATCAAGAAGGCAACAGGAGAGTGTGTTGGGGTCCCTCCAGTTCGCCTCAGTGACAGATCCAGTATTGAGAGCACAATTAAAAGATGCATCAGGAGTTTGGAGAAAATACGCATCAAACGCTTGAAGAGATCTACAAAGACCAATACCAAATCGTCTGCGATCACTACTCAAGCCATGGTCAGAGGCCAAGAACCTAAGGAACAAGGTACCCTTACAACCACCTCCACCGTCAGTCACCGTTCACACAGATGCCTCAAAAGAAGGGTGGGGAGGTCACTCTCATCATCGGAAAGTCCAAGGAACCTGGTCTCCCCTCTTCAAAACCTTCCACATCAACTTTCTGGAAGCCATGGGAGTTTTTCTTTCTCTGAAGAAACTGAAACTCCGCTGCTCAATCCACATCCGTCTGGTTCTAGACAGCGAAGTCATAATGAGATGCCTAAACCGACAGGGCTCGAGATCGCCTCACATAAACCAAGTGATACTGGCCATTCTCCGTTTAACAGAGAAGAAGAAATGGCACTTGTCAGCAGTCCACCTTCAAGGGTTCCGCAATGTGACAGCGGACGCTCTATCCAGGATCAACCCGATAGAGTCAGAATGGTCCCTAGACGCAAGATCATTCTCCTTCATATTACGCAAAGTCCCAGGACTGCAGAGAGACCTCTTTGCAACGAGCGACAACAAGAAGCTACCCCGGTACGTAGCCCCGTACAAGGATCCTCTAGCGGAAGCAATGGATGCAATGTCCATAGATTGGAACAGATGGTCCAATATCTACCTATTCCCTCCAACCAACCTTCTGCTGAAAGTCCTCAACAAACTGAGATCCTTTCGAGGGACAGCAGTAATAGTGGCCCACAAGTGGCCCAACAGCGTCTGGTTCCCTCTAGTAACGGAACTACGCCTGAAGCTGATCCCGTTGCCGGACCCAGTTCTGACTCGGCAAGTGCAGAAATCGACTGTCTCAGCCTGATCAGGGAAAACCCAGAACCTTTATCTCATGATTTTCTCGCCTTAGCGGTCAAGAAACGGTTTGGGATTTCTAGGGACAGTATTAACTTCTCAGAAGAATACAAGTCAAAGTCAACAAGAAGACAATATGAGTCTTCCTGGAAGAAGTGGGTGGCCTTTGTCAAGGCGAAGAAACCCAAGGAGATTTCTACGGATTTCTGTTTGTCCTTCTTCATCCATCTTCATGAACAAGGTTTAGCAGCCAATACGATTACTACATGTAAATCTGCCCTAGCCAGACCAATGCTTTACACCTTCCAGGTAGACTTTTCCAATGAGATCTTCAACAAGATTCCTAAAGCCTGCGCTAACCTTCGGCCCGCAGCTCCTCTAAAGCCCATTTCATGGTCTTTGGATAAGGTTCTTCACTTAGCATCAACCCTGAACAATGAAGATTGCTCGCTGAAAGACTTGACTCAAAAGGTGATATTCTTATTTGCACTAGCCTCAGGAGCCAGAGTTAGCGAAATAGTGGCTCTCTCTCGAGGGATGATGGCCACATTCAGTTCACAGGCAGCGGAGAACTGAACCTCTTTCCGGACCCGACGTTTCTCGCCAAGAACGAGCTGCCCACTAAGAGATGGGGTCCCTGGAGAATCTGCCCTCTGAAGGAAGAAGCATCCCTCTGCCCAGTGGAATGCCTAAAGGTCTATCTTCGTAGAACTTCAGACTTTAAGGGAGGTCAGCTTTTCAGGGGAGAGACTTCCGGTTCAACGTTATCCTTGAAACAGTTAAGGGCGAAAATCACCTATTTTATACGCAGAGCGGATCCAGACAGTACACCCGCAGGTCATGATCCGAGAAAAGTTGCCTCGTCTCTGAATTTCTTTCAGACGATGTCGTTTGAAAGCCTTCGTGCTTATACTGGATGGAAGTCGTCCAGAGTTTTCTTCAAACACTACGCGAAGCAATTACAAGAAATAAAATTTCATGTGGTGGCGGCAGGCAGTGTAATAAAACCTGCCGCTTGATTACTACGAAGAACAGTGCACTATTTGGGACTTTTAGTGAAGGGTTTACATGATAGACTCTCAAGGCATATCATGTTGAGTATTGTGTTTAGTGATGACACTATAGACTGTTCTATTCACACGGGTGACTTTAAGCATAACAGACTGACACATGCCAGGCATACCTATATGCACAGTGTTCCTAGTAACAACAGAATACATAGTGAAATTCTTATACTTCCCATAGAGTGGCTGGTGTTTCCTTTTCAGGTGAAACTGTTTTTTATTTCTGTTATTACTGTTTATGCTTCTATGCAGAATTGTTCAGTGTAATGTAATATGTAATTGAATACAACTATGATTTCTAAAATTATTGTAATAAACAATAGAAGGAATCTTTGCGTCTCTTTCGCCTCAAACATTCTAGTTTAAGAATAAAGTCAGAGCATCCTTGATTCTTTTAATATTTAAGAAAATATTGGGTACTAAGATTACTATTGTTCCAAGCAAACAGGTAAGAACTTATTGTACTAGACTCTTCATTTTACTGTTTAAGGTTTCCTACACGTATATAAACCTGTCTGTCTCTTTAACAATACACCCGGGAGGCACCAGTAACCTGCACTGATCAATACCATCCAAGTACAAACTATGCTTTACGTATATGATGACACTAGCTAGATTGTTTCCTTGAACTCACAATCCTTGGGTTTTTTCCTTGAGTCTGCCCAGACTCTTCCCTGTAGGGGGCAGCACTGACATATTTCATGATCAGCTGATTGATGTATAACGGTAACATCAAGTATCTCTAGGTCTAGAAGACCGAAAGGAAAAATTTATCTAGATAAACGGCACTATTGAAAATCCACAGATACATTAATGCTCTGGTAAACTTCCATCACGACGACATAGCCTGAGCCCAAAAAACAGATTTTGAGCGAAGCGAAAAATCTATTTTTGGTTGAGGTAGCCAGGTCGTCCTGATGGACCCACCCTCTTTTTGACAAAAGGATAATGAATCCTTCCCTATGGTCATGTATCTGCAACACCTACAAAGCTACAAAGAATGGCTTGGTGGCGCCGCGCGGTGGCGATTTGGCGCACTATTTACAGTACGGTAGGAGCGTCGCCTCTTTTAACGACTCCTTTATTCTTGCCGCTTTTCCCCTCGAAGCGAAAGTGCTATTAGGGGTGTAGATAGTTATGAGACGTGTCAAGAATACGTCCTCTGATATTACGCGATATCCCTTTTTAAATTTTAAGGGATATTCGCTCCAGGAGTTAGAATTCTGGATACCTTTGGTAAATTCTCTAGGATATATCACTGTAGTCAAATATACCTAGGAAGCTACTAATGAAGGAACTTCCATCAGGACGACATGGCTACCTCACCCAAAAATAGATTTTTCGCTTCGCTCAAAATCCGTTTATTACAGTCCCTCTTTTGAAAAATCCCTGACAATGTCTTTTTTAACTTCATTTCCACGCGAGTTCAACCACTTTACTATAACAGTGGACATGTCACTTTATTACCAAACAGACCACTCTACTCAACATATCCACGTAACAACGAATGATTATGTGCACTTTCTGTTTAAAGATTTGGTTGGGGGGAAAATACTATGGCTGAAATTGAAAATACGCAAATTTACGACCGCACGAACATAGAATTCTCAATGTTTGCGCAAATTTTCATGTCGGCGAAATTGAATGATACCACGGTACAAACCTTTTGTTCTCTATTATGAATATACAGTACTCTTTTTTTTCAGTGTATCTAGAATCTAGCCTCAAACTTTTGCATGAGGTGTCAACGACCCTCCACTAGTTAGCAGGGGTACACCGACCACTCCGCTCACTCACTCGCCCAGTGGGATCCTCACTTTTTTTTCTCAGTAGAGAGAAGATGTGCCGTCTCGCACTCCCGCTAACCCATTATTTACTGCCTGTAAGCTTATTAAAATTTCCTTTCTCGTACATGTGTGATTAGTCTTGAGAACTTGCAACTACACGGGTTTGCCCTGGCAGTGCATCACTTTTATGTCTGCCATGGAGACAGATCCTCACCGCCTTCGTCCTTTGTGCACACGTCACTCATGCACACAAGTTTCTATATGTAACAAATGTCGGGCGTAGCCACCTTACCAGTGGGAGTGCTATGGTACGTATCGGAGGAACTCTAAAGGATTCTTTGCTCTCAGGGTCTTCCTCGAGGTCAAAGAAGTCCCAACTTCATTTCTCTGAAGCCTCGTACCCTCTCCTCTGCTTCTTCGTAATCGACTTCCTCTGGGGGTACATCAATTAAAAGTGATGTGTAATTGACCCCCAAGCAACCTTCGGGCCCGTGGAGCGGTAGCACCTGCCGCCTGTGGAGCGGTAGTACCTTCCACCCATGGAGAGTCTCTCTCGACGCTTTGTTTCATTAGTGGCCTTCTTTGGGGCTTGGTTTGTGGAGATATTGAAGATTTGAGCATTGCAGGAGTTATTCACAACCTTCCCCCACAGAGCCGCTGGAGGGACATGTCTTCCAGTCCCCAGCTGATTCTTACTTTGCAATTCGTGCCCACGACTAATTCTTCCTTTGTAATTTCTCTCCCACCTAAGGAATTGTAGGCTGGTTCTCTGCATTGTTCCAGCCGAGCGCATTCACCCCCTAGGGTGAGTGAGCACGCTGAATTAGTTCAGCAGGAGGGTCCTCGAGATCTTCCACCCTACAAGGACAACCTTACTTGGGTAGTCTCCTTCGCAAGTCCTCGTAAGCAGGTTCACAACCCATCACCTTTTCACTCTAGCTCTTCAGAGTTAGGCTATTCGGTGCAGCTTGGTGATCGTCGCTGTCGACTCTCCAGAGTCACGGTCCAGCGTCAACCACTCCTCCCTCACCCCCGGCACAACAGGCCTATACAAGTTTTGCGAGTGCGAAATCCTAAGGGGTTTCGCCTCGGGCATCTGGCCCTTTGAGGGAAGTGCTGGGTTGACATTGGAAGCTTAAAGCCTGGATCACCCTCTGAGAACCAATTATTTTTCCAAAAAGTCTAATTTGAGTTTTTCATGAATTTATATTTTATATATACCTATCCAAGTATACAGCACAAAGTTTGTTTGATCATTCCGCGTCCATTTTCGTTGGTCACTGAGCTTTAAAGGGATATGGGTGTAACAGTGGAGTAACCTATTTCAAGGGTCAAGCGTGAGAATAAGCCTTATATTGTCTGAAATACTTGTTTTTACGGTATTTTTGTTTCATTACGTGCCTCAAAATCTGGCATCCGTTCACAAGCACGCATACATACACTCTCTCTTATTTGTTACTTAAATTACTTGGTGAAGGCTTCAGGGGGCTTTCAGCCATGACATGGCGGCTCTCCAAGAGGCCCCCCCCCCCCACTCACACTCGCACAAAAACAAAAAAACACTGACGATATTAACACAACTCGAGATACCAACGTAAGTAAATAATAATTTCTATATTACAATAAACAAGGGCAAATTAAATCTCGTATAGATGTATAACTTTAGAATGTTACATGCAAAACTAATACCAATTGTAACATCAATAAACAAAGTATCGTGTAATAAAAGTTCACACGTTACTGAAAACGTGAAGCGCGATTACTCAAAAATCACAAATTTTAAGTAATTTGTATTTTTTCTAATAGTACTTACCTCAAACTACTTTCTTAGGAGTATTTAGTATCTCCTCCCTAATCGACCAAGAATTTTGTGCAGTTCCCCCATCTCCGTTTTCCCTCCGTGGCGGATGGATACGTGCCCTGAGGTGACCCGGGGTCAGCGCGCAAGGGTGCGCTACTAGGTCTTGTGTCGCCAGTAAGCATATGTGTACTACTTCAAACTCCTGTAAGGCACCCGGGGCAGGATGGGTGGGCAATAACCCGAAAGTAGTTCGAGGTAAGTACTGTTAGGAAAAATACAAATTACTTAAAATTTGTGATTTGTTCCAACACGGAGTACTTACCTCGAACTACTTTCTTAGGAGAATTACACTTTAGGAGACAGGGGTGGACTTACAGGCCAGAAGACCCACCACTACCATCCCAGGACACGGGACCTAGATAGGAGGCTAGGTCCAGATGACACAAAGAACAGGGTAGGAGAGTCAGGGGAAGCACGCAAAAGTCTAACTGTTTGTATAACTCACCTTTATGCATAATCCGGACATGGGCTTCCACAACATCCATCTCTCACATGGGAGGAGAGAAGGAAAGGGAAAAAGGGTAGCAAAGGAAAGGGGAGTAAGGAGGAAACTTGTATCGCTTGCAATTACTTCCCTCGGGCTACCCGGGGCTTTAGCCTTAAACTTGTTGCAGGGCGGAAATCACTGGTCCAATGGAGAAGGCGTCCAGGGACTTCCTCATACAGTCTTTCAGGTAGTGGGCCGTAAAGGTGCACTGCCTGGACCATGTGCCTGCTCGCAACTGCCATGTTGCTGTCAAATGCCAAAGAAGTGCTAAGATCCCTATATCATGGGGTCGCGGGGTACCCGGGACTGCAGACCCCTCACTGGCGTAAGCTCTCTTGATGACTTACCGAAGCCAGAAGGAGATCGTGTTCTTTGACACTGCCTTCTTTACTGGGCCTGAGGAGACAAACAGACTTTTGATGGCCGGCCGGAGTCTGGCTGTCCTGCTAAGGTATTTCCTGACTGTTCTCACTGGGCACAGGAGCAAGTCTTCCGGGTTGTATGAGTGAGGGATTGCCAGGACCGAGAACCCCTCGAACCTTAGGTCTGCAATGGCCAGGTTCTGTGTTTTGGCCACAGATTCAGGCAGAAACTTAAAGGACAGGTCCTCCCACCCTTTCGAGTGCGAGACCTCGAATGACAAGCCGTGGAGCTCACTCATGCGCTTGGCTGAGGCCAGACCTAGCAAGAACACTGTCTTGAGGGTGAGGTCTTCATCTAGGATATCCTTGAGGGGTTTGAAGGGAGGCCTTGTCAAAACCTTGAGAACCTTGGTCACGTCCCACTGCAGGACCCGAGAGGCGCGGGGGAACAAGATTGCTCGAAACTTCTGATGAGCGTGGAAATCTGACGAGAGGCCCCCAGGTGGATGCCTCTTGAGTTGAAATACCTGCCCCAGGGCAGCTCGGACCCCCTTGATGGCTGGAATGGAGACTCCCAGGTCGTCCCTCAGGTGGACCAGGAAGTCTGCAATCTTATGGACTGATGCATCCAGAGGTCTCAGATTCTGCATGGCACACCACTTCACAAACGTGGCCGACTTGGCCTGGTACACCACGATTGACGACTTCCGAAGATACCCTGATATCCTCGAAGCTGTCTTCTCCGAGTATCCTTCTTTCCTTAATAGACGCTCGATAGCTTCTACGCGTGTAGCTGAAGGCACTGAGGGATTTCGTGAAACCTTCGAAAGAGAGGCTGGTGCATCAGATCTTCCCTTATTGGTAGGGGCCACGGAGGAAGGGTGGCCAGGTCCTGTAGATCCGCGAACCACTCCCTCTCCGGTCACCAGGGCGCTACCAAATTCATCCTTGTAGCCCTTGATTGTCTGAGTCTGTTGAGCACCTGCCTGAGAATCCCGAGGGGGGGAAAGGCATACGCGTTGAGTCCGTCCCACGAGTGCTGGAAGGCGTCCTCGAACGCTGCTGCCGGATCTAGCACAGGAGAACAGAACACAGGGAGCTGCGTGTTGAGCCTCGTGGTGAACAGGTCTATCACCGGTGAGCCCCACAACTGGAGGACCCTCTGGGCCACTTGTGGGTGTAGGGACCACTCCGACCTCACTACTTGCCCTGATCTGCTGAGGCCGTCGGCTAGAACTTTTCTCTTCCCCGGAATGAACCTGGCTGTGAGAATGATGTGTTTCCTCTCGGCCCATTCCAGGATCCGAGACGTGAGATCGCAAAACTCCCTTGACCTCAATCCTCCTGGTTTATTTATGTAGGCCACCACGGTGGCATTGTCGCACATGAGGGCGATGGGCGAATATTGCGAGGGCCTTTTGAACTGCCAGGAGCTCGAGCAGGTTTATGTGGAGGAGGTTCTCCTCCGGGGACCACTTTCCCTCTGCTGTCTCTTCGAGCAGATGGGCTCCCCACCCCTCCTTTGACGCGTCCGTGAAGAGCAACATCTCCGAAGGAGCGGACGCGAACGGCACCCCCCGTAGGATGTTCGCCCGGTCGGACCACCAGAGGAGCATGTTTCTGGTGGCTGGAGTCATCATGACTAAGGCCTGAAGTGGGTCTCCCGGTGACCAGAGGTCCTTCAGATTCCACTGGACCGGC
Source organism: Palaemon carinicauda (assembly GCF_036898095.1). Classification (NCBI taxonomy): domain Eukaryota; kingdom Metazoa; phylum Arthropoda; class Malacostraca; order Decapoda; family Palaemonidae; genus Palaemon; species Palaemon carinicauda. The sequence continues at coordinate 163,593,389 of NC_090732.1, read as the reverse complement.
CCCAGCTTGAGCCCCCCCCCCCCCCCCCCCCCCCCCCCCTGAGGAACTATCTTCAGATTCCACTGCACCGGCATCAGCTTGAGCCTCCAGCGAGACCAGGTGGCCCATGAGTCTCTGCCAATCCTTGGCTCTCATTGGTGTATTTGTTAGGAATGGTCGCATTATATGGTCCAGCCTCTCTTGAGAGGGGAATGCCCTTGCTACCTGGGAGTCCAGGACCATCCCTAGGTACGTCATCCTGGTGGTGGGGACCAACTGGGACTTCTCTAGATTGATGGTAACCCCAGTTATAGGCTGCCTCTGAGGCTGAAAGCAGCAACCAGTCATCGAGATAACTGATCAGCCTGATGCCCTGCTTGTGTGCCCAGGCTGATACTAGGGTGAACACCCTCGTGAACACCTGAGGAGCCGTTGACAGGCCGAAGCAGAGGGTCATGAACTGTAGAGACTGGGATCCCCACTTCACCCTGAGGAACTTCCTGCTGGAGAGGTGTACGGGGATCTGAAAGTAGGCGTCTTGAGGTCCAGGGACTTCATGAAATCCCCTTCTCTCAAGGCTGCCAGTACCAACTTCGGCGTGTCCATCTTGAAGGACGTCTTCTTGATGAACTTGTTCAGGGACGAGAGGTCGATGACTGGTCTCCAACCTCCCGTAGCTTTCTCCACCAGGAAGAGCCTGTTGTAGAACCCCGGGGACAATTCCTGGACGGGTTGCAGTGCTCCTTTGTCCAACATGGCTGACACCTCCTGCAAGGCGGCTCTCTTCATGTGATCCTTGGGGGCCAGCCACTCCGCCCGATGTTTGGGAATCAGAGGGGGCGGCTCTGTCAGGAAGGGAATCCTGTATCCCTATCCGAGAACTGCCACGGACCATGGGTCAGCACTGTTGTCCCGCCATGCTTGCCAATAGTGTTTGAGGCATCCCCCCACCTGTGGTGTGGGAAGGTGTAGGGGCCTCCCTTCCTATCTCCTTCTGGGGAGACGGTTTGAGCAGCCTCATCTCGAACCCAAGTATTTCTGTCTGAAGGAGGCCTTGGTTGGGGCACCACTTCTGCGGCAGGGCCGCGGGGACTGATGCCAGGAAGGGGAGGGGGCCCCCTGTCTAGCTGGTGGCGTAGGTGGGTAGGCCCCGTCAACAAACGGTCTTCTATGGGGAGGACGTCTTGTCGTTGGCTGTCTAGGCTCAGCAGTGTCTTTCAATTTCCCCACTCTTTCCATAGTTTCTGCTACCGTCTGTAGGGGGACCAGGGTCTCACCCCACACTGGAGCATTCCTCAGGAATTTGGCCTCACGTTCGGGGAGTCTATGGGGGAGCCTGTTAAGCACCGTATCTCTCCTTCTTAAGATCCAGTTTGCTGTCTGGGTCAAGGACTGGAACGTAAGGAACTTCATGGTTTTGCCCCCCGAACGTATGAGCTCATGTAAAAGAGCTTGATTCTCTGGCACCGAGAGATCGTGGGAGAGCTGAAAACCTCCTAGGGTGCATGCCCACCAGTCCAGCCAGGAGGCCACATTGATGATTTCCTGCGACGTGTCCTCAATCATAGCGGCCTCCGCTTGAGAGAAGACCACTGGGGCAATAAGGATCCTGTCATCCGTACTGCCCTGGCTCAGAGTCGCGACGGTTTCTTCCATAGTCCGAAGCCCCGTAGGCCGTCCGTCTGGCACATAAAATTTCTTCTGGGTCCTCAGTCCAGGCAGGAGCTTGAAGGATCCTTGGGTCCTCAGTCCAGGCAGGAGTTTGAAGGATCCTTGGGCTCTGAGGGAGTTCTTGTGCCCCGAGACAAACCGGTCGACGTGGTCCATGCCCAGGGACACGTCCGGAGCCACTGGTAGGGTCAAGGATGGTTTCTGTTGTACTGGGTTATCCAGCATCCTCCTCAAACCCAAAAGCCAGGCCTGCTCTGTGGACGTTTTGGGCTCGTCTAGCCTGTGCCACAAATCAGTGCCAATACCTTCCTGTAGGAGGATACTTCATCAGGCAAACATTCGCCAGTATCTATTAAGCCCTCTACCACTTGATCCTCCGTGTCGGCTGTATCCTCGATCACGGATGGATCCGTGGGGGCTGCCGTATCCCTGACATCCGGCCTTTGTGGTGTCAGTTACTCTGAACATGGAGAGCAGGGCCATTGACTCTCCGGGCAGCTTCGTGGTGGACTGCTGATTAGGTACTGTCAGTCTTTATGCCAATAGTGAGGACTTTTGGACCCCAACAGTGTAAGGCTTTGAAGAACGTGGTCCTTGTGAGCAAGGGCTGTAGAATTTCTTACCCGCCAGTGGGCCAAGTTGGTCTTGGCCTTGAGTTTCAGAGGCAGATAGCTCGTAGAGAAGTTTTAAATGTCTATAACGCCTCTGTCATGGGTTCTACCTTGTTCCCAACGGAGGATGTGGACGCAGTAGTAGAAAAGTCGAGGACCTTCTCCATCAAACTATATCATTCTGACAACCACAGGGTACTTCTACATCTTGCATTCAGAAACCATTGCCTGTAGCAAGGCAGGCTCATAAGGCAATGTATAAAGAAGATTCCCGCCTAACGAAGTCTGCTCCCAGACGGGGTTCACAATAGCAACCGCCTTTTTCAACGTAAAGGGCTGAGGGCACAAGAAACAAGGAGGAAAGAAGTGAGAAGAAATTACAATTTTAAAAGTAATTTAAATTTTCCTAGGTAAACAAACCTGACAAAGTAATTTGAATTTTCCTAGCTAAACAAACCCAAGTCCTTTACTCAAAGTTGTCCATCATCACCAACCCCCTAAGTTTCAGCTACTGTTTGCATTCAAAGTGGAGGATACTTTTCTAATGTTCTTTCATAAGAACAAAATTTTGTAATTGTGAAGGAACAAATAACAAATTTGGAAGTAATTTGCATGATGAGGGTTCACAAGGTGTCAGAATACTCTTCTCCTGCTCTATCCTAAGAATGAAAGTTTGTATTTGTGAAGGAACAAATGACAAATTTGAAAGTAACTTGTATTTTTCCGAACTATACAAACCCAAGTTCTTTAAACATGCTTGTCCCACTATCACCTGCTTGCAATCAAAAGCGAAGAGAGCTCACTGGGTTAGCGGGGAGTTTGGTCTAACGCCCTCTACCCTGGCTAACCAGCAGAGGGTTGTTATCTCATATGAACGTTTATGGCTAAATCCAGCTTACGCTGAATTATTAATACTATGTAAAGAACTCAGGTTTGTATACTTTGAAAAAAATAAATTACTCCCAAATGTCATTAATTTCATATTTGTAATTTTTACTTTGTCAAAACCACACTTTTGCTATGAAGCCAAGCAATTATGGTTAAACGTACAATTACAAAAATATTAGATGATAAAGAAAAGAATAATTCACATTTAATAGAATTAAGATAGGGCACCCACCTGGGTAGTGTTCATAATAATTTTGCTCTGTTTTCTTGTAGATCCTGTGATTATCATGAGTGCAGTTATGGAGGCCGAGTAGTTCAAAATGTAATCATACTCATAGGTACAGAGAACATTTCGAGAGCGGTGCTCAAGTAGATGCACGCCATTTTCATCAATTGCTAACCATAATACCTTTGGCCAGTTAGATGTAAAGGATTGCTGTGAAATAACCAGAAAAAATATTCAAAATTTAAAAAAAATAGTAATTTAACATAACTTACTGAATACTTTATTTTTGGGACAATGCTATTAAATTCCATTAAGAATTTTCAATGTCTTACATATTTGAATATCTATTAATTGATAACATTTTAAAGTAAATTATTACTATGTTAAAACCCCAACCAACATAAGTAGTGATGTATATAGGAATCAGTTAAGACAACAATGCCATCTAGAGAAGGAAGGACCAGGTATACTACTCACAGTAACATCAAATATTGTAGCCCTATGAAGTGGCCATGACTTGATGAGGTTAAGGAAAGCCTGCTTGGCTTCCTGAGGGTCCATATTGAAAAGGGATTGGTGGTGCATTGCAACAGCATCATGAGTTACGTTTGTTAGCAATCTTGGTGACAATGTATGTGCTATAACTTCTCCGTAATCCATTCCTGTCCCAGTGAAGTTACCCAATTCTATTTGTGCTCTCAGAGCACATAACATAACCTGAAAGTTGATATTACATTACCTTATAAGATAGGGAATGTTAGTTCATTATCTTTAATTATCTGATAAACAGAACACTGAATTATAAATACAGTACTTTACTATACATTTCAGACTAATGTATTTTAAGATAATGAATGCACTAATGTACTCAAATTGTTCTTGAAATAAAAGTTACAAAATCTTAGTTTTCATAAATATCAATTTTGTAATGCAAGTCAGTTTACTTACAGCTTCCATCTGTGTAACAGGGAACTTATCAGCACGTAAAGTATAAAGAACTTGGAAGTACAAGAGTTCTTTTTCAACATTATCACTTAGATCCATCCATGATTCTAATAGCAAATGTTTCTGAAAAAAGGAAAAGTGAGACATTAATGTTTTGCATGCTCCCTTACAGCAATAATTTATATAGTTACAGTATACAGTATTACAATCTATGACTCATTCTAAAAAAATAAAATTTTTAAATCTAATAATCCAATTTATAACAATTTAGACCAACATGTAATGAATATTCCAATACTGTGCAAACTTTAGATTTTAAAAACTCTACAACACATAGAAAAGGTCTTCTGTGTTGTAAACATAGAAAAGGTCTTCTGTGTTTACTCGAACTGAAAAAAACAGAGTAAGGCATTCCAAAACTAATCAATGGATCATGTATTTATGACAGAAGCACAATAATGACATTTTGAGTTAATGGGATGGTAATACAGTACATGAATACAAAATTGTTATGCAAATTACTAATATTTAAATACATGATGAAATTGTTAACCAAATATACACATTACACTTTTTGATCAATGAGATTAAATAAATACCTTGAAAAGGAAGATATGGTGATGATGATGCTGATGATGTTGTTGATTTGCTGTGGTGGACTGTCTGTATCGCTCCCATCGAGACATTACGTCAGCTAACACCTCCTCTGCCAATATACATCTCTCCGTCGTTCCCAGCATTTCATATATGGCATATCCTGGTGTGAATTTGAAAGTTAGTATTAATAATTATCCCCAATATCTACTCGCATTAATTTTTCCCTGTTCCATGCTGGTTCATTTCAAAGGTAAATGTTCTACAGTACTTCGTAACTTCATAAAGATACCAGACAAGAGAGAGATTATTGAGACATGTTTCTCGATTTTAAATTCCATTTGCCCTTTTCATTCTACACAACTCTGTTATACATGTCAGATTACTTAAAGTTTTAATATATAACAAAAATATTTTTTGCTAGAAACAAAATATTAGAAATGTGGTAAGATGGGCCAATTTGTATTTACCAGTGATCATAAACAACTTGAATTAATTTATTCTCCAAAGTGAAAACCACATTTATGTATTGAAGGTAGGCCCTGAGACTACAACTTTTTTATTTTAAATTTTCAAGTGTAAACCTGGAAAGACTAATGCAACAGATACACTCTAAGACTACTTTTAGTAAAAATTGCAACACCTATGGCCTTAACTACTAGAGAAATTGAACTATAGTCTGATGTTGATGACGAAATGTGTTTTGAAAAACCTTCAGTACTGGTAATTAGTACAAGTTTTATTTTAAACATGTAAAAGATAAATTTTCATAGTAATTTTTTTTTTATATTATTATTGGTTGTTTACTATACACATGATAAAAAAATGTTTGAGAAAAGATTGATGACTTGGTCCATAAGGGACACCAGGGTATAGTAAAAATGTAACAGTAGAATAAGACAAAAAGTGTGGTAGCCTGGAATTGACAATGAAGTAGAAAAGTATATTTGTTAATGAGTAGTGATAGTAGGCCAGTAACATTGAGCCCAACTCCTTCTTTACCAGATAGATCAAAGCAATACAGTATATTGGTATGGTTATATGTGGTCGTTTGCCAAGTGGAAAAAATTTGTTGGTTGCTGTACAGATTATTATTCTAGATGGTTTGAAGTAGGAATATTATTTTCTACCAGTAGGCCTGCTACCTACGTAACAAAATGTTTTGATAATCGGTTTACGTCTCATGGTTTGCCAGAACTCATTGTGAATGGTGATGGTACACTATTTCTTATGAATTTAAGAATTTTTTTTATAAATGGCATAGTTCATGGGAAGGTCACACGGTATTCTTTATATAAAAGTGTTTTGATCCTTTATGAAGGCTCTATGAAAACAAAAAGATCTGAAGGTAAAGAATGGAGTAAAGAATTTACATTTTTGAAAGCTTACAGATCTACTCCACATACTGTAACTAATGTTATCCCTGCAGAACTTATGTATGATAGAAAAATTAGGACAAAGTTGCCCGAGATATTTTCTGAATATACTGTAGTGATGATGAAATGAGAATTAGAGACCAAACATGTAAAGAAAGGGGGGAAAGAATACCAAAAAAAGAAATTTCCTGTTAAAGATGAACAAGTGAGTGAAGGTGACAAAGCAGTTTTGCAACAAAATAGGAAAAAATAAGTTGTCATGAAGTTTTTATAGTGAACCTTGTGAAGTGATTGAGAAAAAAGGTCATAGTGTGCAAGTTGAAAGCAGTACTGTAAAGGAATACAAAGGAGGAGGAATGTGATTCATATGAAAAAAGAATAATTTTTAGAATGAAAGGGAGACAACTGAATTTTGGAATGATTATAAAGAACCCTATAATGATACTGATTTTCATGGTAGCAATGATATTTAGGAGTTCAATTTATATAGTACAGAATCAGGTCAAGAACAATTGTGTCTAAATTGTGATAATAGTACTGTATCAAGTAGGCATACTCCGGGTAACCATGTAAAAAGTACTTGTAGATTCTGCACTTGGAGAAGAAAATATCAATATTGGTACTATATTCATTCTGTCTAATATTTAGTTTTGTAAAATAAAATTGCCAGAAAATTAAAACCAGAAAACTAGAATTTCATTAAAACCTTGGATTCTAAACCTAATAGTTACCTTTTGCAGTATTTTTTAGACCAATTTTGTGCATGATCAGTTCCACTACATCATGGGCTGTGGCAGAGGCATCAAATTCTAATGAATGGAATTGGCCATCCATGAAGTGGAATCTTGCATAAATAGGGCGTCGATTTATTGTACACAAGATTTCTTGCTTGGAAGGAGCCCACTGCCGCCTTCTATTGTTTAGGGCTTTAACCAAACACTGCACATACAAAAAGAGACAAATGAGAAATATTGAAATCTTTAATTATTTTTATATTACAATTTATTGAATAGATTTCATAGGAGTTCATAAAAGACCAAAATGATAACTACCTTTTCAGCATGTCGAGAGTATTTGCCCTCTTCTGAAACGTAATCTGCTGAACAACGCTGAAGATGTGCCCTAAGATACTTTCTAATGCCCTTGTCCGTAGGGGGTATGACAGAGCAAAACAAGGTCAGTAACGCCCAGTGTCGTAGATTTACCCTTGAATTCGGATCTATAAAGAATAAAAATTTGATACCAGATTAATCAATAAATCTCCTTTCCCATGTACTGTATGACATTCAAGTAATAATAGGTCTTGTTTTACACTACACATCTGAAATACCTGGATGATCTGTCGTTTGCTTTATAAGTTGCAAGTAGGTCTCATTCAGCAGGAGATCTCGCTTCATACATTGGTCTACTACACCTTGAACCATAGTCAGCTGCTGGTCATCACTAGTGGCAGCAGTTTCAGCTGTTGGAAAGGCAAATATTCATAAATAACTGAAGGAGTGAAATTACATTGACAAATCATGCAGTCTTAAGGTAACATTTTTCTTTTTTTCTTGCCTCTTATTTCCTCAGTCATAATTTCAATTACATACATGTTCATAGGTATATTATTTCAAGAAATAACATCCAATAATCATTGGGTAATGCATTTTGCAAACACAGATTTGTTGTCAAACTTAAAATTAGAGGATTTGTATTGGGTTTTTATGGCTAGACCTCCTAACCTACACCCCGAGAACTATTCTACACTAAATTGCCATTACTGTATTTCTATAACCTTCCCCTAGTCCTGGTGAACTATCTTTGATGTGTTTTGGAGGCAAATTGATAATTCTAAATCTCTTCTCAACTTGGGGATTCCAATAACCCGGAAAAATCCTATGATCTCTCCAACTCAATTTTGGAGAAGGAGAAATGGTCGAAACTTTTGAAGAAGGAAAATGAAAAATAAGTGTTACAGTAATTATGATTTGAGGTTCAGAAAAAATGTGCCTGTACCAAGACTATGCCGGCTCGCAAGATCAAGTGAAAAATGTACAGTCGTAGGCCATTGAATGGGTGCACTTGTAAGTGGCCTTATAGCATTCATGGTTATTCTACAATATTATAATCATTTCCCAGTGTGGCAAGCCTCCACAAAAATGGTAACGTCAATCCAGCCATGTATAGCTACACCTACAAGGGCCATCAAGAGAAGTGACATAGATATCCTTCACGGCTTTGCAAGAGACCAGGAGGGAGTTTCCAAGTAGCCATTTTTACATTTGATTTCCTTGCCAGATAAATTATTAATTATACTATTTCTATTTATCATTTTGAATTATTAATTTGTACAGTATTCATTTCTGATGTTAGGGGCTATAAATTGTTCAATAATTAGCATTGAAAACTTTTTAAAATGAGTGTACATTTGAAATCGTTTTGGGCTACGACAACTCACTCTCAAATTGAAATAAACTCATAAACCATTATATAACTAGTTCTTAAGGTATAAGATAGGAGAGCTAGTCACACAAAGCAACTTCTAGTCCTCTAATTTTGACTTTTTCAACCAAACTGTGCTTGTAAAATATATAGCCCAAAATTTCTAAATTCAGTTATTGTACAAGATGATGATATTTAAAAAACATCAAAGTTTATACAGTAAATACAATAGTGAATTATTACTCACCATTCTGACTAAGACCAGCATACGTAAGAATAGCTAAAGATATTTGTATTGCTTGTTGCTCGAATTCTGGCGATGTTATCTTGCTAAGGGTCTGAACAAGAGGAGCTTTTGAAAAGGCCCAGTACATGGGATGGAAGCCCTTATATGTTTCAGAATTTTCACCCCCATAATCTTGTCTAAGCTTTTCTAGTTTCTGTTTATTCAATCTAGAAGAAAAATAAAATCAATAAGCAACAATAAAACATTAAAATATTCAAATAAGAATTGCTTTTCTTTTTCCATTACAAATTATACAATACTTCATAGACTTTTGAGTAACACATGGAACTTGCTTATAAAATAGTATTTTAGTCACACAGTTATGTATAAATGCATGCTGTATAATAAACTAATGCATAGATTAAAATAGAGAAAACTATATAATCAATGGCAAAATACATGATTTAGGGTTTGACACAAGATTCTACCTATACAGTAATAACCTCTAAGTGGTTGGTTCCAAGAGACCGTGCATAAGTTCATTTTCGACGTAGGTCCGATTTTTGCCCTATTTACCCTTTTACCCCCAGGCTTTTTGGAAATTTCCAACCCTTAACCCCCAAGGGGTTACTTTTTTCCCAGCACATTTTGGTGTATATTTCTTTTAAATTGCTCTAACAGCCTTAATTTTTGTCATAGAGAGGTCAGGTTGGTCTCATTCTCTTGGAAAATGTCTGAATTTTCTCAAAAAATTATCAAAAATATGAAAAAAATAATTTTTATAGCATTTTTCTGCAAGGACGTACCGGTACGTCCATGGGGGTAAAGGGATGGCTTTTGTGAAACGTACCAGTACGTCCTTTGGGGGTAAAAGGGTTAAGGTGACTTATACATTCCCTATAGTGTACATATACAGAACACAAAAAAAACTACTTACAACCTGCAATAATTTTGTAAAAATACTTACATTAATAAGCTTCCATGTGAAGTACAGTACTGTATTATTGTATGTCAAACCAATGTAATGTGGGGGTAAAATGACATAACTTGTATTTTTATATCTGATATTAAGGATGAGCAAAATGAAAGTCGGAAGTGACATACGGTATGTTGAACCAATGTAGAGGATATTACTGTAACGTATTTAGCCTGTAGTTATATATAAATTTCTCTACGTTCTGATGAACTCAAAGGTTACTGGGAACTATTTCAGTAGTAAATTTAATTAAAAATTAAATGGTATATTTATTACAAAGTTTGTTTGCCATTATAGAATACTATATTAAGTTCTGTGAGCTTATGCAAAAGTGAATACAGCTTAACATGAGTATGATAGAATACATTACTTGCAAATCAGAAGTGATAACTAAAATCGAGTTCATAAAAAAATTTTCTAAAGAAATCTGGCTAATTGATAAACATTACCACCAAAACATTTAAATATGAAATTTACCAAGTTATGTGAAGTGAGCAAAGAGAATAACAATTGGGAAAGAAGGTAATTTAAATAAAATTGATTTGTTCAGTTATTCTGTGAAACCTAAAAGAAAAAAGTAAATATACATAATTTATTTCCAGAATCACTGAAGGTTGTGCTTACAATGACAAATGCCAAAGATAGGGGCAGACTGATCATTATTTGAAGATCTAATAGAAATGTTATACAAGCAACTAAGTGAATAATTACCTTCTCAATGTGCTAACAAAGAAGTTGCTACCCTGATCCTGAGGTTTCCTGAGAATATTAGCATCAATCAACAGTCTACGCGAATGTACCAAGTTATAGTACAATCTTACTCTATCTTCGCCAGTTATTTGCTTCACCTGGGGAATATTGAAATTAAATTTTAATTAGTGTATTTAAGGCTATAAATAAAAATAACTGAACACTTTGATTTTCATGCAGAATCATACACAAAAACCTATGAAAATATTTGTTTTAATATTGTTATAGCTCGGGAAAATTACCTTTAGTATTGGTGCCACAAATCCCATCCTACCAGTCTTTATTTAATTCAAGGTTACTTAATATATGGTAATATAATCATAAAAAAATTCCATATCTGGGCCTCTGCTGTCCTAGTTTATGTAGAGAGGGGGCTGGGGTGCTGATCATATGAATAGTGTGCTGTATATGGTCAGTTTCTATGATACTGTCCTATCTCTTGCTTTTACCACTAATGTGTAACCTTTAAACAACTCCAAACTTCAAGTACAGCATGCTTGCCTTTTTAAAAAATTTTACTCAATATATTGTAAATTACTGTAACACATACCTTCTTATTAGAGTCCATATCTTTGATCCAAGAGGCAAGCAGTGGTGAATAACTGGCAATCAAAAATCCTATTTCTTCTTTTTCTTTAGTTTCAAATACAAAACATTTATGCGCATCGGGCAGCGTTCGTAGTAGGTTTATGGTAATAAAGTTATCACTGAAACAAAATTAAAAAAAAAGTTACAAGTCTAACTTTCACATATAATTATAAAATATTTCAAAGCTAAAGTAATAATATTGATAATTATTTACAAAGCAATATATACCATATGTTCTAAAAAAAATATTTCAAGAAAAATTCAATTATGACATACCTAGGATCTAAAAAGATGGATTCTATGTCACAATATCTATATTCATATAAGATAAATTTATCATCTGGTTTGATCATGGCAATACCATCGCAGTTGACGCCTAGTATCAAAGTATTACCATATGACCAATAACCCCGATAAGACACTTGGAACATAGTGGTACCATAAAGAGGGAACTGCATTACACATGTCAGATACCATACTTTGGCTACAATATCAGTTTTGCCAGTACCATACTGCCTATGTGCTTGTGAAAGTATAGGAACCTGGAATGAAACAAAGTTATTAGAAAAGAATGGCACTATTATCATTTTGAAGTTGTTCACTTTGACAAGTCAAATGAAAGGAATTTTGAACAAGATGGAAAAAAATAATTACTGGATATTTAGTTGATATAATTTATAAAATATTAGTAATCATTTCACTTTTAATCTTTTAAAATATGTATTACTTTAATATATTTATTAAACGAACACTTAAAGAATGTACAAATTTACCCATTCTGCTTGTTTTCTAGTTTGAGCAATACGGCTTGGAAGATAAGATGTGATATCTGCATAAAATTCTGTTTTGCCTTCTTGAGGGTCCCCAAGAGCTACTTGAGCTTGCAAACCAGCTAACTGAAGAGCAACTTTCTCATTAATTGGATACTCATCCGCCTGAAAATTTAACAAAGGAGTTTATTATCATTAACTGATGCTGCCTCAACAAATTTTGTCTCTATTTATTCTCACTTATACACAGAATACCTACAAACTTCATGACTTTAGGATCATATAATCATACTGAAAATACAACTTCAGATGAGACAAATGTACTTACCCTTACTACACTATACACAGCCTGAGCATATAAGAGATTAACTTGAACAGGATCACTTGGGATTTCCCGAGGCGTTCTAAACAACCGTTTCCTAAATACAAATCTATTCTCTCCAGCACTGACTGACTGGGAAGCTCTCTTATTCATGGTCCCATAGCTCCCCACATTACTAGTTTTTTGTTGCTTGCTGAATGAAGAACAAGAATGAACATTAATATCAAGAAAGATGATTGTAATAAAAAATACCTATACTGTAAAGTATATGCTAAAAAGTAAAATGCATTTGATTTTATAAAATGCTTCATAAGTCATATTTTGAACACTTAATGTAAATGGTAGCAAACTCCAAATCTACGATCTATAAAATAATTTAAGGGAATAACTTGACCTCAATATAAAATCAGAAAAAGACAAATGGATTCACTCACGTTTCCCAAGACGAAATAACATCGTAGAGATATTCGTGACTTTTTACATGCTTGTCACCATCAGCACCGGATTCATAAATAGCCCAACCCTCTAAACCTGAGAGGCCTAACCGATCTGCCAATTTCTGCATAGCATCTCCTGCTGTATCTCGAGGATGAACATCTATTGCCTTGGTGCGACCATCCAAAAAGAAAAACCTGTAAAGAATATGCAACAAATAAAAAATAAAAAGTTACTGTATTTCAAACAGAACGTATCAAAATAACCGAGTAGCCAATTTCAAACTTAAGTACAGTACTGTATTACTGTAACCTTTTCCAACATCAAATTATCAATGCTGTAAAGAGTTCAGGTCTTGATTTTTCCCTACAATGTACAGTAAGTAATATTGGTAATATTTGTTAAAAAGGAAATTCTAATAAAACTTATATTAATACAGTCTTAGATTATCATCATGCTTTAATCACTGAAGACACCAGCTTCCCTACCTCTAACAAAAATTCTTCCCCTCCCTTGTGGTACCCAGTGGAACTGATAGGTGGCGCCACGGGGCCAACACACCACTGGCCTATTGCTACCAAGAACTTCACTTAATGAAGTCATCATAGACCTGTCTATTACCCTAAAAAAATCTCTTGACATCACTAAAGAGGGTGGAAGATAGATGACTACAAAGTAAGTATACTGTTTGGGTATCACAAAGCTCAAACTTAATTGGTTCCCAATCCATGTTCTAATACCAATTTTTTCGAACACTGCAACAACTTTCACCCATGAGAATAGCAATAATTGGTTTCTCATCCAAGGATTTTCCTATTATGGGTAATTTTTACATAAGTTTACAATATCAAAATGCAATTTTTCCATTATTTCCTCTTTCACTGTACTATTAACCTTTTTTGGAGCATTTTATATAGACAAACACTAAAATTCATAAAAAAATAAACTAAAATGTTAACAGAATGATGTTTATGAGGGTCAGATCTATGACCTGTTGTCTTTGCCTTAGGTACATCAGTTGCCCTGGCTAAGTTTCTGACCTATACAGGTTCTTTCAAGTTGATCAACCTACGAGTTTTTGTTTGATCCTTGAATTGTTTAAGTCTGGGGTACTGATATCATAAATTTCATTATAAAAATTGTTTTATATCAATGAACCTTACCTTGAAGTTCTAGTTGCTGATTACCACACTCTTTTGGAGGTGGGTATGTGATGGAGACAGATAAAATCTAACCTTATTCTAAAATTAAATAACACTCAGACCAACTTGATACAATCTCACATTGTATATATTATCAATATTCCAACGTTTCCCTTTTTCCCTTGATTATGGAATCCTTAGTATGATTTACCTTCCATGAAGACAAAACCCTTTCTTTTGTATTGTACCAAAACTCCCTACCAAACCACTTTGTAGTTTTCAGAAACAATATAAGAAAAAACTGTATGCTAACAATATGGAAAATACATGCATTATTATTGGCCTAGAGTCTAACCTTGCTGAGCACTAAACATGATTTGATTGAATGAAATTTTATCAAATTGATTCAGTACTTCTGTGTTTGAACTAGCAGGATAAAGGATCTTAAGCCATGGCTGAAGAGGTCAGTTTACAATATGTGGCCAACATAGATTATATGAAGATCTTGGTAGTAATAGGCCTGTGATGCGTTCACCCTGTGACACCACCTATTGAGTCTACTGGACATAACAGGTGAGGGGGTGATGGGAGAGTGGGGCAGAACATTTTTAATTATTTTTAAGAGATAAATAAGCCAGTGGCTTCGATGATTAAAGCATGGCTACTACATGGTAAGGTTCCATGATATAAATGGTCTTTGGATTTGATAATATGCATAACTCCTGTTTTAAATTAGATACATGTACAGAGATAGTCTCTGTAAGGTGTAAGACAAGTCAAAACCAAATTTCAAATCATAAGATAACATCTAAGGAAATCTAAATGAAGAAACCGAAAGGATACTATCCATACAAATACTATACATAAATGGAATAGCTTCACATAAATCTTAATAATGACCTTTTTATGGAAATTGTAATCACATCTTGGCTTAACAAGGGTAAAAAAAATCCTTGCATACTTTAATGGAAATCCTAATGGTATATTAGCCTTACAAAGGTAAAAATAATCCTTCGGTACTTGTACACTTATTCTGTTAAGATAATATCATATGCACAATAGGATACGGGAGAAATTCTATTTGGAAACATGACAATATTATAGAGGGGCTGTTTGACCTATCTACTGATGGGTATAAAATCCAACAAATGATTTTAAAACAAGTCGGTAACTCCAGGTATTGTTGCAGTATAAGGTTTTCATGATCTTAAACTACACTGAAAAATAGTAAGGGTATCATTTCAAAACACAGCATATTGCCAAAAATCAAAAGTATGTAAATCTCAGAGACAAGGCTATACTACCAATAGACAAACAAGGAAAATTTTCAGTACACCTGCATAATGAGTTGATTCCGAGTGTAATGAAGTCTCAAAAAGCAAATATTTTACACTTCTTTATTACTGTAAGCAAATTTCAAAAAATAACATTTTACTAATGTATATTTTTGATTAATTCATTTTCTGCAGCAATCTACTTCCTAGTTTTTCTCAAGGCTTTTTGAAACAATATGACTTCAGTACAACAGGCATGGTTAGACAGCCACACTGTGGTATGGTCAATATAACCTAGAAACCAGCCATTAACCGTATAATTTTGCACCATAAGAATGCATTTCCTTATGCTATGATCTCATGCTATTTACATATTGACAGCTGGCTTCCAAAAGTATTTTTCACTGCAATATATGCAATGGCTAATAGGGTGTAACTTTTACAAACTACACATATCAAATAATCGTACATCATCAATCCTGTTGAAGGCTTTATGGACAGCAACAAACAACAGAGATGAGAAGCCCAATGACTTTAAAAAAGATCTAGGTGCATACTTGAGTGGACCATTTCATTATTCCAAAAATATTATATTAAACAATCTGTCTTAACCTATGCAACATTCTTTATATATTATTACACAAAAGTCACTTAAAATTAATCAGGTACTGTGTAATGTTAACTTAGCACTTAAAACTAATTTGTTAGTCACTCCTCAAAAGCCTGCACCTGTGAGCTGATCTCCCAATGTTCATACAACAAAAACAAAGAACAAAAACTGTCATGATTGAAACATAAATAAATACAAACCCATATACAATGTGTCCATTGGCAGGACTGAAATAATAAAAAGTGATACTGGACACTTAGTACAGCACTTCAGAATTTATTATAAAATGTTAACACCTGGCATTTAAAAATAGTATTTGTGAACAAAATGCCTTGAAAATTGCCTAGAAGATCATGAACTAATAACTAAAAATGTAAGTATTACTTATTAATCTATCACCTTAATATTGCTAATGAAAACAAAGCAGTAAGTAATTTGCAACTGTCAAAAGAAAAATATAATTCTGAAAAAGTAAATACAATAATTAATAGATAACTTTGGACAAATACTCCTTTAGTCATTATTTTAAGAAATTACTTTGTAACTGACATTTGCCTACAAAAATTTTAGTGTACGTATGTATGTACTAGTTAGTAGCGTATAGAAAGAAAGACAAAAAAGTGGACATAATTGTGCATTGTATGTGAATATCACTATTTCAAAATTAAATTTTTAAAAATGTCTTTAGTAAGTCATTATGTAAAAGGACAAAAAGAAATAATAAAAGTCCCCTTTTCTGTTTCATTTGTTTGATGTCGGCTACCCCCAAAATTGGGGGAAGTGCCTTGGTATATGTATGTACAAAAGAGATCCTTTTGACGCCGCTTGCACCCTTTGGAATTATAATAAACAGCAGACAATTAGAGGTGGAACAGATTACCAAAAATAGTTGTTGATAGGCACCATGGTGACTATATGAATGTAATATCAGGTGTTCCAAAGGGGTGTATTTTTAGTCCATTACAATTCATATATATACACACAGAAACTTAAGATTTTCATCAAGACTTGTTCATAGTCACAGGAAAAAGCTCAATTACAAAACTGAGTATAAGGTTAGACACTTGCATCTATCTTTTAATTGACAGAGTTTCCGCAAACTTATTTGCGGAGTGAGCAGTTAGGAACCAGGAACTATAAGTAGGACAAGAACAGTTAAATAGGTTGATATCAAGTCTCACATCATAGTTTATACATATATGGCTTATCTATTCAAAGTTATTACTATACTGATCATAATATATTCTATAATTTCAGCCCTTGGGCTTGTACCATTCTGATTTTCCAGTTAGGATTGTAAGTTGGTTAGTAATAATAATATTAATAAGACATTGAAAAATAGGCTAATCTTGCTTCATTAACCTATTTTGCATATGAGAAAAAATATTACTGACACAAGTTCATGGTAAAAAATTGTAGATAAAGATTAGGAAGGATTAAAATTAAGCAATAAGAGAACTTAATGTCATTTAAAAATCAGCAGATTCTATTAGTTAAAAAAAATAGTTATTCGAGACTTCAGTTTTAAAATAAAGGTCTCGAGGGTAATTAAGGTAATGTCAGCAACAAAGTAAACATTTTTAGTTATGTGTAATTTGCAATGCTTGTACTGTATTGTTAATATGTATATCAAAGAGCTAAAGGAGTACCATAAGTAGCTAGTTGCTTTATATAAACTATCAAGTCACTTAAATGGGATATGATATAAAATGAACCTTCAGTAGCATTACAGAGCACTGGAAGGATAGAAATGGACCTCGTATAGGGTAAGCACATCATTACTTCTATTAACATCCTCCAGAAGCTAGGTTTAATCGGCAATTACTCGTAAAATGAAAAAAAATTATATTTTTCCCATTTTCTTCTTTCCCTTCAATAAAAACATGTTATTAGTCAAAGAAGGAACATTCTAGCAGTGAGTGGTAACTGACATGCCAGTCTCTTGTCCATTCAGTTTCTGTCAACTTGGTTAAGTTCAGATATACTCTAGAATTCAGGGATGGGGAACCTGTGGCTGCATATGGCCTAATGGACCATCAAGTGCGGCCTTCTACGGCCTTTGATATATGTACAGTATGTGTAGTATATTTCTGCTTTGACACTGAATATTGTGTGTTTGAAATCATTCTACTGTATGTACACACAGACAATAGGAAAGTTATGTTCAGTGATGTACCTCCGAGAATGGAAGCAATTTTTCCTTGAATTTAATGAATCCTAACTTGATACATCTAGCAGTTTTTCCTTATCAGCTGCAACAGCTGTTGTAGCTGACAAGGAAAAACTGCTAGTTGCAGTGAATGAGTGATTTAACGTATGATGGACGAGAGTTCCTGTTTTGTCCCTCTCCTCACAGTGATCTATGTTAGTTTTAGATGAGTCAACAGGTTCCAGATTTTTGGCATAAAAATATTTTATTTGTGCTTTCACTGATGAGTTTTGATTGTATGAAAAACAGCTTCCCTTAGGTAACCTTAATGCAAGGACAAGAGGAACAGACATTTTAACAACTTCAATAAGCAATGTCACAAAGGAGGACTAGATTTTACTTCCTTATCATAGTAAGTTTTGCACTGGTGTTCTAGCTATGATGGCTAAAAACTAGGGATTTATTGAACATCTTAAGAAAGCAAATAATTGATTTTTTCAATGAAAACAGCTAAGGGTGTTTAAACAGATAGTGTACAATTTTTTACTGGGATGTTGCATTTTTATGAGATGTGATTGTTTAAAAAGTAGCTACTTGCCAATATAAAATATTTGAAAAGGTTATATTGTTGATATTTATAAGCTATCTTTTCCAAAAGATTAATATTATTTTATTTATCACTTCAATACAAAGATCCTATTTGCTTAACTAAAGTAATTTGAAAATGACATGCTTTCGATATTATTCATTTACTTACGGTAGTTTGAAAACTACCCAAACTTGAATGAAATATTTTAAAATTTAGTTATCAATATAATTCATTTACTGATTACTTGTATGAAAAGTACTTAATTCAAATATTTGAAATTGTAATGCTTTAAATTTTTATAAACCTGTCACTCTTTCTTTAGATTACTAATAAATAACTTGGAGGATAAAATAACCAACAAAATTCTATGCGGCCTTAAGGAGCATTGGGGAGTTGCAAGATGGCCTTCATCCAAACAAGGGTTCCCCACCCCTGCTCTAGATTGTTTGCCTACTGCTGCTCATTAAAATTCAGTTTCTTTTCAAAATGAATGACAATTGCAAATAAAATCAAAACTAACATAAAAATTGGGTTTAGACAACTATTTCGATTACATTTCGTAGAGAACTATCCAATAAATGCAAAGTAATTTAAGTGTTTTGTGCTTACCCTATAAATATATTTCCTTCATCCTTGCACACATGATTAATCTACAGAAAAATAAACCCACGTTTCCAATCTGATTTAATCACTAACCTGCAAACTATAGTTCCAAGTTTCTTCATTGCAGCAATTTCAACTGAAGATGGAGGAAGTCTTCGGCTAGATACCTTCGTATTTTTACAGTTTTCAAGACACCACTGAACATACTGTCGAAGTTTTCCTTCAAGGGCAAGGTTCTTTTGTAGAAAACTCACAAAATACTGAAAAGAAGACCTCAAGATAATATATGAACATATGAATCATGATTTACAATATCAATTTCTAACTTATGATAAAATGTTTCAACATATACTTCAGGAGAAAAGGCAGCAACAATTAGTTTTACAAACCTTATGGAGTAGTTTTCCTGGTTGGAATGCCACCACACACAAACATAGCAAGAGCCATAATCTTTCTAAAGATTCTGTACTTGGATTGTTGGTGACTTGTCTGATACATTGTACATATATTTCATTTCTAAGTTCCTCTCGTTCTAGACCATGGGCAATGATAGTTTGTAGAGTAGCAGTTTCTTGTTCAGGTTTTAGTTCACCTCGACAATATTTGCATAAGTCCTATTTTAAGCAGATTATAGAGTTAGATAGACACCAAATTATTCTAAAACAAGTGAACATTTTAAATAATAATATAATAGAAAGAGGTACAAATAACAATATTGTAATCTAAATACAGTACTATTTCAAAATTCAAATTCCATGAGAACTAAATGTATGCATAAAGCTTCATGACCAATGTAGACTAACCCGAAAGATACTGCAGGCTATGTTGATATTCTCCGGATCATATAAATGGACGTGAGAAGTAGGAATGATTGAGGATCGAGAATACGTGATGAGTTCATATTTGGGAAGATATTCCGCTGTTGTACGTTTCCGGGTCAATGTTGATATGATGGTACCTGTTTTTGCAACATAATATTGTAATTGTCGTTATAAACAGATCTGTTACACAATAATGTATTTCTTTTACAATAAATTAACTTTTTCCTTACAAATCCTTTAATCATTTATAAATGTCCAAACTGTACCTATTTAGATGTTTGACTGTTAAAAATATTTACATAATATGGAAGTTATGGAAACTGGATGGTAATCAACAGGGCTAGAGCTACTGCAAACACATTTACCTATTGGAGTAACATTATCAATTCTCCATAATATGGTTTACTAAATGTGTCAAATAAATTAAATTTTGTTTTGCATTGAAATTAAAGATAGAAAGGTTATACAGTATTGTACTATTTATCTCATACCAATCATCATAACTGCACACATGAAAAAATCATACAATCATTTTTACAGAAAAACAATCATTATAGAACATTAAAATATAAAGAATTCTTACCTTCTGGAGATCTTTCATGATTATTGAAGTACTTTTCTGCAAATTCTATCATGTCAAAGTGATTTTGGCTTTCATTTTCTTTGTTTTCTTCCATTTCTTCTAATTCATGCAATTTACGTTCAACTCGTTGTTTACGTCGCTCTACACGCTCAGGGTCCTCAGGGGCAGGAATACTTCGTCCATTAGGTCGTGGCTGTAGAAGGAATACAAATAAGCCTACTATACTGCTTTGGTCATAAATTTTACCGATATAAAATATCAGTAATCATCAAAACCACAAAGAATATTCACCATAAAATTGTATTACAAAAGTTCCTAAAATAATACAGTATAATACTCACCCCAGGACTTATTGTGGTGGTACGTGAGTTTCGAAGTGGACTTCTAGATGCCGGTGATCTAGCTGGCCTCTTCTGACCAGAAGCTCTTCGACGACGGTCTATAGTCATATCCTTATTTACTGGTTCTGCAGGAGGGGGTCTTCTAAGCTCAACTGGTTCTTCTGGTGGAGCTGGAGGAGGACCTGACAAAAATATAAAACGAAATGCCAAATTTCTCTCCACTTAGCTATGTACACTTAAAAGCAAACATTCATAAAAAATTAGTGAATGAACTGAATACAGACTAATTTCAATACAATTCCCCTGACTGTTAAGCTCACCCTCAATAATACTCTCAGTTGATTGTCTGATATATTTTTTGAGTTTTAATGTCTAAAACTAATAGTGATGTAGATTTTAGAAGCTTTCCATATACCTCTACTAATGGTGCTATTGTCTTTATTCCTTTCTTCCTATCCTTGCCTCCTTCTTCTGTATTTTGTTCATTAACCTCTGACCACCTATTTCTCATCAGCTTTTTCTTTCCAACTATCAATTCCTTGTTGTGAATTTCACTGACAAGAGAAACTATAGTATATACAGTTGGACACAGGAATTACTAACACACCTTCCTCTAAGAAAATCAACCTGTAACAACCTTACTGTGGAGCGAGTGGCCAAACAGCTAGTGTAAGGAGAGATGGCAGAGGTGTGTGACAGTGTGTGACAGGGTGGACTTACTCAGAGTGAGGTGAGCCCGGAATTCCTGTATCCAACCATACAAAACATGAAATTATAACATTTATTCCCAGGTGATTGATTGATTTGTTAACTGAATGATAAGAAGAGGATCTTTATATGCATAGCATTTTACAGTATATTTAAATATGGTAGCAACACAGCTAAGAGTCTACCGGTGAAACGGCCTAAGTTCTCAATGGCATCAAATCAATAAAAATAGCCAATATTGACTGTGTTTGTTATTTTAACTGACATTGGAACATTTCATTAGCATATTCAATATAAACTTTGTTTTGCTTGTAATTGAGAGCATATCTACTGTTAAAATATGAAAACATTGTGATTATGAAAGTTTAAACAAATTTGGAAAAAAAAAACTTTCTTAGTTGAATATACCTGCAGGAGGAGGCCCTGACACATAATTGGGCTCTCGCCTAGCTTGTGCATTTGCCAATCCAGCAGGAATTGTTTCATATATTGGTTCCTTAGGCTTTTCTTCATGGAATCCATTAACCTGTAGAAAATTGAATAATGTAATTTATTTTTGCAATACTAATACAGGTACACCTAAATTTTATATATTAAAGATTAATTTTCCAGATAGTATATATTTCTAAAATAAATCTCATCAAATACAGATGGAAAAAAGTCTCATGGTAAAGTGACCTGCATACTTTCTGAAACTTACCTGAGGTGGTGGAGGGAGAATTTCATCTGTTTTTTCTTTTACTTCATTTGAAATTCTATTAGATTTTGATTCTATGGTAACTGGTGGTGGTGGAGGAGGGAAAGATTCAGATGATGCAAGTTGTTCACTTGGAGGTGGAGGAAGAACATCTGAAGTTGGTGGTGGTGGTGGTAGTGGAGGTGCAGCGGCCTCACCAGTTGAAGGTGGTGGGGGCTGAGGCATTTCACTTTTTTGTCCCATGCTTCGGTTAATTGCTTCAATCTGAAATCATTCCAAACCTGAATTAGTAAACAGGATACAACAGCTAAGAAAAAGATTTATCGGCTGCATAATGACACCCCTATTATTTATATATTTAATTTTGAAGTTCTTCTAAATCTCCGAGGTTCATGTCTTCTTTTTTCTTCTCAATCGACCAAATTATTTTTGTCTTTTCTTATACTGTAATTCATTATAACACTTCTGAAGTGTGTACACCTTTATAAAACCTATCTTTCCTTATCTCAACATGATCAGACCACTTCAAATCAAATGCTGTCTGATCCATCTTTTCTCCCACAAAAGCCTTTATAAAAACATCTTTAATTTATCTCTATACTTCTCACCCTTATCATCCTACTTGACACACAACCAACCTCTTCTAAAAAGCCAGGTCTGTTCACTGGTTAAAGTCAAGTCCATTACCACAATCTTCTTGTATGAATTAGTTTAATTCTACAGCTTTGCTTGTCTTGTCTCTTCACAATAAAATATACACCATACATAAAATTAATAGAAAACTATCTACCTTTCTCATTTTACTAATGTCCAATGCTTATGTTACACTTCCATGAAAAAGAGTTAGCAAACAATTCCTAGATATATAAACTCTTCTCCCCTAGACATTGCTGCCCACAACTACTTCACATATAAAAAAAAAAAAGCATGAAATGCATCATATATTAAAATAAAAAATTTGGTTAGACAAGTATTAACTGCACCTCAGATTCTAAGTCATCTGCAACTTCATCCATTTGCTTGGATATCTCGTCCAGTACATGCCTCTCAGATTCCATTGTAGAGAGGAAAGAGAAGAGGTTGTCAAGGTCAACTCCTTCTCCTGACCCTTGAGAAGCATCGTCCGGATTTGAGGGCCCAGAAGTCGCTAGACGGTTATTCACAGTCTCAGCTATATTAGTGAGAGCTGCCATCTCTTCCTCCACTTTTCTGTGAAATTCATAGAAAACAGGTATTATAAATCTAGTCATAAACTAATTTCAAATAACTTTTAGCTTTTCTCCAAGTTTGTCAAACATGACATTTGTTAAACCTTTTTCCATCCACATATCAAAATATTTCAATAATCTGAAATATTTTGGTCTAGTACTTTATAGTTTCATCATATAGCAACAAATAGAGACATGTTTCCCATGTCAAAAACAATCTTGTAAGAAATCAGACAGCCATTTGTAATGTGTTTCCTGAGAAAATGGCAGCAACCCAGCAATGAATTAATATTTATTTCACAAAATCGTTGACCATTCTAGCAATTCTACTGTCATCAATAAATCTTTCAAGATATCTAATTACCAATTAGTGAACTCACTAACAGAATCAATGAATTACTCCATATATGACACATGAAAAATATGCATATTATTACCTAAAAATTGCCATCTTTAAAACTTATGCTGTGATTAGTTATAAATATACTGTACAGTATGTAAATCAACAGTTATAAACTCAGCTTGGTGCAATATTAGCAATAGTATCATCTCATTAAAATTACTACACATACACAAGAGTAGAGCATACACATAATCAATTTATTCAAGTATCCTCCATTATCGGTGCAAACAAAACAGATCTACTTAAACATTTTTAGACCTTAAAGGATACTGCTTCCAAAGCGTTTAACTATTTTTCGTTTAAACTCATACTAGTGACACAAAAGCAGGAGGTACAGTGCACCATCACTTGTTAACTTCAGCTCTTTTAAAGTTCAAGAGGGAGAAGGAGCAAAGGGAAAAAAATAGTATATAACACATATGAGCTGTAACTCTGGCAAAGGAAATAGATTTTTTAATCTTTCCATAATAAAAATCTACTGCCATGAAACTCACCCTACTACTATTTCAACATGCACATTAGTCATTCTAAGGGTAAAAAGTTCAAAAGGGCGTAACACATACAAAAGCTCAAGGGCACTATAAAATTGCAAGATAAAAAAATGGATGCATATTTCAAGTTTAGATATCATACAACCAACTCATGGAAATATGTCATAGTCCAGATAAATCTTTAGTAGCATATCAATTTATAAAACAGAAAGCATCCTAATCATAAGTAGATATTAATACAAATGCCTATTAAGGTCACATTTAGGCCAAAAGAAGAAGGATGATGAATACTAGTTGCAAAATTGATATGTATGCATTATACAATTAAGTCACAAAATGTTATTTTCCTTAGTAAAATAAATTTTTGAATATACTTACCCGATGATCATATAGCTGCATCCCTGCTGCCCGACAGAAAAAACCTACGGGCGGAATACGCCAGCGATCGCTATACAGGTGGGGGTGTACATCAACAGCGCCATCTGTCAAGTAGGTACTCAAGTACTCGATGTCAACAAAGAACCAATTTTCTCCTCTGTCCCACTGGTTCTCTATTGGGGAGGAAGGGAGGGTCCTTTAATTTATGATCATCGGGTAAGTATATTCAAAAATTTATTTTACTAAGGAAAATAACATTTTTCAATATCAAACTTACCCGATGATCATATAGCTGATTTACACCCAGGGGGGTGGGTAGAGACCAGCATTACAAGTTGACATTATGAGCTAAGTATTCCGTATTTCATTTTAGCAGTTATTCAAAATAACAAGCATAAAATAAATAAGTACCTGGTAAGGAAGACGACTTGAACAATTACTCTGCCTTTTTAAGTACGTCTTCCTTACTGAGCCTCGCGATCCTCATAGGATGCTGAGCGACTCCTAGGAGCTGAAGTATGAAGGGTTGCAACCCATACTAAAGGTCCTCATCAAAACCTCTAATCTAGGCGCTTCTCAAGAAATGATTTTGACCACCCGCCAAATCAAGTAGGATGCGAAAGGCTTCTTAGCCTTCCGGACAACCCAAAAATATTTCAAGAGAAAGATTAAAAAGGTTCTGGAATTAGGGAATTGTAGTGGTAGAGCCCCCACCACTACTGCACTCGTTGCTACGAATGGTCCCAGAGTGTAGCAGTTCTCGTAAAGAGACTGGACATTCTTAAGATAAAAGACGCGAACACTGATTTGCTTTTCCAATAGGTTGCGTCGAATATATTTTGCAGAGATCTATTTTGTTTAAAGGCCACGGAAGTTGTGACAGCTCTAACTTCGTGTGTCCTTACCTTCAGCCAAGCTTGGTCTTCCTCATTCAGAAGGGAATGAGCTTCTCGTATTAACAGTCTGATAAAAATAGGATAAAGAATTCTCTGACATAGGCCAAGATGGATTCTTAACTGAACACCATAAAGCTTAAGACGGGCCTCGTAAAGGTTTTAAAATAGAACTTAAGAGCTCTTACAGGACATAATACTCTTTCTAGTTCATTTCCAACCATACGATAAGTTTGGAATATCGAACGATATTGGTCAAGGCCGAGAAGGCAGCTCGTGTTTGGCTAGAAAACCAAGATGTAGAACATGTAGCCGTTTCGGATGAGAATCCGATGTTCTTGCTGAAGGCATGAATCTCACTGACTCTTTTAGCTGTGGTTAAGCATATCAGGAAAAGAGTCTTAAAGGTGAGATCTTTCAGGGAGGCTGATTGAAGTGGTTCGAACCTGTCTGACATAAGGAATCTTAGAACCACGTCTAAATTCCAACCAGGTGTAACCAAACGACGCTCCTTCGTGGTCTCAAAAGACTTAAGGAGGTCCTGTAGATCTTTATTGTTGGAAAGATCTAAGCCTCTGTGACGGAAGACTGATGCCAACATGCTTCTGTAACCCTTGATAGTGGGAGCTGAAAGAGATCGCTCTTTCCTCAGATATAAGAGGAAGTCAGCTATTTGAGTTACTGTACAGAGGTACTGGTCGAGGATACGGATACTGACTTGCACCAGTTTCGGAAGATTTCCCACTTCGATTGGTAGACTCTAAGGGTGGATGTTCTCCTTGCTCTAGCAATCGCTCTGGTTGCCTCCTTCGAAAAACCTCTAGTTCTCGAGAGTCTTTCGAAACTCTGAAGGCAGTGAGACGAAGAGCGTGGAGGCCTTGGAGTACCTTCTTTACGCGTGGCAGACGTAGCAGGTCCACCCTTAGGGGAAGAGTTCTGGGAACGTCTACTAGCCATCGAAGTACCTCGGTAAGTTATTCTCTCGCGGGCCAGAGGGAAGCAACTAGCGTCAACTTTGTCCCTTCGTGAGAGGCGAACTTCTGCAGTACCTTGTTGACAATCTAGAACGGAGGGAATGCATATAGATCTAGATGAGACCAATCTAGTAGAAAGGCATCTATAAGAACTACTGCTGGGTCCGGGATAGGTGAGCAAAGTATTGAGAGCCTCTTGGACATTGAGGTTGCGAAGAGATCTATGGTTGGCTGGCCCCAGGTGACCCAAAGTCTCTTGCATACATCCTTGTGGAGGGTCCAATATGTTGGAATTATTGTCCCTTCCTACTGAGACAATCTGCTAAGACATTCAAGTTGCCTTGGATGAAACTCGTTACTAGTGAAAAGTCTAGACCTGTTGAACAGGAGAGGAGGTCACTTGCGAACTCGTACCATGTCAGAGAGTAGGTCCCTCCTTGCTAGGAGATGTACATCAAAGCAGGGAGTTGACCGTGTTCACCTCCACTACTTTGCCTTGAAGGAGAGACCTGAAGCTTTTCCAGGTCAGACGTACTGCCAGAAGCTTCTTGCAGTTGAAATGCATTGTCCTTTGACTCGAGTTCCATAATCCCGAGCATTCCCTACCGCCTAAGGTCGCACCCCAGCCTACGTCCGATGCGTCTGAGAAGAGAACGAGGTTGGGAGTTTGAACAGTCAGGGGAAGACCCTTTCAAAGGTTGATAAAGTCCTTTCATCAAGTCAGACCAGACTTATCTTCCGGAAACCGGGATCGAGACCGCTTCTAGCGTCTTGTCCTTTTCCAGTGAAGAGCTAGATGATACCGAAGAGGACGGAGGTGTAGTCTTCCAAGTGACACCAATTGAACCACGGATGACAGTGTCCTAACCAGATCCATCCACAGCCTGACAGGGCCGTGTTCCTTCTTCAGCATCTTCTGGATGGATAGCAGGGCTGGGGGTTGATCGTCTTGTTCAGCCATGTCCTCATCAGAGGGTTCCTCATCCGAAACTGATGAGGAAACGGCAACGGAGTGGGCAACGTCTGACTCGCTGAATCCGGTCGCACTGGTGGATGCGTGACGGAGCCGGACACAAGATCATGGTACTGCTGCACAGTCTGTGAACTGTCAACCATGGGGACGCGAGGAAGTACAGCGACAACCCGAAACTGTCTAGACTGTCTGGGTTGTGCAGACAACCCCTTATCGGGTTGCTGAGGTTGCCGCACTGCGTCACAACAAGTCACCTCTGCTGGTTGTTGAACGTCTTCCTAGTGACACACTGAACGTCCACAACCACCTCCGAGAGTCGCTTAACGTCAACGTGCGACTGGCAACCCACACTGGGTCGCACCGGTTCCAACGTCAACGTGCGACTGGCAACCCACACTGGGTCGCACCGGTGGAGGAACCATCTCAACTGGCGGACGTGAGTAGGATACCTCAGCGTCAACAGGGCGTACAACCAACCGGTAGGAAGGTTGTTGGCTAGAAGGTTCTTCTCCGTAAAAAATCCTCTATCAAGGACTAAGCTTGGACTGCATGTCTTGCAACAAAGCCCAAGGTCTATGGGAGCAGGTGTGGCAACAGACGGGGTTGGCGACTGAAGCGGAACCATTTACCATCCCTGGAAGCATGTTATGCTTTAATTAAAGTCCATAGGAGGCTAAGCAGCTTAAGGCTCCTCTCCAAATGACAGAGTCCTCAAAGGAATATCAGTAGGAGGGAGAACAGCACTTTCTCATCTACAGGAACCTTGTCCGAGAAAAGCTAGGTTATCTCAGTGAGGGTCTCACTGGTGCATAAGCAGCAGACCAGAAGGTAACGTTATGTAACTGCTTGACAGTGTGTGAACTGTCAAAAACTGAACTGTCAACCACAACAGGTGCGTGAGGACATACAGCACTGGTGCGTTAGCAGCAGACCAGAAGGCAACGTTATGTAACCGCTTGACAGTCTGTGAGCTGGCAACAACCAAAGCTGTGTGGGGAAGCCTCAACTCCTGACTGACTAGTCTGCTGCGGGCGAGTGGCGGTAACCACAGTGTGTTGCGGAGGCTGACACACCGTGTCAAAACACGGCAGCTTGTGGTAGCACACGCACGGCAACGGAGTGCTCCGTGTGTCTGTGGGAGTCAGCATGCGTCTGGCAGGGTCGACTGCGCATGGGTGGAGGAGCTCTCACAACAAGAGTGTGGGAGCAGGCAGCCATGCTGGGCGCACAACCGTGGCAGGCTGTAGGCCAACGGGTGCATCGTCAACCTTCTCCGCAGTCGGAGTGTGGGAGCTGGCAACAACAAAAGCGGAGTGCTGGTGCGTGGGAGGGACTGCCGTGGGTTGCGGAGCATGCCGCATTGCGTCAAAACACGGCAGCTTGACAGCACCTTCCCACTGCTGATGCGGTAGCTCACGCATGTCAACGGAGGGTGCAGCATGAACATGCGTCTGGCAGGGTCGACTGCGCATCGGTGGTGGAGCTCTCACAGGTGGAGTGTGGGAGCAGGCAGCCGCAGTATCTGCTGAGCGCACAACCGTGGCAGGTTGTAGGTTAACAGGTGCAGTGTCAACCTTCTCAGCACGATACTCCTGCATGAAGGAAGGAAGCAAGCTGAGACTGCATAGTCTGCAGCATGGACCACTAGGGTCTACAAAAGACGGCAACAAACGGAGCTACTGTCCGTTGTGACTGAGGGTCTAAAACAGCTGGTGCGGCAACAGACGGAGTTACTGCCTGTTGCGGTACCACCTTGCCTCTCTTGGGAGGTGTGCAGTCGTCGGATGACTGCAGCGAGTCCGAACTGACCCAGTGGCTACACCTAGGCCGTTGGACTTGCGCGGAAGGGACCGACTTGCACTTAAAAAGCTGCAAGATTTGGTCCATGGTTTCTACGAGAAACCTCTTCCGCAGACGAGGAATAAATGGGCTCTCTCGTCTTTGTGTGGGTGGGGCGATCACGTCAGCAACGTGTGTAGATACACCCGAAACCACCGAGGGAAACGTCTGTTCGTCGATCAAGGCCTGTGGAACCCATAAGTCGTTCGACATTACTTCTCCCCTGGGCTTGGGAGCTTGTAAGAGGTCCCGGACTAGGTGAACAACTGGCACGAACAGACGAACCCTCGAACGCAACACTGTAACACTTTGCGCATATCACTTTATCACTTTTGATTTTCTGTTTGCACTTATTTCACTGAAATCGAAACTTTAACTGATTTCTACCTGAAACACGCAATCCTATCCTTCATTAAAAGGTAGTAATTGCGAAAACAGTTTACAATGCAACAGAAAAACATAATAAAAGATAAAGAATTCAGTGGCTGGAAAAGAGACTAAACACTAGATCAAATAAACTACGTTTAAAATCTCTCACCGCATAAAGCCTGGGAACAAGAATAAAACTCTAGAAACGTTTTACCTTCTTCCCCTACAGCGACTAGGGAGAAGAGTAAAAAACGAGAACAACGTTACCCGCTTGAACGAAACGTTTATTCTCCTCTCTCTCCCTCCGTCTCTATCTCTCTCTCTCTTCTCTCTTGACTTAGAACCTGAGAGAAGAGCCCAATTATATATCGTTAAAACATATTATTTGCTAAAGGAAAAAACTGAAAGGTTTCCCAAATAAAAAGTTCCTTTATTAGAATTTAAACCATTTAAGCTAAGAAAGAATGAACGAAACGCTAGAATCGGTTTACTCTTACTGCAACGTGAAACCGTGAAATACTCTCTCTCTATCGTAACGATAGAGCGCATGTTGAACGTTCTGAACGTCAACAACTGCGGAGACTAAACTAAACGTTAGTTCATCTTTGAAAACAGTACGAGACTATCAAAGAAATTCTTTCAAAAACATTAAAATTAAAAAAGTATAAATTCTTAAAAGGTAAATACGATATGACGGGCTCAATGTTAATTAACTTCGGTTCCAAGTAAGGACCGCCTACTTTTAGGAAAGGTCGCATATAAACAAACATAAAAATTAATTTTTATAAGTTTATAATAAATGGAAAGTTAATCGAAGAGGCCTAAAAAGGCGGAGAGATAAAAAATAAATAGATCTATAACTCGTTAAGCAAAATTACCAAAAACCTAAACACACTTCCGTCTAAGGGAAGGGTCGGCCATTTAAAAGTGAAAGAGAGTCCATACTCTCTTCGTCACCAACACTTCCGTCTAAGGGAAGGGTCGGCCATTTAAAAGTGAAAGAGAGTCCATACTCTCTTCGTCACCATAATTAAATCTATCCAAAACGAGTTCAAGTTTTGAAATGAAGATAAAACCCCTGCATAGCGAAAGCTCAAAACTGGAATAGTGTACTTCACCAAATCGTTGTGAAAACAAATCCAGTTAGGGACGGCGTATTTAGTAGGTCTTGCCTGTGGCAAGACAGAGGGAAAATTGGTTCTTTGTTGACATCGAGTACTTGAGTACCTACTTGACAGATGGCGCTGTTGATGTACACCCCCACCTGTATAGCGATCGCTGGCGTATTCCGCCCGTAGGTTTTTTCTGTCGGGCAGCAGGGATGCAGCTATATGATCATCGGGTAAGTTTGATATTGAAAACTGCAACTTCCTACTGACTTTAAATTATCTAAACAGCCTTCCTAGATATTATAATTTTCAAAGTGGATTTGGTAACAATATCTGGTACTAAAACCTACTCTCCTAAGTAGTTAAATAATAATTCTAAAGTAAAACTATATATCAGAAAGTTCTCAAAATACTTGTACAAGGTAATGAGATACAGAATTAGAAATAATTGTATGTATAGTATATTAATCATGTTTCACTTGATATCTTGACAGTTCCTGAGAAAAATGTGCAGTGTGATTTATGGGTTAAGTAAAAATTTGGCTCAAAACCAATCATTTTAACTTCCATAAAGTTTCATTACTACAGGTTTTCCAAAGACTGGACCCATCCATCATGAGGCTCAATATTAGACAGCATTCTAGAAGTTTAATTCCAGCTGTGACCAAGTTGTGGAATGATCTTCCTAATCGGGTAGTTGAATCAGTAGAACTTCAGAAGTTCAAAGTTGCAGCAAATGTTTTTATGTTGAACATGCTGACATAAGTCTCTTTATAGTTTATATATGACATATCTGTTTTTGATGTTGTTAATAGTTTATATATGACATCTGTTTTGACATAACTGTTTGTAGAATGATTTATTGTTAATTTGTTCTCATCATTTATTTATTTCCTTATTTCCTTTCCTCACTGGGCTATTTTTTTTCTGTTGGAGCCTTTGTGCTTATAGCATCTTGTTTTTCCAATTAAGGTTGTAGCTTGGCTAGTAATAATAATAATAATAATAATAATAATAATAATAATAATAATAATAATAATAATAATAATAATACAGGGGGGAGGTTAGTGCCAACAGTGTACTATACTTTAAGTAATACAGTACAGATAGTATACAAATATCATTGCAGCATCCCTTACGCCCCCATGCACTCACTTTTTAGCCTTCTACTATCCTTCCTTTCTCCTATCTTACTGTCCAACCTTTCAACTTTTAATCTATACTGCAACTGTGGGGGTTTGTGCAACGGGTGCTGAATGGTCTCCCAGGACCTGCAATGCTATAGTACTACTTTCTATCTTTGCCTTTATCTGATGTTCATCAGCTTCTTTCTATCAAGCTTTCCAACTTTTGAAAACTCATCTTTGTTCAAATTTTCATTTATTACTTAAGATTAAGTCAGCTAGGCCAATCTATTAAGTCTGGAAATGACTCATTGGTCCTACTTAAAAACTTTACCAAAGTAATATCCTTTGAAAAGACTTGTTTTAATATGAGTAAATTATTACACTATCCTCTTAAAACCCATAAAGAACTTCCTTTACCAATATCTTGTAAGATTACCCTTAAAAATGTTATCATATCAGAACTAGAACAAACAGAATACCTCACAAAATTATAAATGCTCATTACACAATCAGATGTCATGAAAACTTATTCAATATATCTACTCACATCAAAAATTTTATGTACAGTATAAGGAAAAAACTGAATTATAACTTAAGAAATTTTCAAATTGTATTTTTCAATATTAAACTTAGCCGGTGATCATATAAGCTGCAGCTCTGCTGCCCGACAGAAAAACCTACGGTCAAAATACGCCAGCGATCGCTATGCAGGTGGGGGTGTACATCAACAGCGCCATCTGTCGAGCAGGTACTTAGTACTCCAAGTAAACAAAGAACCTATTTTCTCTCTGTCGTGCCACCGGCAAGACCTACTAAATTCGCTGTTGCTTACTGGATTGGTTTTCACAGATTTTGGTGAAGTACACATTTCTAGTTATTAGCTTTCGCTTTGCAGAGGTTATCTTCAATACTTCCTTGCATTCTTTTGTTGAATTTTGGATTATTTGTTGACGACTTGGATAGATTTTGAATTCCCCTTTGACTAATTCAAGATGGCTGACCCTTCTCAAGTCCCTAAATACAGAAAGTGTAGTGCTAGGGACTGTTCAAGGCGTCTTCTGAAGGCCTCTATCGATCCGCACACCGTTTGTTCCAATTGTCGGGGTAAAACCTGTCAATTGGAAGATCGATGTGAGGAATGCGTTGGGCTTTCGGAATTCGATTTTCTCGAATTCCTGAAATATTCACGTAGGCTAGAGAGAGATAGAGTCAGGAGAAGTTCATCTCGCTCCGTTGATATTTCCTCTCCCCATGCCCCACAACCTATTCCTTCCCCTGAAGTGGTTGCTCCTGATCCCCCTTCTAGCACTCAACAACCTTCGATGGCAGATATGATGCGTGCCATCCAGGCTCTGGGTGAGAGAGTCGAGTCATTGGCGAGTGACCGTAACCAACTCATGGCAGACGTCAGGGAGTTGAAGGGTAAGAGTGCAGTGGGTAGTGACAAAGTGAGTGGTAGTGTTGTGGAAAGTGTTAGTGTTGCGCTTGAGGGTGCGTCTGTTCGTGCCTGTCGTCCTCCCAGTCCGGGACCTCTTGCAAGCTCCCAAGCCCAGGGGAGAAGCAATGTCGTACGACCAAAGGGTTTGACAGGCTTTAATCAGCGGACAGACGTTCCCTCCGTGGTTTCGGACGTATCTTACCAAGATCGCCCCACCCACAAGAAGACGAGAGAGCCCATTTATTCCTCGTCTGCGGAAGATGTTTCTCGGAAGAAACAATGGACCAAGGTCTCACGGCCTCTTAAACGCAAGTCGGTCCCTTCTGCGCAAGTCCAACGGCCCAGTTGTAGCCACTGGGTCAGTTCGGACTCGCTGCAGTCTTCCGATGACTGCACACCTCCTAAGAGAGGCAAAGCGGTACCGCAACAGGCAGTAACACCGTCTGTTGCCGCACCTGCTACTGTAGACCCTAAGTGGTCTTTGCTGCAGACCATGCAGACGCAGTTAACGTCTTTAATGCAGGACTTTCGTGCGGAGAAGGTTGACGCTGCACCCGTTAGCCTACAACCAACCACGGTTGTGCGTCCAGTGGACGCTGAGGCTACCTTCTCCCACACTCCAGCTGTGAGAGTCCCGCCACCCATGCGCAGTGTACCCTGCCAGCCGCATGTTGACGTTCAGCGACGCACGGAACCCTCCGTTGACGTTCGCGAGTTACAACAACAACCTAAGTTGTTTTGTTTTGACGCGGTGCGTCAACCTCCGCAACCCAGTGTGGTTACCACTACTCGCCCACAGCAGACTAGACAGTCAGGAGTAGACGCTTTGCGCCCCCGCGCTGCCATGGTTGTTGCCAGCTCACAGACTGGCCAACAGTTCCATGACGTTGCGTCCAGTGCAGTCACGCATGCACCCGTGCTGCCGGACTCAGCTGACCAGCCAATTCCTACTCCTTTGCTGCTTCCTCCTCAGTATTCAGACGATGGACTCTCTGATGATGACGACGCTGCACACCTTGACGACCCAAACACGGACATCGACGAACCCAAGACCACGCCTCCCTCCTTGGACTTTAGGAAAGTTCTTGCACTGTTCAAGGAGATGTATCCTGATCAGTTTGTTTCTGCAGCCCCACGCTCTCCTCCATCTGAGTTCGCTTTAGGCACGCAGTCATCCGCGCCTGCCTTTACGAAGCTCGTCCTCGCCCGCTCGTCCAAGAGAGCTTTAAGAGTGTTGGGAGATTGGATGCAGTCCAAAAAGCACCTTGGGAAGACAGCGTTCTTGTTTCCCCCTGCAAAACTCGCTTCCAGATCGAGCGTCTGGTATGCCACGGGAGAAGTTCTCGGCTTGGGAGTTCCTGCCTCTGCCCAGGGCGACTTCTCAAGTCTAGTAGACTCTCCCCGCAGGCTAGCCATGAGACGCTCCAAGATTTGTTGGACTCCTTCAGACCTAGACCATTTGATGAAAGGAGTGTTCAGAGCCTTCGAGGTTTTTAACTTTTTGGATTGGTGTTTGGGAGCGTTGAGCAGGAAGACCTCCCCTTCTGACAAGGAAACTTCCATGCTCGTTATGTCCTGCATGGACAAGGCCATACGGGACGGTTCCAGTGAGCTTGCGGCTTCGTTCATTTCCGGGGTCCTCAAGAAACGGGAAAACCTTTGCTCCTTCTTGTCAGCTGGAGTAACACAATGTCAGAGATCGGAACTTATGTTTGCTCCTCTCTCAAAGTGCCTTTTCCCAGAGGAGTTGATCAAGGAGATTGCTGCCTCCTTGATTCAAAAAGAAACGCATGACCTGGTTGCGTCATCTGCCCGCAAAGCCACCCCTTTGCCTACCGTGTCTAGACCCAGGATGGATACTCCAGCGTCAAGATTTATTCCGCCCTTTCGTGGCAGAGCCTCCAGCAGAGGAGGTGCTCGTGCCGAAGGTAAACGTGGGAGTAAGAAGAAAGGTACCAAGTCCTTTAGAGGCAGAGTCTGACTGCCACCTTCTTCAGACAGCAGTGGGAGTCAGACTCAAGAACTACTGGCAGTCCTGGGAGAACAGGGGCGCAGATGCACAATCTGTGAAGTTGCTCAGAGAAGGGTACAAGATCCCGTTCTTGCGCAAGCCCCCTCTAGCAACGACTCCCATCGACCTCTCTCCCAGGTACAGAGAGGAGGACAAGAGACTAGCTTTGAAGCAAGAGGTGTCTCTCTTACTAGAAAAGGGAGCGGTAGTCAAAGTCCGGGACCATCAATCCCCGGGCTTCTACAACCGTCTCTTCTTAGTGGTAAAGAAGACAGGAGGGTGGAGACCGGTGCTAGACGTCAGTGCTCTGAATGTCTTTGTCACAAAGCAGACGTTCGCCATGGAGACGACAAAGTCAGTTCTAGCAGCGGTCAGGAAGGAAGACTGGATGGTCTCTTTAGACCTCAAGGACGCTTACTTTCACGTCCCCATCCACCCAGATTCCCAACCTTTTCTAAGGTTCGTTTACGGGAAGGTTGTCTACCAATTTCAAGCCCTGTGCTTTGGCCTAAGCACGGCGCCTCTTGTCTTTACGAAACTGATGAGGAATATTGCCAAATTCCTGCATTTAGCAGACATCAGAGCCTCCCTCTATTTGGACGACTGGCTTCTAAGAGCTTCGTCCAGTCGTCGTTGTCTGGAGAATCTAAAGTGGACTCTAGATCTGACCAATGAATTGGGTCTCCTGGTCAATATGGAAAAGTCCCAACTGGTCCCATCCCAAACTATAGTGTACCTAGGGATGGAGATTCACAGTCAAGCTTTTCGGACTTTTCCGTCGGCCCCCAGAATAAGTCAAGCCCAAGGATGCATCCAGAACATGGTAAAGAAGGACCGATGTTCAGTCAGACAGTGGATGAGTCTGATAGGGACGCTTTCATCACTGGACCAGTTCATTGCGTTAGGGAGACTGCACCTCCGTCCCCTTCAATTTCACCTAGCTGTTCACTGGAGAAAGGACAAGACGCTAGAAGCGGTCTCGATCCCCATTTCCGAGAAGATGAAGTCATCACTGACTTGGTGGAAGGACAACATCTACCTCAGAGAGGGTCTGCCCCTGGCTGTTCAGACCCCCAACCACGTTCTCTTCTCGGACGCATCGGACACGGGCTGGGGTGCGACATTAGACGGTCGGGAATGCTCGGGCACTTGGAACTCGGATCAAAGAACGTTACATATCAACTGCAAGGAGCTACTGGCAGTTCATCTGGCCTTGAAAAGCTTCAAGTCCCTCCTTCTAGGCAAGGTGGTGGAGGTGAACTCAGACAACACCACGGCCTTGGCGTACATCTCCAAGCAAGGAGGGACCCATTCTATGACGTTGTACGAGATCGCAAGGGACCTCCTCACCTGGTCAAGAGATCTAAACCTGTCTCTAGTAACGAGGTTCATTCAAGGCAACATGAATGTCATGGCGGACCGCCTCAGTCGGAAGGGTCAAATCATCCCAACAGAATGGACCCTACACAAGAATGTGTGCAAGAGACTATGGGCCACATGGGGCCAACCTACCATAGATCTCTTTGCAACCTCGATGACCAAGAGGCTCCCAAATTATTGCTCGCCAATCCCAGACCCAGCAGCAGTTCATATAGATGCTTTTCTTCTGGATTGGTCCCATCTAGACCTTTATGCATTCCCCCCGTTCAAGATTGTCAACAAGGTACTGCAGAAGTTCGCCTCTCACGAAGGGACAAGGTTGACGTTGGTTGCTCCCCTCTGGCCCGCGAGAGAATGGTTCACCGAGGTACTGCAATGGCTGGTGGACGTTCCCAGAACTCTTCCTCTAAGAGTGGACCTTCTACGTCAGCCACACGTAAAGAAGGTACACCCAAGCCTCCACGCTCTTCGTCTGACTGCCTTCAGACTATCGAAACTCTCTCGAGAGCTAGAGGCTTTTCGAAGGAGGCAGCCAGGGCGATTGCTAGAGCAAGGAGGACATCCACTCTTAGAGTCTACCAGTCGAAGTGGGAAGTCTTCCGAAGCTGGTGCAAGTCGGTATCAGTATCCTCAACCAGTACCTCTGTAACCCAAATAGCTGACTTCCTATTATACCTGAGGAAGGAAAGATCTCTTTCAGCTCCCACGATCAAAGGTTACAGAAGCATGTTGGCAGCAGTCTTCCGTCACAGAGGCTTAGATCTTTCCAACAACAAAGATCTACAGGACCTCCTTAAGTCTTTTGAGACCTCGAAGGAGCGTCGTTTGGCCACACCAGGTTGGAATTTAGACGTGGTACTAAGATTCCTTATGCCAGAAAGGTTCGAGCCACTACAATCAGCCTCCTTTAAAGATCTCACTTTAAAGACTCTTTTCCTCGTCTGCTTAGCAACAGCTAAAAGAGTCAGTGAGATACACGCCTTCAGCAGGAACATCGGATTTTCATCTGAAACGGCTACATGTTCTTTACAGCTTGGTTTTCTAGCCAAAAAACGAACTACCTTCTCGTCCTTGGCCGAAATCGTTCGATATTCCAAGCCTTTCTAATTTGGTTGGAAATGAACTAGAAAGAGTCTTATGCCCTGTTAGAGCTCTTAAGTTCTATTTAAGACGAACTAAACCTTTACGAGGACAGTCAGAAGCTTTATGGTGTGCTATTAAGAAACCTTCTTTACCTATGTCAAAGAATGCAGTTTCCTATTATATCAGACTGTTGATACGAGAAGCTCATTCCCATCTGAATGAGGAAGACCATGCTTTGCTGAAGGTAAGGACACATGAAGTTAGAGCTGTCGCAACTTCAGTGGCCTTTGAACAAAACAGATCTCTGCAGAGTATAATGGACGCAACCTATTGGAGAAGCAAGTCAGTGTTCGCGTCTTTTTATCTTAAAGATGTCCAGTCTCTTTACGAGAACTGCTACACCCTGGGACCATTCGTAGCAGCGAGTGCAGTAGTGGGTGAGGGCTCAACCACTACATTCCCCTAATTCCATAACCTTTTTTAATCTTTCTCTTGAAATGTTTTTATTGTTGTTTTTTGGGTTGTCCGGAAGGCTAAGAAGCCTTTCGCATCCTGGTTGATTTGGCGGGTGGTCAAATTCTTTTCTTGAGAAGCGCCTAGATTAGAGGTTTTGATGAGGTCCTTTAGTATGGGTTGCAACCCTTGATACTTCAGCTCCTAGGAGTCGCTCAGCATCCTAAGAGGATCGCGAGGCTCAGTAAGGAAGACGTACTTAAAAAGGCAGAGTAATTGTTCAAGTCGACTTCCTTACCAGGTACTTATTTATTTTATGTTTGTTATTTTGAATAACTGCTAAAATGAAATACAAAATACTTAGCTCATAATAATGTAAACATGTAATGCTGGTCTCTACCCACCCCCCTGGGTGTGAATCAGCTTATATGATCACCGGCTAAGTTTAATATTGAAAAATGTTATATTTATTAATAAAATAAATTTTTGAATATACTTACCCGGTGATCATATATTAAAGGACCCTCCCTTCCTCCCCAATAGAGACCCAGTGGACCGAGGAGAAAATTGGTTCTTTGTTTACTTGGAGTACTAAGTACCTGCTCGACAGATGGCGCTGTTGATGTACACCTCCACCTGCATAGCGATCGCTGGCGTATTTTGACCGTAGGTTTTTCTGTCGGGCAGCAGAGCTGCAGCTTATATGATCACCGGGTAAGTATATTCAAAAATTTATTTTATTAATAAAAATAACATTTTATGGTAGAAAACAAGTTAAGGGTAGAAAACTCCCAAATTCCCTCGAGTCCATTCTGGTAAAATATTTTATAAATAGTATTACCTTTAATTCTAAGATAAAACAAATCTTCTGATATAATTTACTATGTCTTCAAAATTTCAAGGACTTCCTAAATTTCAATAAAGGCAAATAAGTATTCAAAATCTAATACGTACATATAAATTCCTTACTCTCCCAATTATATAAAAAAAAATGTAATTAAATGTAATTTATCATTACATTTAGTTTTTACTGCTAACCTAAACTAACCAATTAACACAGTAATTCTGTATGGCATATATAAAGACGAACCTACACAATACTGTATAGGGATAAAGGAACGGTCTTTAAAGATTGTTAGAAATGACAGTAACTAATGGGCAGGTCTATGATAAAAGTGAATTTAAAAGAAATGGCTTATAAAAAACAAACCATTGTCTTTTAAAAACTTGTTATATTATTGGTATGTTTAAAACACTTTTAATTCATGGGTGGGGAGAAGTGGACATCTACTGGTGATATAACCCAACTGCCTTCATTCAATAGGCTTTCTGCTCAAGTGGACATAAATTTACATTCAATTAGAGGAATTGGATGGGGGTTCAGTGGAAGGTAATAATTTATCAAGTATTTTAATAAAATGTTATAGTTTTCCTCCCACCATAACAGAATTTATAGACTTTCCAAATTACTAACAAAAGTCTTATACCTTCTCTATTAAAAAAGAATAATGATGATAAAAAATTGGTAATGGCTACTGAATAAATGCCATAGTTTCGCTAATTTCTTTCCCTAAAGTGGCCAAGACAAGAACAGACAAAACAAGGAAGATACGTATGAAAACTTTGCTGGAACTGCTAGGAGATCTTTGTTTCAAACAAATTACTGCAACTGTAAGAGCTTAGAAAGGATCTGAAGGGAGGGAGAATGAAATTTCTAGTATATTCATCAACTTGGAATTAAAAAAAAAACAGAAAGGTTGAGAATATAAAATTAACATCCAAGTTTATTATTCTAAAAGTATAAAAAGCAGGATTGGATTCCAAAAACACAATATTAGTATAGTTGTCTTAAAAGTGAGATATAGCATAGTTTCTCTGCTCTATAAAATAATGTACTTTAGTACTAATGGCTTACAGTAATTTAAAGAGGAGTGAAATGCCTGACAGTGAAGACCAACAATCTGACTATCTTTTTAATCTTAGATATGCATTCACCAAGGATAGGGAGATTTAAATCAGGTGAAACAGGAGACAATATCATAACCAGTACAGGGGTCTCACATCAACTGAGGTACTGTAGTAATTTTCCCACTCGGGAATTAGACTTGGTTTTGACTTGCTTATAAAAAAGTGATCTTAAACTTTGTAGAAACACTGTAGATAAAAAATTTTTCTTTTGAATGGCAATCCTTTTTAAAATTTAAATTGATTGGTGGGCAATTATGAAAAGAGCTTTTGAAATAAAATTAGATTAGCAATGCTCTTTGAAGAGAAGATGAGGGTACATAGCAAGGAGATAAAGTTCTATCCAGCCTTAGACCAATTAATGCCATAAGAGGCAATGAGTACTGAGCCAAAAACTCAAAACCAGATGAAATTCAGACAGAAAGAGGGAATTCATTACTTTCCTTCCCCCACTCTTATCTGTCAAATCCTAAGAGTCACCCTACCTCTGCTCCGATAATAGAATTTACCCAAATTCTACAGCTTACTCTTGAAACTTTGCTATCTTGACCCCAAGAAAAGACTGGTGGATTTTTTTTTATCTTTCATTATCACAGGAGGTCAAAGGGAGAAAAGATAGCATAGTATTTTTTCAGATGGTATGTGTCAGGCATTTTGGACACAGCATCCATATCAGTAGGGAAGAAGTTAGAATATTCTTGAACAAGACATAAAATACTAGCAAAATTATTTGGGGAAGGCACACACTAGCATATCTCTTATAGGAATCTTATCGTCAAGCTGACCAGATATAGCCCAACTGTCTTCTATGCAGATCTTTTTGTTCAGGTATTACATGAAATTCTGTTGACGGTGCATTTGTATTAAACCAAATTTTTGCTCTTAAGTCATATTAAACTTTTCTATCCTGATATCACTATGGCTCTACCAACGGATAGATACACATGAAAACTCAAGTCTACTATTGACTCATGTGCTTAAAGTATGTTCCAACCGTGAGAAATAAATAGCACCCATTTCTGTATATAAAAGGACTGCAATTAATATGGGATACGGGCTTGATATCCTTTGGAACTGAAGTATTGACATGAAGCACAATTGTAAGTAGGCATTTGTGAGAGAAGGGGCATAACTTATCATCCTGATATAAAAATACTTTTGAGTAAATCCGGAGAAAATTCTTGAGGTAAACAACCAAGTATATTCAATTATTTCTTTCCAAACATTCTACCTCATTTTTTATAACTTGCAAATTCTTTCCCTACAAAACAGATGAAATGACTACTTTATA
Source organism: Palaemon carinicauda (assembly GCF_036898095.1). Classification (NCBI taxonomy): domain Eukaryota; kingdom Metazoa; phylum Arthropoda; class Malacostraca; order Decapoda; family Palaemonidae; genus Palaemon; species Palaemon carinicauda. The sequence continues at coordinate 163,551,706 of NC_090732.1, read as the reverse complement.
CATAAAGCACAATTGTTAATTTAGGAAGCAAGTGCTATGCTTAAGCCAGTATGAACACACTTAACATTACCTGAAAGTAAGCATACTCACCCTTCACCCACAGCAGCTAGACCATCATATTGTTGGCTTGAAAAAAAGAAGCATAAAAGCACATAAAGCAAAAAAATATAAGCTATTACTGTATGGCAATGGCTACGATTAAAAAAAGTTTCCTTAAAAATAAATCATAAAATCAATCATCTTAAGACTATGAGAGGTATAAATTAAGCCTGGTGGATAAGGGTATTCACTGTCTATTAATATTGTTAGTAACTAACTGGTAAAATATTAGATCACTATCAAAATGCAACTTATAACTACTTAAAAGTTAACCCACAGTTTAAAAACTACAGAACCTTATTCTAAATCAGACACCTTATACGGAAAGAGAAAATACAAAGAACAAGACAGAAAAGAGAAAAAATTTTCTAGTGTTAAAAGTTTCTGATGCAAACTAATGCAGATGAAAATATATTTACATTTCTAAATTACATTCAAGTATTTCATGCAACAGCTCATATGGGATTTCAGTCAAAGACAAGTTCAAATATGAAGCACTTTCTCCTCTCCTTTCCTTTAGTTTTGTTTTGAACATGATATTCTTTGACAAGTACTTCACACACTTTTAATTTCAAAAATTTTCTTTAGAAAATATTATTTGCATAAATCATACCAAGTGGTGATTTTCAAGACATAAATAAAGATGTTGACATATATTTATATCACAATTTATCTAGTATGGTAAAAGTACAAGGGACAAGGTTTTTTATTAAAAGCCTATTTCAAGACCCCATAAGTATACTTCTTTCATATCTCCCTAATTTTCTTCCTTTAAACAAACACTTCCAGTAGCTTTTATCAATAAGGTTTAGAATTCAAATATACCGTAAATAATAAGAAAGAAGCAACTGAATGATAAAAAAAGTTCCTTCACTTTAGACAAAAATTAATCCAATCTTTGAGGGCATCTGGCAAATCCTGTTACAGAAAAGCAACCCTTTTGCCTGATTTTATCACAAGATTAAATTCTATTAGGAAAATGTTTAATTTCCACTGTGAAAAATTAAGGTTGACTATTTACAAATTAATATACATAGGAGCAAAAGGAATCAAATTGTGGGAATATACAGTACAATACTTTTTTTATCTGTAATTGAAGATTATCATGTGATTGCCCAAGCATGCATTCACACAATAACATTAATCATCGTAATTATTGACAGATCGTTATTAATATAACATGTTCCAAAAAGGCCATTAACTAACTAAGCAAGCTTCATAATATTTCTTTGAACTAACAATGTCATGTGCACCATACACATTAATTTCACCTCACCATACGAATTGATAAGTAAACCTGTACCATATAAAATTTTATAACACTCTGCAGTAGTTTATTTCAATTCAAAGTGCCAATTCTTAGAGGGAAAGGGGGAATAATACATTCTTATTCATGAAGTTTGTTGAATGAGCAAACAAAAATTTGGCCTAGAAGTACTAGTAACTCCTTTATACCACAGGATAGTGTACACCAAACTCTCGCAACCAATGAGAACTGGGCTATGCAATCAAGTACTGTACTAATAAAAGGCTACTTTTTATAACCTGGCTATTAAAACTTGTGAGACAAATATAATTTCCTCATTTTATTGGAATAAATCAACCTATATAAAAAAAAACATTACCTAATTTTGGTGTGAATGCAGGCTAAACATTTCCAACCCTTTGCCCGCCAAGTATTCTATACACAGTTTCCAATATGGATAAACTACATTTAAAACAGAGAGATTGAACTTGGGATATGATCCTTTTCAATAAAACTAATCAGACCCCAATACAAAAATGTTACTTTTACATTCTAGGGTATAATGAAGTAAAAGCAGAGTTCTTTTTAAAGAACAGTTCTCTTTTTAAAGAAAAACTATTTACTGCATCTAAAAAGTTTCAATATTCTAAGTTCATCTGAATAATTCCTGGGGAATATGGTAACATAAAATAAAACAAGCTTTAGAAAAAAAATGTACAACATACATTTAGTTGTTAAGCAAATTTGGAATGTATTATGATGGATTAACTGTTAATTAAGCTGTCCTGATTATCACTAATTATGAACATGCTATTACCTAATACTTATAATCATTATCCTACAGTAGTAAGTCGAGAAAATCGGTATTCGAGCATACAAAGTAAAATTGGCTTATGAGCAAACATCTTGTGCCTTGTAGGTAATTTTTTGTGGACTGGTACAAATGGGGCCAGCACAATATCACAAGATTTTTATCCCATTTTCTTGTCATTTCAAAGTAAAGGCAAAAATAGTCATCTCCAGATAGGTTCCTTATTAAAATTGATCTTGAGATGTAAAAAAAAGATGACTGAGTGTCCATAAAGCGTAAATTAAGTGATTTTGATGAAGTAAACACTTATTTTTGGGGTAAAAAGTGCTATGTGGTTTCCATGGGACTTTCCTGTTAAAGGCTAGAACTGGGAATCCAATATGATTTGATTACCAAAGAAAAAAATTTTCCCCTACTCTAGGACCAGTATATAAGGTGCTAAGCATGTATATGGGATACCTGCAAGTTCAGGGTCATTTGAACTTGCCACAGCACTTTAGAAGTTGAAAGTTGTCTACAATGAGAGATGTCATTCACGGCATCCTAGTAAGGAACAATCCTCTCAGTTACGCCAGCGTACCTGCGTCACAAGAAACCCTCAACCACCATTTGCATATTGTAGCTTCTGTGGTAACATCGTTCTTATCTGATCGTGTAATTTTATCACTTTCAAGAACAATATTAAGTACCCGAATTCAGGCTTTAACTTCCTTTCGTGGTTTAATTAATGAATATAATACATGCCTTGGTTAAGCACCAGCATTCCAGTAATTGTGCGTTTGGTTTATCTTTATCAAGTTAGTGATAGAGGAGGTCATTCAGGAGAAAGAACTCCCAATATTTTACCAGAACTCCTCATGGATGGAGATTCTCCTTCCAAGCAGTAATTCCCCCTCCTCCTCCTCCTCCTAGTAATACAAACCCAAGTCCCTTAATTAGGAAGATTAATTAACCACGAGCTGGAATCAGTTGTTAAAACTGGATAACAAGTAGTTATTCAACTGGTGAGGATGGGGGGTTCTTCTCCAGTCGGAGAGCATTCATTTTTGACTGACCCAGGACTAGGGGAGGTGGTTGAGGAGGGAAGTTGGATTCGAGGACTCAGGTTTGTATGGCTAGGAAAAATACAAATTACTTAAAAAATTTGTTATTTGCTCGTACGAGACATACAAACCTTTAATTAGGAGACTCATTGCTTGGTGGGTTGAAAGCCATCAGTAACCCAAATTGGAAGATTCAATTTCTTCCCTTTAAGGGACCAACTCTTGATTTATTGAGAAGCTAAGTGAGGCCTGTTGGTAACCTCTATTCACCTTTCCTATGGTTGAAATACTGATAATATGTCAGATGGAAACAAATATCAAGCAACAATTAATAGATTGGTATAAGATTCATCCTCCCATCCATTAAAGGATAATAGGGAGAGATACTTCTTTAAACTTGAAGAATGGAACTCTGAGGTAATGTTTGACTGCTTTATCCCTGTCAGGAGGGACAGAAGAATGGAAGAGGAGGCAATCATACTACCATTCATTCCATTTATATCTACATGTTGCCATAGACGAGATGCATCTTATCACCTAAGGGAACTTGGCTGGTTCCACAACTAATTGTAGAGCCACCACAAGTCCAAGCACAAAGGTGTCAAGGGATTCATGGGTACTCTGTGTGAAGGTGGTCTGGCATCCAGACACTGGCCTTCAACACTTGGCCCACTTACAGGGTTCTCCTGAATACTAGGGTGAAGTAACAAAGAAGTAGTTCTCTCAAGACCTCAACCTAAAGTACTAAGAGATTGGGTTACCACTTGGTTCTTGGCCATCTGGGAGCCACTAGGGTCATCCTGGTAGCTCAGCTGGCGAATCAGGCTGAACACTTAAACACTGAGCATGGGTCTGAAATGGGGGGAAAAAACATCAGGAGCTTCCTGTTTGCCCGAGTGGCAATCACATCGATTCCCGGTGATCCCCACAAGACAAGAAGCCTCTCCACTGCACAAGGATATAGGGACCACTCTGATCCTACAATCTGCCACTGATGACTAAGTGTGTCTGTTAATACATTTCTCTTGCCTAGAATGTATCTACTGACAGTTCTTCATAGTGGTATACCACCCAAAAGTACATCTGCTTTCTCAACTTGCATAGAACAAGCAACACTGTGTCCTCTTCCTTATTGAAGTAAACTACTATAGTGGTGTTAGTGCTCATCAATACAACCAAGCACCTCAAACATTCTTTAAATGCTTGCACAGTTTTTAGAAAAGCTGCTTGCACTTCCAACACATTGATGTGCATAAGCTTTTCTTCAGCTGGCTACACACCTGATACCGCCAGGTCGCCCAAGTGAAAGTCCAACTCCTCCTTCAATGCATCACTGAACAGTTGCTTGTCCTGAAGTGAGAATTCAAGTGAGACTCTTTTGGTTAGGTTTCCTTTGTCCAGCCACCAGGCAAGATCTGTCCAAATGGAAAAGAATTGTTCTGGGGATCCCTGGAAGCCAACCAGTGATCTTTCACACACCACTGAGAAGGGATCTTTGGTGTTGTTACCCGTATGGAAAGAGACTCTCCGACGAAGAAGGTGGCCTAGAAGACTTTGCCAACAGCAGCTGGAAAAACTTTCTTGGATAAAAATGGCTGCGCTACCTCTTTAGAGCTTTATAAAAAAATTGTCTGATAGTAAACATCTTGCTGCTGTTGTCTTTACCAACAAGCCCAGATACTTCAACATCTGCTTGGGTGTAAGATTTGACTGCTCCCAACATACTATGATCACCAGATTGCACCAAAATACAAGAAGACAATCTCAATCCTGTAGCAGCTGCCTCTCCTACAAAGCCAGGATCACCCAATTATCGAAAAACATTAACAGGCTCACCCCGTGTGAGTGGGCCTAAACTGCAACCAGCATTAACACCTGGGGATCGGTATACAATCCAAAACAAGTGGTCTTGAACTGGTATACCGCTCCGTTAAGGGAAAAGCAGAGGTACTTCCGAAAGGACATGATAGGGTAATTAGAAATATGCATCCTTCAGATCTACGGAAAGCATGAAGTCTCCTCCTCTGATGGAAGTTAGTATGGATTGCACTGTTTTCATCCTGAAAAATGTTTTCTGAACAAACTGGTTCTGTGGAGAGAAGTTGATGACTGGTCTCCAGCCCCCAGTTGACTCTTCCGTGGCAAAAAGTCGAATGAAGAATCCTGGAGAAGCATGGAAAACCCTCTCGAACGACTTCAAACACCTTCTTCAACATCTCTCACCTATGCCAACACTGCTAGGGCTTTTGGTGATGTTGAGTAGAGTTTGCATACACTATCGGTTTGCAGGATTGGGGGCTGGCGGTCCAGAAAAGGTAGTACTACACTCATCACCTATCGTTATCGTTAACAAATTTAATGACCATTGCTGCTCTGCTGAAAACATTCTCTATCTTAAAGTATAAAATGTTTGTATGTGCATAAGAACAAGTATCTTAAACGAGGTTTATTAAGATAATCTGTAAATGATGCCTTTCTAAAACCTTTAAGGATATACTTAAAAGTAAACTTATATTTCGTTGTTAGCAAATTTTAAAAAAATTTCTTGTTAAAACCATACGTTCATTCACAAATGATGAAACCTCTGTACCACATTTTGCCTCATTTTTTAAATTGTTGTGGCATTTTTAGTCACAAATAAACAAGAATTTTTACCTGGACAAGCTTAACTTTTTAAAATATCTTGTTGTTAACTAAGTAAGTCACTTGAAGAATAAAGTTAACAACCAGGCACTTAATCCCAAATGGTACCATTGAATCTTAATGAAAATCTTTTAATCTATTAAAGTTATATAATGTAGAGTATTGCATTTGATTAGTAGACAATAATTCCCAGAACATGCATTTGTTAGTCATAAAGTTAATGACAATTTTAGACAGCCACCCAGATTCTTCAAAGTATACACTTCTCTATTTGTTTAATTTAATTCTATAAAATCGACAAAATATTCAATCCTTAATCTTTGGGATATATAATCCTTACTAAATAAGTTTAATCCTTAGTATATAATGCTTAATAATAATAAAAGAAAAGTAAAACACTGCATCTGTAAGAGGACCCTGTCTCTTTTGTCAAATTTATAAAATGAAAATAAAATCAAAGACACTATGGAATTCAGAGTATTACATCAGATATGGGATAACATTTTTTCAAGAGGCCCTTAAAACCATTTACTCGGCAGAGCCTTAATGCTTTCACAATACTGTGGCTATTAACCATTTGACAGGAGAAAATTAAAACATACCTTTGAGCTTCTTCCAATTCTTTCTTCTTTTCTTCATCTTCAGCCAATCTAAGGGCCTCTTCCTCCCTCTGTCGTCTCTCTTCTTCTAATCTTTCTCTTCGTCGTTGCTCTTCCTCAATGCGTTTCATTTCCCTTAATGCGTTGGCAACCTTTAAAAAATGAAGATAGTAAACTAACACAAGAAAAAAGTATGGACATAATCATTAATAAAATCTTCAATCAATAAAATAAACTAGAAATATATTTAAAGTACATCTATTCAGTAATTTCACTTCATTACAACTTACTGAGCAGATCACTATACCTGTCACATTTATATACAGTAGTAAGACATCTGATAGCAAAGGATATATCCTATAGATAAATATTGTACATGTACTCAGAAACAAACGTTAAAAATCCCTAACATAAATAAGCTGGTCACATTAAGATTATCAAACTAAAGTTACTTCACAAATCACTTGTTCTTTGGTATAAACAGTAGAGGATTGTAATAGTACACTTCTTAAGCTAATTTAGGCTTCCTGTCTTTGCTGGGAGCAAAATCAGCATAAAAAAATAATAATGAAAACTACAAAGAATAAACAACATTCTTTACAGAGGAGTATATATAACACTTTTTTTTTTTTCTTGTGAATTAAATCTTGTTTTCCTCTTGGAAATACAAATAAAATGCTTAAGATTTACGACTGCTACTGTCCTTGTAAATTTCAAGTGTTTCAAGTACATTTTAAGACAATTTCAGGAACTAATATAAAAGAAAAAGTATATCATTTACCCTCAGTAATGATTGATTAATATTAATAATAATAATAATAATAATAAATATATCCACATCCTAATCTTAAAAAATGGGTCCACAGCAGGCATGTGGAATTTTACTTACTTCACGAGCAAACATTCCTCGGACATTACACTGAATGATTATAACAGCTCTTCGCATCCTGATAAAAGCAAGGCGCTGCTTCCAGCCACGGTAGTAATTCTGAACAGTCACACATGCTGAATGTATCCTATTATACTCTGTTGAGAAAATTGAGATAAATCATTCTTAATTTCCAGAACAATTTTCTTGCTTGAGAAGCAATCCTTAAATGCACAAAAGAAATTTTAAAAAATATCCCTGATTATGATTTAACATATATTTTCAGTCCCGATAATATGAAAACTAAAAGTAAAGAACCAACCTTTCCTATGTCTGTGCATACGGTAGAGTGCCTGAATCTTAATCGCAGCTTTAATCATAACTGTCTGCCTCCTGTCTTCCAAGGGCTCGTAAACCTTTTGACGAATGAAGACTTTGGTCTTTCCTATCTGCCATTCTTTCGGAGGCAAATTCTGACTCTTCACGAGGTCACTATAAAATAAAAGGGATGGTAGAAAATTCTAAAATGCTGGATGAACATTAATTTGTTTTTACTGAAATATACATTGTTATAAATAAATGAGCCATCTAAATATGGACACACACACAAATATACTTGGCATGATTATACAGAATAAAGATAAAAAATACTGACAATGATACACAAGCTATAATAAGGGTACATAGCACTTACCACACATGCTGTTTTGTGTCAGGATATCTTCTCTTTTTGTGGAGACAAAAATATCTAGAAATGAATTCTTCATATTTCATATGAATCGGGAAACCCTCCTTACGGATTCTGATGATGTCATTCATGCCGAGATACCTTAGCTGATCAAGCACCATCGTTTCGTCATACATATCTGCAGCTTTGTTCTTATTGGGCTTGATACAACGAACATACCTAGAGGGAAGAAGTCGGTAACAGAATCGTGTGAGGAAAAAGATGACAGAAAAAGTTTTGACAAGGAGTTCCTATGCTGAAAAATAACCATGCCTCTGACTTGAATTAACAAGAAGTTGCACTCAAAAGGATAAATGAAAAGTTACACCATTTAATGAAAGGTACATTTCAATAATCTTGTTTTAGCAGTATTTTCCCTATACAAAAAGTTGACAAAAAGTCAAAAGGAATAAAATTATGAAGAAATTTATGGAAAAACTCCCTTTTTCGGGGAATTACTGCCCTTATGGTTACTTCTATTCACAATCTTGATACAAAATCAAATTTTTTTTTATTCTAGGGAAAATTAGTATTTAAATCCAACCTATTCCCATCCTTTTCTTTCTGTTTTACTCAGACATGCACTTCAGTAAAGTAACAAGAATAACAGAATGCTTCCATATTTAAAAAAAAATACATCACCAAATTTTCAACAGATGTAAATTAATTAATCCAATAAAAATAAAATTATAAGACCTAATTTTACTACTCAAGCAATTTTATAAGTCCAGTAAATAAACAAATACCTCAAATGAAGACCTTATACAATTCAGGACATTGTAAACTTAAAACTCTACAGAATTTTTCATAAATAAAATGTCTTCATATTTACCAAGGGTTTGTAGACTGCAAAACATCAACCAATGCTTGCAATTGATTACGGAAAGCATCCGAAACAGTTGGCTTGCCTTTGGTGGTTCCTCTGGAGATAGTGCTGTGAATAGCCCCCATCCTTGCAATTGTGCATCCCAGCAAGTCCTATTGGTACACCAAAATATTAACTGACAAAATTCCTTAGAACAATGAAATAATAGGCATAATGGGTTTACAGTACCTGTGACACTTGTTACCCCGTAAAAATGGAATTCTTAACATAAAATTTGTTATTTCTATACATATCTGATGTTCTATGTTTTGTCCTCAAAGCCAACTTAATAACATTACCCAAGAAAAATGTTATTTTTATTAATAAAATAAATTTTTGAATATACTTACCCGATAATCATGTAGCTGTCAACTCCGTTGCCCGACAGAATTCTATGGAGGGATACGCCAGCTATCACAATACTAGAAGGGGGTGTACTTACCAGCGCCACCTGTGGCCAGGTACTCAATCATTTGTTGTTGACACCTCCTCAATTATTCCTCGGTCCACTGGTTCTCTCTGGGGAGGAAAGGGAGGGTCGATTAAATCATGATTATCGGGTAAGTATATTCAAAAATTTATTTTATTAATAAAAATAACATTTTTCAATATTAAACTTACCCGATAATCATGTAGCTGATTCACACCCAGGGAGGTGGGTGAAAACCAGTGTACAAGATTAAAGGATAGCTAAGTATCCCATATTTCATATAACAGTTATCTCAAATAACAATGAAATAATAAGTACCTGGTAAGGAAGTCGAATAGAACCGTTACTCTGCCTCTTTATTTAAAGCTCGTCTTCCTTACTGAGCGCAGCGTTCCTCTTGGAGACTGAATCAACCCAAAGGTGCCAAAGTACACGGGGTTGCAACCCCTACTAAAGGACCTCTACCAAACCTTTAACCCAGGCGCTTCTCAAGAATGAATAGACCACCCGCCAAATCCAAGGATGCGGAAGGCTTCTTAGCCTACCGTAACAACCATAAAAAACAACAATAAAAGTATTCAAGAGAAAGGTTAAAAAAGGTTATGGGATTAAGGGAATGTAGTGGCTGAGCCCTCACCTACTACTGCACTCGCTGCTACGAATGGTCCCAGGGTGTAGCAGTTCTCGTAAAGAGACTGGACATCTTTCAGATAAAATGATGCAAACACTGACTTGCTCCTCCAATAGGTTGCATCCATTATGCTCTGCAGAGAACGGTTTTTATTAAAGGCCAACGAAGTAGCTACAGCTCTTACTTCGTGGGTCCTTACCTTCAGCAATGCAAGGTCTTCCTCCTTTAAGTGAGAATGTGCTTCTCTGATCAGAAGCCTTATATAGTACGAAAGCCCATTCTTGGACATGGGTCTCGAGGGTTTCTTGATGGCACACCATAAGGCTTCTGACTGTCCTCGAATAGGTTTAGACCTCTTCAGATAATATTTGAGAGCTCTGACAGGGCAAAGAACTCTCTCTAGTTCGTTACCTACCATGTTGGAGAGGCTAGGTATTTCGAACGATCTAGGCCAAGGACGTGAAGGAAGCTCGTTCTTTGCTAGGAATCCAAGCTGAAAAGAACATGTTGCAGATTCGGTTGTGAAACCAATGTTCTTGCTGAAGGCATGAACCTCACTGACTCTCTTAGCTGTTGCAAGGCAAACGAGAAAAGCAGTCTTGAGGGTAAGATCCTTGAAGGAAGCTGACTGGAGAGGTTCGAACCTAGATGTCATAAGGAACCTTAAGACTACGTCTAGATTCCAGCCTGGAGTGGAAAGACGACGTTCTTTAGACGTCTCAAAAGACTTGAGAATGTCTTGAAGGTCCTTGTTGGAAGACAGGTCCAAACCCCTGTGGCGGAGAACTGAGGCCAACATGCTCCTATATCCTTTAATCGTAGGTGTTGAAAGGGATCTCTCATTCCTAAGATGTAGAAGGAAGTCAGCTATTTGGATCACAGAGGTATTGGTAGAGGAAAATGAATTGGCTCTACACCAGCTTCGGAAGACCTCCCACTTAGACTGGTAGACTCTACGAGTGGAAACTCTTCTAGCTCTGGCAATCGCACTGGCTGCCTCCTTCGAAAAGCCTCTAGCTCTAGCGAATCTTTCGACAGTCTGAAGGCAGTCAGCCGAAGAGCGTGGAGGTTTGGATGCAACCTGTCTACGTGTGGTTGACGTAGAAGGTCCACTCTTAGAGGTAGAGTCCTGGGGAAGTCGACTAGCCATTGAAGTACCTCTGTGTACCATTCTCTTGCAGGCCAAAGGGGAGCAACCAGCGTCAGCCGTGTCCCTTCGTGCGAGACGAATTTCTGCAGAACTTTGTTTATTATCTTGAACGGAGGGAATGCGTACAGGTCGAGATGGGACCAGTTCAGAAGAAAAGCATCCACATGAACCGCTGCAGGGTCTGGAACAGGGGAACAATAAAGCGGAAGTCTCTTGGTTATGGAGGTGGCAAACAGATCTATGGTAGGTTGACCCCACAAGGTCCAAAGTCTGTTGCACACACTCTTGTGGAGGGTCCATTCCGTGGGAATGACCTGATTCCTTCTGCTGAGGCGATCCGCTGAAACATTCATATCGCCCTGGATGAACCTCGTGACCAGAGTGAGGTTTAGACCTCTTGACCAAATGAGGAGGTCCCTTGCGATCTCGTAAAGGCTCCTCGAATGGGTCCCTCCTTGCTTGGAGATGTAAGCCAAGGCTGTGGTGTTGTCTGAATTCACCTCCACCACTTTGCCTAGCAGGAGGGACTTGAAGTTCAACAGGGCTAGATGAACTGCTAACAGTTCCTTGCAGTTGATGTGGAGTAATCCTTGTTCCTTGTTCCATACTCCTGAGCATTCCCGTCCGTCCAAGGTCGCACCCCAGCCCGAGTCCGATGCATCTGAGAAGAGATGAAGATTGGGGGTCTGGATGGCCAATGATAGACCCTCCTTGAGAAGGAGATTGTGCTTCCACCACAGGAGAGTGGTCTTCATCTCTTGGTTGATAGGGATAGAGACTGCTTCTAGAGTCGAGCCCTTGTCCCAATGAGCAGCAAGATGGAATTGAAGAGGGCGGAGGTGGAGTCTTCCTAGCTCGACAAACAGGGCCAGTGATGAGAGGGTCCCTGTGAGACTCATCCACTGTCTCACTGAGCAATTGCTCCTCTTCAGCATGCTCATGATGCACTCTAGGGCTTGGTTTATCCTGGGGGCCGATGGAAAAGCCCGAAAACCCTGACTCTGAATCTCCATTCCCAGGTACACAATGGATTGGGAGGGAATGAGTTGAGATTTCTCTATATTGACTAATAGACCTAGGTCTCTGATTAAGTCTAAAGTCCAATTGAGGTTCTCCAGACAACGACGACTCGTGGAGGCTCTCAACAGCCAGTCGTCTAGGTAGAGGGAGGCTCTGATGTTCGATAAGTGTAGGAATTTCGCTACATTCCTCATCAGATGAGTAAAGACCATAGGAGCTGTGCTTAGGCCAAAACACAGGGCTTGGAACTGATAGACAACCTTTCCGAAAACGAATCTCAGGAAAGGTTGGGAGTCTGGATGAATGGGAACGTGAAAGTATGCATCTTTCAAGTCCAACGAGACCATCCAGTCCTCCTGTCTGACCGCTGCTAAGACCGACTTGGTCGTCTCCATCGTGAACGTCTGCTTGGTGACATACTCGTTGAGAGAGCTGACGTCCAGCACCGGTCTCCAACCTCCTGTCTTCTTGGCCACAAGAAAGAGACGGTTGTAGAAGCCCGGGGATTGATGGTCCCGGACTATAACCACTGCCTTCTTCTGCACAAGTAGCGACACCTCCTGTTGCAATGCTAGCCTCTTGTCCTCTTCTTTGTAGTTGGGAGAGAGGTTGATGGGCGATGTGGTCAGAGGTGGTTTGAGGCAGAATGGAATCCTGTAACCGCACCTCAGCCAACTGACAGACTGTGCGTCTGCACCTCTCTTCTCCCAGGCTCGCCAGAAGATCTTGAGTCTGGCTCCTACTGTTGTCTGGAGAATCTGAGAGTCAGTTCTTTCCCTTAGATGTCCTGGATCCTTTCCTAGACTTGCTCCTGTGAGAGTCTGGACGGGAGCTTCCTCGGCTGGGGGCTCTACCACGAAAGGGCGGTATGAACCTCGAAGCCGGGGTATCAGCCACTGGGGAGCGATAAGTCTTGGGGACTGAGGTGGCAACCTTAGACTTACGAGCCGATGAGGCTACAAGATCGTGCGTGTCCTTTTGTATCAGGGCAGCAGACAAGTCCTTAACTAGCTCCTCGGGAAAGAGGAACTTTGAGAGTGGAGCAAAAAGGAGTTGTGACCGTTGGCAAGGTGTAATGCTGGCGGAAAGGAAGGTACACAGTTGTTCCCTTTTCTTCAACACCCCTGATACAAATAACGACGCTAGCTCACCCGATCTATCTCTGATGGCCTTATCCATGCAGGACATTATTAGCATGGCAGAATCTTTGTCCGCAGGAGAGGTTTTCTTGCTGAGGGCTCCCAGGCACCAGTCGAGAAAGTTGAACATTTCAAATGCTCTGAACAACCCTTTCAGAAAATGATCCAGGTCTGAGAAGGTCCAACAAACCTTCGAGCGTCTCATAGCAGTTCTCCGAGGCGAGTCCACCAGACTTGAGAAGTCAGCCTGGGCAGAGGCAGGTACTCCTAAGCCTGGTGCTTCCCCTGTGGCATACCAAACGCAACCTTTCGAAGCGAGCTTCGTTGGAGGGAACATGAAGGAAGTCTTGCCAAGGTGTTGTTTAGACTGCAGCCACTCCCCTAAGATCCTTAAAGCCCTCTTGGAGGATCTAGCTAGGACAAGCTTAGTATAGTTGGACTTAGCTTGTTGTACGCCCAGCGAAAACTCAGATGGTGGAGAGCGGGGAATAGCAGAGACGAAGTGGTCTGGGTAAATCTCCCTGAGTAGAGCCAAGACCTTACGAAAATCAATCGACAATGGAGAAAGCTTAGATTCGTCCACGTCTGATGAGGGATCAAGGTGTGCCTCCTCATCATCCGACACCTCATCAGCAGAGGGTAGCGAAGCGATCGGACCAGAATGCTGAACCGCAGAGTCAGAACGGGTAGGAACAATAACAGTGGTTTCCTCTTCCAGTAACTGTTGAGGGAAAACCTGAGGCTCAGACTGCAAAGGCTGAACAACAGACGAAGCAGAAGGCAGGCGCATGGGTGAAGGAGGTTGACTCCTAGCAAGAGAGGTTGAACCCAAGGATTGTACAAGCTGAGCGGAGGACGGAGGCGGAGTAGTCCGTTCCTGTTCCTGTGAGATGAGCGGAGCATGATGAGGTTGAGGCTGCGCAGAACAAGGTAAAGTTCTCGCAAGCTGAGGCTCCTGAGGCGCAAGTCCAGGGTGTAGAGGAGCTTGCCTTGAGGAGGGTTGAGCTCGCTGCAGCGATGGCTGAGCAGACAGACTCACGGAGGGGAGAGGTTGTTGTACCCCAACCGAGAGTTGCACCACTGGTGGAGCAGCAAGGGGAGGCGGAGGAAGAGTGGAATAACTCTCCTGATCCCAAAGCAAAGGTTGCCTTAAAGAAGGCTGAGGCTGAACACCACTGGGAACAGCGAACTCCGAAAGTGGCTCAACATCGTACGCCTGGCAGATGGTGCTGCGACCAGGCGGAGCAAGTGCAGGCGGGGCGAGCACAGGCGGAGCGAGAACAGGCGGAGGGAGTGTAGGCGGAGGAGGAGGTGCAACACTCTCAGCCCGACACTCACTCATCAAGTCCGAAAGCTGAGCTTGCATGGACTGAAGCAGGGTCCACTTGGGATCGGCAGAAACGATAACAGACTGAGGTAAAGTCACAGTCGGGCTCTGTTTTGGCAGAACCTTACTCCTCTTGGGCGGAGTACAGTCGACAGATGACTGAGGCGAGTCAGAGCTGAGCCAATGACTGCAACCTGGCTGAGCACTCGCGGACTGGACTCTACGTTTAAGCGGTCTCGAGACCTGAGACCAACGTTTCTTTCCTGCTAGTTGATCAGCGGACGAGAATAAGACGGGCTCAATCGTCTGCAGGTGGGAGTGACGGTCTAAGGAAGACACGCCCGCAACCACCGAGGATAGTTCTGTGCGCCTAACAAGGCCTGTCGAACCCTTAAGCCCTTCGACATTGCTTCTCCCCTGGGCATGGGAGCTTGCAAGAGGTCCCGGACTGGGAGGACGACTGGCTCGCACAGAAAAATCCTCACGCACCACACTGGCGCCACTAGCACTTGGCACTGCACCGACACTAGCACTCGTCACAGCACTGGCACTAATTCCACCCACTGCACTCTTGACCTTCAGTTCTTTAACTTCGGCCATCAGAGACTTATGGTCACTTACCACTGATTCTACTTTATCGCCTAAAGCCTGAATAGCACGCAAAACAACTGACATATCAGGCGGAGGGCACACAGTAGGTTCGGGGGTAGCCACTACAGGGGTAGGAAAAGGTAGGGGATCATGAGGTGAGGAAAACATAGAAGAGTGAGAAGAACTTCTCCTAACTCTACCTCTCTCTAACTTAGATGAATATTTTAAAAGACGGACAAAATCCAATTCCGAAAGTCCGGCGCATTCCTCACATCGATTTTCTAATAGACAGGGCCTGTCCCTACAGTCAGAACAAGCGGTGTGAGGATCTACCGAGGCCTTCGGAATACGCCTATTGCAAGACCTACATCGTCTATGGGAGGGGGCTTGCGAAACGTCAGACATCTTGTTTCAAAGAGTTAGTCAAAGGGTGATCCAAAAACAAGCAAAATTCGTTAACCGTTATATCAGTATTATATAAAAGCTATCTAGCTAATATAAGAAGGATTCCAGTAAAGCGACAGCCGTAAATCTGAGAGAATACTTCACCAAATATCCGTGAATAAACTCGAAGACCATAAGCGTATCCCAGAACGTCTAGCCGGAAGCACGACAGAGGAATAATTGAGGAGGTGTCAACAACAAATGATTGAGTACCTGGCCACAGGTGGCGCTGGTAAGTACACCCCCTTCTAGTATTGTGATAGCTGGCGTATCCCTCCATAGAATTCTGTCGGGCAACGGAGTTGACAGCTACATGATTATCGGGTAAGTTTAATATTGAAAACTAAAATTTTCCTGTTTTCTCTCCCCCCCCCCCCCCCGTACATCTGGTGATTAATGGTACCCCAAAGTGTGGCTAGCCGCACCTGCTCTATGCAGTCTCAAAGTCAAAACTAATATCCTATCCTCTTGATATTATTAGTCAGTGGGGAGGAAGTTGGAAATATACAGTAAATATAAACATCAGGTGAATATAGAAATAAAAAGAACATCATTAAAATTACATTTATTTTTAAGAACTTTCCATGGTGTTCATATTAGTAACTCATATTCTGATGGAGGTGGGTCATGAAGGAATGAGAGACTGTACAAAACTTGGTCCTGAAAATACTTATCTATACACCAGACTTGCCTCTGAGTCTAGTGCCTCAGTACCAAACTTGTAATTAAGGTTATAATATGATGTTCCAAATTGTGATTCTAAATACATCAAAGACAAATTAAATAGATTCATTACAGAAATTATAGGAAATCCAACTTTTATTAAACCACATCCCCAACTGCTACTAGGGCACCTTAAGCCCAGTAATCTTGGTAAGAGAACCAGGATTCTTTAAGAAGATAATGGTTAGAAAATACCAATTTGGTACATCCTAAGTTGTAGCTAAAACTCTTTCCAAAGAACGATTCTTAAAAAATTTCAGCAGTGCAGTTGCACTACATACATAATGTAAACTAACTTTCAAGTTTTTCCTCTGACTTTGATGCGATTCCTTGAGAGCCTCTAAGCCCAATTTTTTGACCGGAAAATATATAGCATTTGGACAAGAGACTACTTGACACCTGAACCCCATATAATAGGATCATTACCCCTAATGTCTGTAGCTTTTGGCCAAATAATACTTAACAGCCCTCACTGGAGAAATATATCTATTCTCTTATAAAGTCGCAACTTCTTTTTCCAAAGATGGAATTTGAAATAAAATATTTAAATCATTCTTAACTATGAAAGCAAGCAAAAGTTATAAAACATTATTTGCCTACCTGAAATCTTGTTAGATCTGACACAAATTTGTTATCAGATTTATTCATCAGCTCAAAGAACACATCTTGCTGGGTATCTCTGTTTTTATCAACAAATCCTTTCACTGTATAGATCACTTTGCCTGAAAGGAAAACACTTCTTTAACCTCTGACAAATATTAATTTGATCTTTATTTCCTAACCTCAATTGAAAATAAAATTCATCATAATCATGAATTTACAGCAGAGTTATGCAATTGTAATTTTATTTAACAGTGACATTATAAGCAGCAGAGATATGGTTCTCTAATGGAAAATACATTATTACCTGCATAGTGGTTAATACCAAACTCCACTTCCCATCTTCTTCTATCGTCTCCCTTGATGTAATTTGCGTGTGCCTCAAATTCCTGGTGCAGCTTTGTCAGATATGACTTATCTGATCCCTAAAATAAAATAATGCACATTGAAATTCATATGAATTACATTACTAGACATAACTCAACAATATACTTTTCAATAAAACAAAAATGAAATTAAACTTTAAGAGATGTCACCCTCAAAATACCTTTGGCATTCGACATTCCTCTGACAGGAGCTTTAGAATGCATCTGGGAGGCTTCTCCATCAGCTCAAGGCACTCGGTATTGTCAGTGAATGTTATGTGCGAGAACTTAATCTCTTCTTGTTGGTACTGGAAAAGTGAAGAGCATTAGTATGGTCTACAACTCTTGTATATTTATAAGATGTTCTAGTTATCTTTAAGGATAATATATATCACATACATTATAACACAACAGTACTATACATAATACTAGTGAGCTCATCATTAACATGAAAAAAGTATATCTATAAGTAAAATTTGTAAAGAGACATGAATATGAATTTCACCTATACAAGAAAACTTGAATCTTATTTGGTTTCCAAACTTATGATGAAAAAGAAATAATTAAATTTGCAAATTAATCTTTGTATCTAAAGTGGATGATATAAAAATGTAAGGAAATACTCCTAAATGTCACTTACAATTTCTTGCTCCAATGCAAATACGTAATGGTTAAAAAATTTGTGCAGCTTTTCATTGGTGTAGTTAATGCAAAGTTGTTCGAATGAGTTTACAGCAAAATTCTCAAAACCAAAAATGTCCAAGACTCCCAGGAACCTGAAAAAGAAGAAGTTACCTTAATCATATTTTTCATGAGACTCGTAGACGTATAATGAACATGAAAAATATTTTTGTAATCATAAAGAAATATAAGAGTACAAATCAAGACAGATAATAATGTATGCACAGTTTTCAACATCAGTAAGAGATTTTACAGTTGAAACTTTAGAAAGCTGTCTATATTCATTATCCTAAGAGAAACAACCAAACAATATTTTTAAATCACTGATAATTAAATCAATATCCCTACCTTGTCTGGTCTTGTCCAGGATTTGTGCATTTATTTATGTGGTCGACCAACCAAGCAAAAGTGCGGGAATAGAGCGCTTTTGCCATGGCATGTCTATTTTCCCGAGCTTCAGCGAGCTTAAGGGGTATGTGGGTTATGTTGCCTCGAATGTTAATCTGTCGCTGAAGAACAGTACCAAGAAGATCCTCTTCTTTCAACCCCAGCAAACCGGATACTATTGTTAGGATCTCTTTATCTTTGTCGGTTAGTTCACAGTTCTCACCGTCGATATCTGCAAACTACAGAAGGAGAAAATTTTAGAACATTACTCTTTGGTTTCTAACAAAGTCATGTAATATCCAACCAATATTTAAAGACAACTAATTGGTATTACATACACTGGGAATGAACTACTTGTTATATCAAATATACCATTCATATGTTTTGAACTGTTGTACAGTACCTCTAAGTTACCAAGCCACAAGATGGCAGCTAATGTCCCATATATTCCATCACAGATGTCCTGTGGGACATGAAGCACATTGAAGGCTAAACGAAGAGCATCAAATTTCCTGAGATCATCAACTCCATCTATTGTAATGCAGCCAGACTGGTTCAAGTAGGTGTAAAACTCGGCAGGTCGCAGGTGAAACTGATCTGCTATCTCCTTGTTACTCTGAAAAGCACAGATGTGGCTTGAGTAAATAAAAAAAAAAATTACTTGTCACACTCTGAGTGGACCTGCTAATTTAAACAATTTTCCACTACCTAGTATACCTACAAAATTCAAATGTTTGGCAACTACAGATGATAATATTCATGGAATTGAAGTTTGAAGTTAACAATAATCATTACAATACATATACCCAAATTTAGATTAGCACAACAATCTAAATTATAAGACTTGGAGTTTCATTATATCTAAATTTTCACACACCTTAGCAGCAGCAACCAGTTGATAGAATACGTGGTAGTTGCGCTCCTGTGGGCCCTGAAAGGTTATGCGTGACTGCTCTAGGAGATAGTCCTGCATGACACAACCCTTGATGTGCCAGGAAGAGTCAAAGCACACCTGCATGAACTTTCCAAATCGGCTGGAGTTGTCATTTCTCACAGTCTTGGCATTACCTGGAAGGGAAAAATAAAAATATATAGGAACTGTAAGTAATGATTTCAAGAACCATGACTTTTATACCAACGGAAAAAAAAATGATGGAATTATTATTGATATTATTACTACCTAACCTACAACCCTAATTTGAAAAGAAGGGTGCCATAAGCCCAATGCCTCCGGCTTCGACATGGAAAATAGCCCAGTGAGGAAAGGAAATAAGGAAACAGATAGAATAGTGTGCCTAAATGTACCCCCAAGTAATAGAACTAATCCAAGACAGTGAAAGAACATGGTATAGGGGCTATGGCACTACTCAAGACTACAGACCTGAAAATGTTTGGAGGTAAAGAAACAAAGTTTGGGTAGTAACAAGTTAATTTTGGAAAAACTCAGTAATGTAATGTGTTATTTTTGAGCTATACAAACATTCAGGATATCAATTTGACAGACACTGCCTAGTAAAAGAGAGCTTACCGAAGGCTTCGAGAATGGTGTTGGCCTCGAGGATCTGCTGTTCCACCCAGGTAGACACTCCTGAGGTCACGGAGCACAGGTACTGCAAGATGAATTTGGTCGTCTCGGTCTTGCCGGCACCAGACTCTCCTGAGATGACGCATGACTGATTTTTGTCGGATCTCTTGAGAGCTACGAACGACGACTCCGAGATGGCATAAACGTGGGGTTCCTCTTCCAGGAGCTTCCGGCCCTGGTACCGCATCAGGTTTTCCTGGCGATTACGCAAGAAAAATATAAAAGTAAAGCATAAACAATCTAAATTTATATATGTATATATATATATATATATATATATATATATATATATATATATAATGTATACATATGAGAGAGAGAGAGAGAGAGAGAGAGAGAGAGAGAGAGAGAGAGAGAGAGAGAGAGAGAGAGAGAGAGAGAGAAATTTACTATATATACATAAACAAACTATAACACAACAGAATAATCCTGTCACTCAGAAAGCATATTGTCTAGCCTGGGAAAACAAACAGATCAATTCGTCATTAAGGTTGCTGTCGAGAGAGAAAAAGAACAAATGAAGCTCGCACGAACGGAAGCGCGTTCACGTAAAGCATTTATATGTATACATTAAATACATACTGTACATCTGCACGATGAATACTTTGTCTATCACTCCATTACCTTCCTATACGACGAGAAAAAATTAAATGCATAATTGCAGTAATGCAAGTTTTAAAAATAACGAGCATTATAGTAATTACCTTGAAAATTTAATATTGTATATACAGTACAGGATCTTAAATAAATCATTATTGTGGCTGTTATTATTTTTAGCACAATTGATATTTATGAAATATTCCAGGGAAAACCAAACTGAATTTTAGGTCAGTGGAAAAAAATATGTTGTACAGCATTAAAAAAAAAAAAGGATGAATTTAAATTAATCAAAGGAAAAATCCTGTCTATATTGGTTTTAATAATACCATGAGAAATTTCGAAATGCAACACTGTTACAACCTAAATGAAGCAAATTTCACAAAAGAAACTTCATCTAAAAAAATAAAATTGGGTACGTTCCTGTTATTGCCCCACTACTAATCTCCTATATAACCCCAATACTATTTTTTAGATCAGGTTAGGTTGGGTTAGGTTAGAAACCTAATCTAACCTAACCTAAAAAATAGTATTGGGGTTATATCGGAAATTAGTGGTGGGACAATAACAGGAAAGTACCAAAAATTGTGCTTTGGTCACAATGTAAAAACAAAATTAACCCTTTCACTGCCATTGTTAACTTAATGAAAATTTACAAAAAGAAACTCTTTTACAATCATCCAAACTATAGAAAGTTAGTATTCAATGGAAAGGTCTTGATTAAATCTTTCCAGTAAATATCAACAAGCTATGGTTAGTATGGTCTTAAAACATTTTGATATGTGAAAAGTTTCATTGATTTAACAACTGACGGTGAGAGGGTTAAGAGTGTGACCATAAGAATTTCTAAAATCACTACTTTGAAATTAAACGAACCTTCAATACGAGAATTGAAAATGACATAACTAAAAAATAACCTTCATTGCACATAACACGAATTAAACATATCTGCATTATTGCACAAATTTACCATACATCTGACACTAATTAATTCTATTGTTCAATACAAGGAAACTACATAATTATATGAATAAATGTATGAAAAACTCTTCATAACAAAAGGTTTCGTATGACAAGTTTCCATAATGACTCAATTAAAACTGAAGATACTCACGGGTCCATAGATGTCAAGTTCCTTGTACGGGTTGACTGCTATGAGGATACTGCCGGTGTAGGTCTGAGATCATTACAGTTAAGGAAATAAGTGGCTTATGATTCATACACAAAATGTTTTCTTAAATATTCAGTATATTTTTTTTTTCATTATACACAGTATATACAGTACACATTAAAATACATAATTTTCTGTGTAAATATTTTAAATGAAATAAACCCACAATCAATGGGTTTATTTCATTATATATATATAGGCCTATATATATATATATATATATATATATATATATATATATATATATATATATATATATATATATATATATATATATATATATATATATATATATATATATATATATATATATTAAAATGAAAAAAAAAATTCGTGCATATATCTAAATGAAATAAACCCACAAGCAATGGGTTTATTTCATTTATATATATATATATATATATATATATATATATATATATATATATATATATATACACGGTATATATATATATATATATATATATATATATATATATATATATATATATATATATATATGTGTGTGTGTGTGTGTGTGTGTGTGTGTGTGTGTGTGTGTGTAACAGTGTTAAACAAGTTAAAGTAAAGCGATCATAAAATGGTGGGAAATAAAATGTCACCCTTTTCGCCGAAACCACAGAAAAAATAGACAAATAAAATAATGAACTTGTGCAAATTATATTCATATTTTTTCATTTTTCATAGCCCCGTATATTTCATCCTTAAGGTTCTCGTTTTTGGAGAAACGGAAAGCATAAGATTTCTGGTATAACAATGCGCATGCGTGAGCAGTCGAAGGAAGAGATAGAGAGAGAGAGAGAAGAGGCTTGGTCCGGATCAAGATTCGTCTCAAAACCTAACAAAGACACAATAGATCATAGATATCCATCAACAGATTTCCAATAAATCATTTAAAGGTAAAGGTCTCTGGTTTCAGTTTTATAGGAATAGATGATCACCTGAATGTCAGCCGGGCAAGCCTAACCCATGACTGTGGTGCCCAACCAGAGCAGTGGCCTCCCCAGTAAGCAACTTAAACTCATGTTCCCGGGCTGGGATCGATCTGCTGCCATGCGAATGCTAGGCAAACGCGTTACCACAGTACTAGCCAGGAGGCTAGTGGACAGTAATAAAGAAACAAATAGCCATGGGTAGATACGCCTCTTCTAATCCCTTCATTACAACAATAACAATAGAAAAACATAGGTTTCAACAAAACACTTAACCCTACATCCATATAAAAGGCATACGAAATAAGCATGACTGAACTGAATCCAATGACATCGTCTGGCTGGTTAATTTGTCTCAAGTGAACATTACATACCAAGAACAAGGGGGCACAAAGAAGAAAACTGTTAGGACAATCTAATTGCTACGAATAAAAATACTGAGAAATACTGAGATATACATTTAATTTATACCACGTTCGTGTCGCCTACACACGACTTTCCACGTCCCTTACATTCTTGTGGGCTGCTGGTTCCTTGAAGGAATAATATATTTTTCCTCCATGGATAGTTACTCCCTATTTCCCCTCACTGTCATTGCCACTCGCTCTATAACATCAACTTACATGTTTTCATCTAAAACTATCCCTCTGCGGAAGCCCCTTTCCCTAACGCATTCTCCCCTCTTTTAACAATTTCGTCTGTCAAATAACTCCATCCTTTACAGGGCTCTGTCGAGGAGAGATTCCAGAGTTAGCCTGTAAGTCTTTGGGGGGTCATGAACCTCGTCTGTGAATTGCAAAACCAGGGTTGTGGTGGCTTGGTGATTGCCAGACTAGGGTTCGAGTCCCGATCAAACCAGTTAGTTCCTTCGGTCGCTGCAACTTCACCATCCTTGTGAGCTAAGGATGGGGGAGGGGGGAGCCTATAGGTCTATCTGTTGGGTCATCAGCAGCCATTGCCTGGCCCTTCCTGGTCCTAGCTTGGAGGGGGAGGGGGGAGCCTATAGGTCTATCTGTTGAGTCATCAGCAGCCATTGCCTGGCCCTTCCTGGTCCTAGCTTGGGGGGGAGGGGACTTGGGCGCTGATTATATGCAAGATGGTCAGTATCTAGGGCATTGTTCTGCTTGATATGGCAATGTTACTGTCCCTTGGCTCTGCCATTCATGAATGCCTTTAAGCCTTTAAACTATTTCAAAGATGAAAATTACTTGGAAATCTTTTAAAATAGTACCTATATAAGTAACTGAATAGTGAACTATTGATATCATTAAATGTTACTGAAAATAACTATTTAATGATAAATATTAGTATGGTAACTATTTATAGATTTATTGGTACTCTTCGCAAGTAATTATTTCAATACCAAGTGTTGATACTACTCGAGAAATTACTAAGATATGACAGTTCTACATGAGGGAAACTGTTCCAGTATTACCCGACAGTTCTCCTCATGATTATATAAAAAAATACTACTGTATCTTAACTCTTAACTACTTCAGTGAACATTAATTGGTTTAAACATTAATGCTACTACTTAATCGTAAATAATTAAATACTACCAACTAAGAACGAGAACATGGCGTGAAATACTCCAGAGATGTGAATGTTGTGTGTGACATAAAGCCATACTGTCATTAGAAATAAATAAGCGACTGATTTAAAACGCAATCTAATAACTAAGTAAATATCAACTACTTAAATTGAAAAATAAGTATACCTAAATATGGCACTAAAATCTAAATGGGTGCATATGACGTAACCATAGAGGAAGCCATGAGAAATTAATGCATAAAAGGAAAGGTGATAAAACAAAGAAACAGATAAAAACTAGAAAAGCACCCAGAGTGCAGACCTCCGCCACGGCAGCTTATTCCTCGAAACCAGCTTGCCTTTCCCAGAATCAACTTAGACCGTAGAAGTATTTGAAGTTTGTGTGACAACCGTGTGCAAACTTGGGGTTAAGGTTAGGGATAATTCGATCGACTTTTTCCTCGACCTTGACCTTGACTTTCAAAATTGAACCACTTCCACGTTTCAACATAACAACTAATCCCCGAAAGTTTCACTTCTCTAAGAGTAAAATTGCGTAAAGGAAGTAGTTTACAAACAAACAAACGGACAAACAGGGGCGAAAACATCACCTCCTCCCAACTTCGTTAGCGGAGGTAACAAAATAAAGAGGTAAAGATTGTGATTAAACCCACCCAACCCAATACGATGTACATCCAAACCAAAATACTTAGCTTAATAAGACTCTCTCTCTCTCTCTCTCTCTCTCTCCTCTCTCTCTCTCTCTCTCTCTCTCTCTCTCTCTCTCTCTCAATCCTGATGAACTGCAGTGTGTCACCTCAAACCTCCAGCTGCAGAGACACGCAAACCAATGATTAAACCCTTGCCATGACAATCAACCAGAGCAGCATTGGTGCCATGACACACGAGGCCCATAAAAACAGCCTTAAAATAATTAGATGCATTGGATTATGCAGGTTTCCTCACCGATGTTCTGAAGGGAGAAAGTCTTATTTTTAATAGCAATATGTTCGTCTTAAGGGTAAAGTTGTTTTAATACAAATTCTTTAGTGGTAAAAGTTGCAAGTATGCTTCTTTTGTTACGGGGAAATAATTGATTTTCAAGAGAAAAGTTTTTTCTTATATATATATTATATATATATATATATATATATATATATATATATATATATATATATATATATATATACACACACATATATATATATATACATATATATATATATATATATATATATATATATATATATATATATATGTGTGTGTATATATATATATATATATATATATATATATATATATATATATATATATGCGTGTGTGTATGTATATATATATATATATATATATATATATATATATATATATATATATATATATATATATATATATTACACCACACACACACACACACATATATATATATATATATATATATATATATATATATATATATATATATATATATTATAGTATACATAAACATATATATATATACATACCTATTTATAACTTTTATATGGGGGACATCCAATTGTTTTTCAATAAAATGAATTAATTTATCCTTTTTAAGTAATATTTCTTTTCTAACAGGAGGTAAAAAATCAACTTTCATTTCAGAGGGTTAAATTCTAACACTCAACATTAAAACCCCTAACTTATTCTGAAAGGTTCATAAATGTTATTATAATAAAGCAAAGGATATTCAGCAAATACATTTTCCTCTTTCCTTCCCTTTAGATGAGAATCGTTGAGTATCGAGGCGTAAGGAGACTTACACACGGGGCATAGCTATGAAGAAAACCTTTTTTCACAAAGATATCTTCCGCAACCGTGGAGGCAGATCAACTACCTTTTTTATAAGAGAGAGAGAGAGAGAGAGAGAGAGAGAGAGAGAGAGAGAGAGAGAGAGAGAGAGGAGAGAGAGAGAGAGAGAACTTGGATGTCTCAAAGACTTTTTGGTTCATCGGCGGAAACTCCATTTGCTCTTGGGTAAAGCGAACTAGTTTAAACATTACGACCCAGTTTTTATTTTCTCTTGGTAAAGGAAATTAATAACCAGTACGTTATGAGAGAGAGAGAGAGAGAGAGAGAGAGAGGAGGAGAGAGAGAGAGAGGAGAGAGAGGAGAGAGAGAGAGAGAGAGAGAGAGAGAATGAACTTGGATGTCTTAGACTTCTTAGTCCATCTGCAGACTCCATTTGCTCTTGGGTAGAGCGAATTAGTTTAGACATTACAGCCCAAATTTTATTCTCTCTTGGTAAATTAAATAGCCTGTAAGTTATGAGAGAGAGAGAGAGAGAGAGAGAGAGAGAGAGAGAGAGAGAGAGAGAGAGAGAGAGAGAGCTATCCTGGATGGCAGAAGAGATGACTTAAGAGTACAGGGAAACAGATCTCAGAAAAGGTGGAGCGGAAGGAAAATATTTAAGCGAGGTCGCGGTCTGCTAGTGCAACTGGACACAGCGGCTTCTATGCCTGAGTGCTTACCCCTTCCGAAAGTGATGCAATATTCAAACAGTCATTCATTCTGCAAGCACTGAGAAGAGAGGGGGAGGGGGTGGTTCCCAGGGGGGGAATCGTTGCAAGCCAGCTTGCTGAGGTAAGTTGCTTGGATTTATGATAATCCGCGCTTGTGAATATGCATGTTTAAAGAGAACGGCGCCATGTTGTATAGACTTTAAAGGTCGGGATGTTCTGCTTATGGTAAGAAGTAATCACAATATGTTTAGAAAATAACATTGATCTAAATATCATTACTTCATATATAACTTTTCCAAAGACGTGTTTCGATAGCAATGTGCTTAGGTACTGAGGCAATGAAAATATTTAAGATAAAAAGCAATATTTCGTTAATTAATAATTCTGCAAATATCTATCCAGGTCAGAGGTTGCATGCCAATAGCATTATTGTTGGCATAATATTTACAAAATATGTAGTAAAATAAACAGTTCAATTATTCAAAATTATCATTAATTGCTTAAACATACGCAAAATTACGTAAATGATAACATGCAAGATTTTTTTTTTTTTAGTGATTTAGTAAAAGGAACATATAGATATAACAATGCAAAACGGTAAGTAATGCTACAACTTATGCGTTCAAGTTCTATATAACCGTATAATAAGTGCTAGAAGGAATACAAATTTACTAAAATATTTTAATTTTCAAAATCCCATGAGTCTGACCACTGCTTGAATATGTGACCATAAATTAATATCAAATGTTTTTTTAAACAAACGTTCTAAAAAACTAGTAAAGGCAATGGAATGAGTTTCTCTCTTGCCAGGTAACAACCAACCTACTAAGCATGAGGCAAGACAGATAGAAACGACAGGAATGACAGATTGTCCTTTGCATACTTAAAAAGGACAAACTGGTGTCGGAGCAACTAAAGTTGTCGACGGTGGAACGAAGCTGAAAGGTAGGATGGTGATAACAAATATGTGTGAGAGGAGAGAGAGAGAGAGAGAGAGGAGAGAGAGAGAGAGAGGAGAGGAGGAGAGGAGAGAGAGGAGAGAGAGAGAGAGAGAAAAAAAGAGAGAGAGTTACAAAGAATTTGGATGTCTAAAATACTTTTTAGTCCATCCGCAGAGACTCCATTTGCTCATGGGTAGAGCGAATTAGTTTAAACATTACGGCCCAGTTTTTATTTTCTCTTGGTAAAAGAAACTAATAGCTAGTAAGTTAAGAGAGAGAGAGAGAGAGAGAGAGAGAGAGAGAGAGAGAGAGAGAGAGAGAGAGAGAGAGAGAGAGAGAGAGAGTAAGTGACTTTTCGGACATAAACATTAACAGTTGCAAAACCTGACAATATTACAAATACATAGATAAAAAATTCCACATTATTAAAATCAGGTTATAATATATCACATGAAAATTTAAGAGTTTTCCTCTTCTTCAACAGCCTCGTTATTATTCATTCAGGACAATTATCCAGTGTTATAGAAACTATTACAATTTACAGGACTGTCTTTTAAAAGGACCTATTGCCCCTCGTACCAGACAGTTCAAGAATTGTTGCAAGTTTCAGTAACACTTGTTTTTTTTTTTTTTTTTTTTTTTTTTTTTTTTTTTTTTTTTTTTTTTTTTTGCGGCGCATAAGTGTTCACCCAAATCTCAATGTTCTTATCTTCTCATCCATTGGGACTAGTAAGACAGTACAAAATATTAATATTAAAATCCTAACAAAGTTAAAAACTAGAAAAGCACCATGAGAGTGCAGCCCTCCACAACGGCAGTTTATTCTCAAAACCAGCTTGCCTTTCCCAGAATCAATTTACACGGAAGGGGTATTTTTCGGTCGACCTTTTGCTCGACCTTGACCTTCACCTTTGACCTAGGCCTTTCAAAATTGAAAGTTTCGCTACTCCATGCGTAAATTGTGGCCAGGAAGTTGTTCACAAACAAATAAACAAACAGGGGGGGGGGGGCATAACCTCCTTCCAACTTCGTTAGCAAAGGTAAATAGAAATATTATAAATTCATTATCAATAAGTTATTCAAGATATCATTATTATCATCATTACTTGCTAAGCTACAACCCCAGTTAGAAAAGCAGAATGCTATAAGCCCAAGGGCTTAAACAGGGAAAATAGCCCAGTGAGGAAAGGAAACCAGGAAAAATAAAATATTTTAAGTACAGCAACAACATAAAATGTATATTTCCTATATAAACTAAATTATAAATACAAACAAAGTAAGAGGAAGATATATAAGATAGAATAGTGTGCCCGTATGTACTCTCAAGCAAGAGAACTCAAACCCAAGACATCCGTAGATTTTAACGAGGAAAGTGGGCCTATAAAAATTTAATACGATCTGACTACCCAGGGTGACGTGGTGATTTATGGAAATATTCATTCCCAAAATAGGAATTACGACTGGACGAGCTGTATGAAGGTAGGTCCCAAAGTCGTAAAGTCCCTGAGCCATGTATCAAATGGGTCTTTTCCTGAAGGTAGTCTAGGACTCTAGGACGCATTGGTGTTTCAACCTATTCACTATGCTGATGTAAAGGGATGTGCTAGCATTTGCAGTTAGTCCATATTTAGAGTTCTCTTGCTTGAGGGTACACTCGGGCACGCTATTCTACCATGGTCTTCAACTGTCTTGGGTTAGAGTTCTCTTGCTTGAGGGTACGTTTGGGCACACTATACTACCATGGTCTTCACTGTCTTGGGTTAGAGTTCTCTTGCTTTAGGGTACATCTGGGCACTCAATTTTATCTTATTTCTCTTCCTCTTGTTATTTTGAAGATTTATAGTTTACATATGAACTAGTTATTTTAATATTGTTAATGTTTTTGAATTTTTATTGTAGTTTATTTTATTACTTCCTTTCCTCGCTGGGCTATTTTCCCTGTTGGAGCCCTTGGGCTTACAGCATCAGGCTTTTCCAATTAGCAAATAATAATAATAATAATAATAATAATAATAATAATAATAATAATAATAATAATAATAATAATAATATCAGCACTCTTAACTTGTACCCTACTTTTTATTTGCAAATCAATATCTTTACTTTCTAGCACAACAAAATGAATACGTTTTTAAATCATTATAGGAGAAAATACCTACTGTAGTTTAAATAATTTACACTGTTAGTTATAAAAAAAACCCTCAAGTAATGCTAAGGAAGTCTTGGCCATTAAACAAGAGAGAGAGAGAGAGAGAGGAGGAGAGAGAGAGAGAGAGAGAGAGAGAGAGAGAGAGAGAGAGAGAGAGAGAGAGAAATGGTTCCTTCTGGTATCTTGTATCGCCTAATCTGAATACTTAATGAAGCTAGAGCCAATTCTTACTTTTGAGTCAGCGTTCTCCCTCCCTTCCTCTCCCTCACTCGCTCCCTCTCCCTCTATGTCCAACCCCGGAACCCCCTCCCAGATGGCAGAGGGCCGGCTGTGTGTCTTCCTTTACACTTCATTACCCTTAACCTCCTCTATTTAAAAAAAAAAAAAAATAAAAGTCGAGAAATATTTAAATTTCCAGGTTTATTTGGAAAAACTATTTTATATCTTTATTCCGCAAGCACTATTATTATTATTATTATTATTATTATTATTATTATTATTATTATTATTATTATTATTATTATTATTATTATTATGAGCTAAGCGACAAACCTAGTTTTAAAAAAAATGTTATAAGCCCAAGGACTCCAACAGGAAAAATAGCACAGGAAAGAAAGAAATAAGGAAACAGTAATTGAATTCCATACCGAAGAATTTATAGTAATATGGGTTCAATCATTAAGAATGTAAAGCTTGAAATTGTCATCTAAATTCAAGTTTAAAATGAACACTTTTCTAAGAAAACCGACACACTCTACGGCGGTGCACATAACATTTAATTTACTTATGCTTAAAATACTAATTTTTTTTTTATCTCCTATGCATATGTAAACAAATACGTAACCAAGGCTATGGTGAATTATCTGTTTGATTAAATAATTCACACTAGGAAATTTAAAATATGAAAATTAAAGACAAAAAAAGTACTTAGTGCAAATTTTAAGCTTTATAAAAAAAACCCACTAGGATAAAGATATTATTTGAGCATGAATTACATAAGGTCCTGTAGTCTTTTGAAAATGCCATATATCTAACTTACTTCAAAAACACAGAAATACCCATGAGCGATGACATTCAAAACAATATAAAAATAATACATAAAAATTAACAATATAGTCAAAATAGTACATTGGTATATAAAAAATAAGGTATACAAAATATTAGTGTACAGGATCATACACAATACGATAAAATCTAAATCATTTTGTAATTCCATGGTAGTTTTATGGAATATATTAGCTGTCTAAGTTACATGCGTCCTTGATGAAAATAAATGTATAGATCATCCCTTCTCTTAGTTCCATGCTTATTTGAGAGCAATTGCTAATGTAATAAATGACACTCATTACTGCCATTAAAATGAAGCCTGGCATAAGTAGTAATACGCTGCATATATCTTCAAAGAAACAATATATCTTATACTTGAAAAAAAAATACTTAATTTCTGGTTTCAAATATATATCTTCATATAAACTATCCCAGATTTAAAAAAAAAAGTTATAACTTTATTTCTGTTTCAGATAAATTCAGAAATATGTTAATAATTTTATACAATTTTACTTTTCTGAAAACATAAATGAATAAAAAACTTCATTTCCAGTTTCAGCTAAATTCAGAGATAGGTTAATAATTTTATACAATTTTACTTTTCTGAAAACATAAATGAAGAAAAAACTTTATTTCCAGTTTCAGCTAAATTCAGAGATATGTTAATAATTTTATACAATTTTACTTTTCTGAAAACATAAATGAAGAAAAAACTTTATTTCCAGTTTCAGCTAAATTCAGAGACATGTTAATAATTTTATACAATTTTACTTTTCCGAAAACATAAATGAAGAAAAAACTTTATTTCCAGTTTCAGCTAAATTCAGAGATATATTAATAATTTTATACAAATTTACTTTTCTGAAAACATGATTGAAGAAAAAACTTTATTTCCAGTTTTAGCTAAATTCAGAAATATGTTAATAATTTTATACAATTTTACTTTTCTGAAAACATAAATGAAAATACGTTATTTCCAGTTTTAGCTAAATTCAGAGATATGTTAATAATTTTATATAATTTTACTTTTCTAAAAAAATAAAAGAAGAAAAACTCCAGAGATGTAAAACTGAAATAAGTAAAATATCGTGAAACCTAACTTTAAACCAACCGATAGAAGGAAAGGAAACGGACAGAATTCCAGGGAGAATTATATACAGTTGGGAATCAATGCGATAACACCAGAGGAAGGCAAATGGCCGTGAATTATTCAAATAGGTGTCACTTAATAATGAATGCATTTTCGATGCAGACTACATAAAAATAGATCTACAGTAGATAGGTTGCCACGCAAAAAAAGGTAAGTTCAGGTTAGCAAGCTCTTTCAGGCAATAGCATTGATTTTATATATATATATATATATATATATATATATATATATATATATATATATATATATATATATATATATATATATATTCAAATAAGCCATATATATTTTTGATACATTAATGTCTGGATTCTCTTAACGACCTCGGGATCAGAGCCCCAGGCGAAATCACACAAAGACAAGAGCTTGTGACTGGCCGGGAATCGAACCCTGGTCGGCAAGCTTGTATAGACAGTGACTAAACCACGTGGCCAAGTGGCTTAGTCACTGTCTTTACAAACGTGGCCAAGTGGTTTAGTCAATGTCTATACAAGCTTGCCGACCAGGGTTCGATTCCCGGCCGGTCACAAGCTCTTGTCTTTGAGTGATTTCGCCTGGGGCTCTGATCCCGAGGTCGTTAAGAGAATCCAGACATTAATGTATCAAAAATATATATGGCTTATTTGAATATGAAAAACACGTCTAAATATGCAAAATTTATCATATATATATATATATATATATATATATATATATATATATATATATATATATATATATATATATATATATCTCAGCCGTTACTAGTCCACTGCAGAACAAAGGCTTCAGACTTGTAGTTCCACTTGCGGCTGTTTATGGTCTTTCTGTGCCGGTCTTAACCCGCAAACTTTCTTAGTTCGTCAATCCATCGTCTTCTATTCCCTTCCCCTGCTTCTTTTCAAAATCTCTAGGGTCCCATTCTGTTATTGTTAATGTCCAGACTTTATCTGTCATTCTCATTATATGTCCTTCCCCTGACCATTTCTGTTTCTTAGATGTTTTTAGATTATCTTACATGTTTTTAGATGAAGAACGCTGGCCAGAAACATCGACCCCACGTAAAGGTGGGAAAATGAACACAAAGAAGAAGATATATATATATATATATATATATATATATATATATATATATATATATATATATATATATATATATATATATATATATATTTGTGTGTGTGTATGTATGTGTGTGTGTAAACTATTCCTGTGAGTGATCGAATTTATTTCCAAGGTTTAATACATTAAATACACAATCATGAAATCTTCACTAAATGAAAGCTGTAGTCACTTCAAACAATCTTTCACGTCGAATAAATTCCATTACGTCTAAGCGATACTTTTTCACAAACCAGCAGTAACCCTTAGTTATTATCGATATCAAATGTCCCATAAATAACGAATAAAGCCACCAAGACATAATATTGCACCCTTATAGCATGCTGGATCGTATTTTTCTTTTCTAAAAGGAAATAAAGTTTACTACCAACTTTACGAGGGACCCCTCACGCACACAGGTAATATTCGGCAGGCATTACATAGAAATTCCTGATAACACACACACACACACACACACACACACACACACACACACACACACACACAAAAAAAAAAAAAAAAAAAAAAAAAAAAAAAAAAAAAAAAAAAAAAAACATGGTCCAATATCTAGAGGTTAAAGGGGTCTGGTTTCTGTTCCAGTTTCATCAGAATAGAGGCTCGGCAGAACGTCAGCCGGGCATGACGAATACCCCAATGTGGTGCCTAAGCACAGCAGTGGCCTCCCCAGTAAACTCACGGTCCCCGGGGGGGATCGATATGCTGCCATGCAAATGCTAGGCGAACACGAAACCGCTGCACTAGACATTTAATAAAACTAATTCCCTTTTAGTTTTAAAAAGATAGTGTACAAATTGGATACACGAATAAATAAAAAACTAATAAATTTCAGAATTCCATAATTTCTAAATAAAAAAGACACTGCATAATGATATTAAATGAAATTGTAATACAGCCTTGAGTCTAAAGAAGTTATAAAAATAGCGACGTAAATCACAAAATGTAAAATGTTTATCGTTTTAAAGGAAATGCATGCATATTAAATGATAAGTCATAAAAGGCTACTAACTGCATTAGTGTAAAAAATACTGCACACTACAGAATTCCAAAATTTTATTTTTTAACGAGGTAATGCACATTTGTATCAAAAAAAAAAATTCTATAGGTGGAAATAAATTTCATTATGAGACAAATTGAAAAGTTAACATCCGAAATAAGTGAATAAATATATCCATAATATTATTTCGTGTTGCAATTTTTTTTATAGCAGAGTTTTAACAAATTCATATAATTTCTAAATACTTTCGAATTTAGCCCCAAACATTCTCGGACATCAATAAATAACGCTAAGGTTCATTCATTTTTTTATTGTCATTACTATCATCATTATTTTGGTTATTATGGAACTTACAGTTAAAAATATAAAAAAAAATGGTTTGTAAACCGGACAAAGATACCAAAGAAAGGAACGAATAATTTAATATTTTATAATATATATATATATATATATATATATATATATATATATATATATATATATATATATAAACACACAGTTTTAACCCTTCCAACCTCTCCTCCCTTTCCTAACTACAACCAGCTGGTTCGGCAATTTGTGAGAGATTGTGGTTACCGAGTGTACTCTTTCCCATCAGGGTTTAACTACTACTTCTCACCCGCACCGATCAGCGTAACAGGAAAGAATATATATATATATATATATATATATATATATATATATATATATATATATATATATATATATATATATATACATATATGTATGTGTATATATATATAATATATATATATATATATATATATATATATATATATATATATATACATAAAACCTGACACTTGCTCTTTATTATTAAGATAATCTCGACACTTCAAAATATATATAAAATTTATCAACTTATTAACTACACAGTTTTATTTAATGTCAGTGGTTCACCTTCCGCTTGCTTTTCGTAATCTTTTCAGAAACGAGTATTTAATTTAGTGGAAATTTACTTTGGATATCAATGATATAATGTTACTAAATTGCAAGAAAATAGCAATTTATTGCAATTATGATCACAAATTGACGATTAGGAGGTCAATATCATTGTTTATTAACAGGGCTATCTAAAACTAGTAAAACCTTGCTGATCTGAACTCAACTAAAGCAATGGTAATTCTCTAAGACTGAAATGAATATATATATATATATATATATATATATATATATATATATATATATATATATATTTATATATATATACATACATATATATATATATATATATATATATATATATATATATATTCATATATATGCATATACATACATATATATATATATATATATAAATATATATGTATATATATATATATATATATATATATATGTATATACTGTATATATATGCATATATATATGTAAATACATATGTATATATATATATATATATATATATATATATATATATATATATATATATATATATATATATATATATGTATATATATATGCATATATATATGTAAATACGTATGTATATATATATATATATATATATATAAATATATATATATATATACATATATATGTATATATATATAAATACATATATATACATATATATTAATAAATAAATATATATATATATATATATATATAGATATATACATACATACATATATATATATATATATATATATATATATATATATATATATATAAATATATATATGAATGAAAGAAGATAAAAAAGCCACGGACAACACTGTTCATTTCTTCCATACAAATGTGAAAGGAAACACCATATTATTGCATCAGGATCTAACTTGAGGTAGTTGGGGGAGAGTTAGAGCAGTGTGCAGTGTGTAGGAGAGAGGGGGGGGGGGGTTGAGTCCATCCACTGAGGACTGGGGGAGGGAAGGGTGCGGTGGAATACTATGAAAAAAGTTTTAAAGTTTTGCGACAAGTTACGAAAAGTTATCAAGAAGGCTTAGCACTTTATGAGGTTTAGAATGGCGAGAAAATCCAATGGTGCAGGGACGGATAATAATTAAATATATATATTACAAAGAATTAAACAAGAGAAATTATATCTATCTGTTTTTTCTTATAATTTAGTTCCTAAACACTCTTTCTCTCGTTTCAAATTCATATTTAACTCAAAGAACCTATATTGCCGGAAAATTAGCATTTTTAGTGTGATATATATAATATATATATATATATATATATATATATATATATATATATATATGTGTGTGTGTGTGTGTGTGTGTATGTGTTTGTGCATATACACACATACACATTCATATATATATATATATATGTGTGTGTGTGTGTGTGTATGCGGATGTGCGTAAGCGTAAATACACACAGGCAAACGTTAAGCTCATACAATATAACTACAAGGAAGTACTATGTGAATCCTGAACGGTTTCGTCCTTATCTATTGAAGTTATCATCTCAAGAACTGATAATGTTTAATGAAAATGCACAGAGACAACCAATGAGGGTTATGAACGAACATCTTCAGATTGTCAATGAATATACGTACTTTGGACAGACAGTAAGTGTTTCTCCAGGACATGAGACCGAAATTAAGGATAAGCATGGGTATGGAAAGCCCTTGGTAAACAAAATGTGATTATGAAAAGTAAAATGCCACTTTCTCTAAAAAGAGAACTATTTAATCAGATGGTCCTACCAGCACAGACTTACACATCAAACCCTTGGAGCTTTACTAAAGCGTTAGGACATAATCAAGTTACAACTCAAAGAGCTATGGAAAGAAAAATGATGAGAATAACACTAAGAGACAGAAAAGAGCAATATGGATACGAGAGCAAACTAAAGTAGAGGATATTCTAACAACTTGTAAGAAAAAGAAATGGACATGGCAGGACCCATAATGAGAATGACAGATAATAGATGGACATTATCAATAACAGAATGGGTCCCTAGAGATTTTTAACAGAAGCAGGGGAAGGAAAAGAAGACGATGGATTGACGAACTAAGAAAATCTGCGGGTATACACAGACATAGAAACACCATAAATAGACGTGAGGGGAAGGACAAGTCTGAGGCTTTTGTCCAGCAGTGGACTAAATATGGATAATATATATATATATATATATATATATATATATATATATATATATATATATATATATATATCTGATGATGATGATATTATGAACACATTATATATATATATATATATATATATATATATATATATTATATATATATATATATATATATATATATATATATAGTCTATATGATGATGATGATGATAATATATACACACATTATATATATATATATATATATATATAATATATATATATATATATATATATATATATATATATATACACACACACACACAGTCAAGTACAGTTTTCTCGTATCAATATTAATCACTTTATTTATCTACTAAATAAGAAAAGAAAAAAAAAACATAAGAAACACATAACTAAAAAAATAAACCTCACCAGATCTGCAATATAAAAAAAACTACTATTACGGAATAATGGAAGCCCAATAACAATGAAAAAAATCTTATCTCACTTAACATTTGAAAACACGTTCTTAACCAGTCAGCCACTCGGCATTCTCTCCACTTCTAGAAGAGAATTGAAAGAAGAAAAATCCCACAAATCCAGATCGAAAGATCAATTGATCTTGAGGCCAAAAGAGTTCGAGTGAACTTCATTCGCTGAGAACAATAAAGGCTAACGACACAATGGGGTGGAGAAAATGAACAACCACAATTAAACCCTTAATAAAATTGAGGGAGAGGGGGAGGGAGGAGGGAGAGGGAGGAGGAGGGAGAAGGGAGGGAAGAGAAGAGAATATCGAGTTGGCAAGATTAAGAATATAACGACATATGAGAGATAATATTAGCATATGGAATATTCAGAATACGAGATTCGAAACAATTTTCTTAGGATAGAGCTGTAATAAATAAATGGAGAAAAAGCTGAAAGAATGCTGAATAAAGAAGAAAATAAGAACACGAAGAAGAAAAACATAAGCCAAATTTAGAAAGCTAACGAAACAATGGGGTGGAGAAAATGAACAACCACAATTAAACCCTCAATAAAATTGAGGGGGGAGAGAGAGAGGAGAGAGAGGAGGAGGGGAGAAGGGGGGGGAGAGAGAGAGAGAGGAGAGAGGAGCAGGGAAAATGGGGGAAAGAGAAGAGAATATCGAGTTGGCAAGATTAAGAATATAAAGACATAGGAGAGATAATATTGGCAAACAGAATATTCAGAATACGAGATTCAAAACAATTTTCTTAGTATAGAGCTGTAACAAATAAATGGAGAAAAAGTTGAAAGAATGTTGAATAAAGAAGAATATAAGAGTACGAAGAAGAAAACTATACGCCAAATTTAGAAAGCTAA
The DNA here is from genome assembly GCF_036898095.1 of Palaemon carinicauda. Taxonomy (NCBI): domain Eukaryota; kingdom Metazoa; phylum Arthropoda; class Malacostraca; order Decapoda; family Palaemonidae; genus Palaemon; species Palaemon carinicauda. The sequence continues at coordinate 163,513,281 of NC_090732.1, read as the reverse complement.
CGACACAATGAGGCGGAGAAAATGAACAACCACAATTAAACCCTTAATAAAATGAGCGAGAGGGAGAGAGGTAGGAGGAGGAAGAGGGAGAAGGGAGGAAAGAGAAGAGAATGTCGAGCTGGGAAGATTAGGAATAGGAAAACATATCAGAGATAATATTGGCGAATAGAATATCAGAATAGGAGATTCAAAACAATTTTCTTAGTACATAGCTGTAATAAATAAATGTGGAAACAGTTGAACAAATGTGAAATAAAGAAGAAAACAAGAACATAAAGAAAAAAAAATAAGCCAAATTTAGAAAGCAACGTAACACAACAGACAGAGGACAAAGACAAGTTACGAAAGAGAAGGATGAAGAAAACTCGAAAGAAAGGCAAACGGAGGGAGAAAGGGAGGTAGGGAGGAAAGGGTGTGTCAGAGGAAGAGAAAGAGGACATAACACCAAAGGGGTAACGAGGGTCATGTCCATTTTGAGTCTTTTCTCTTCTCCCTACGACACCAGCTGGAGGAAAGAAAACTCCCCCCTATGAGTCATACATCGATCCCCCGCCCATAAGGACCTGAATGCTAACGTTACTAATTGGGGCTGAACGACCTTACTGCCGGGTAGTTATGTTGAGAGAGAGAGAGAGAGAGAGAGAGAGAGAGAGGAGAGAGAGGAGAGAGAGAGAGAGAGAGAGGAGAGAGAGAGAGTACGTGTTTTAAATCACTAAGAGGGATATTCTTAAAACTATATACTGTAGACGGAAAGGAGAGAGAGAGAGAGAGAGGAGAGAGGAGAGAGAGAGAGAGGAGAGAGGAGAGAGAGAGAGAGAGAGAGAGAGCGTGTGTGTGTGTGTGTTCATGGGTTAAATATCTAAGAGGGATATTTTTAAAACTATCTATATATCTATCTATTGAGAGAGAGAGAGAGAGAGAGAGAGAGAGAGAGCGGAGAGGAGAGAGGGAGAGAGAGAGGAGAGAGGAGGAGGGAGAGAGAGGAGAGAGAGAGAGTGTTTATAACTAAGAGATTTTTTAAAACTATCTATCTATCTATCTATCTATCTATCTATCTAGAGAGAGAGAGAGAGGAGGAGAGAGAGAGAGCGAGAGAGAGAGGAGAGCGAGAGAGAGAGAGAGAGAGCGAGAGAGCCAGTTCAATAATCCAGAGATATTTTTAAAATAGAAATGAGTTCTAGACGGAAATAGAAAACAGATCAAGCTCATAATTTTTCTATAAAAAACTACGTAGAATAACTAGAACTCATTATCTAGGTCAACTTCTAGATAAGTTTCTAGAAAATCTTTGCAATGAAGGGAAAGATAAATTATGCTAAATTCGAACCTTTTTAACTAATCATTCACATGAAAAGTCTTCCCATAAAATAAACAATGAAATTAATTCTGCAATTAACATTTTTCGTGATATTCCTTATCAAAATCCTTGCAAGTCTTCATATTTATTATCTTATAAGAACATGAAATAGATTTCACATTAGAATATCAATTCAGAATGATTTGCACATTCATTCCACTCTGACACTACCCTCCCTACATTCATTTTATTCAGAGGGATGAATAACATTCGTCATCCTTTCTATTCAGTTCGCAAAACTAAACTCTCTCTCTCTCTCTCTCTCTCTCTCCTCTCTCTCTCTCCTCTCTCTCTCTCCTCTCTCTCTCTCTCTCTCTTTCTCTCTCATATATATATATATATATATATATATATATATATATATATATATATATATATATATATATATATATATACAACATTAAATGCAGCCGTTTTTAGTCTACTGTAGGACTAAGGCTTTGAACATTTCCTTGATCATGAGGTATGCTGTGGCTATTTAAATCCTTAATTATCTCCCAGTCAAGATTAAGAATAATAGATTCATAAGATGTACAGTGATTAAACGTGTTAAATTTTTGAAAATTAATTGAAAATTTTGACTATCCATATAACGATACTGCACAAATGGATGGTAGTAAAATTGAATGATATTATCAATAAAATGAAAGGATCTCGGGGAGAGAGAGAGAGAGAGAGGAGAGAGAGAGAGAGAGAGAGAGAGAGAGAGAGAGAGACGCAACCACAAAAAGCCTGTTGCGTAAGATTTTTCATAATTCTGACCATCCTTAACATTCAGATCCTCCCGGGCAGTACCAACCCTGTCCATAATACTAGGCATGCACTTAATTCTAATAGTCATGCTTTCTACATCATGAGGCTCAATACTACACAGTATTGTAGAAGTTTGAATGCAGCTATGACCAAGTGGAATGATCTTCCTAATCGGGTAGTTGAATCAGTAGAACTTCAAAAGTTCAAAGTTGCAGCAAATGTTTGTTTGTTGAACAGGATAGCATGAGTCTCTTGTAATAGTTTATATATGAAGGATCTGATTTGGTGTTGTTGCTGTTCTTCGAATATGCTATTTTAATTTTTTATTACTTTTCATATAGTTTATTTTATTACCGTTTCCTTTCCCACTGGGATATTTTTCCTTGTTGGAGCCTGGGCTTATAGCATCCTGCTTTTCCAACTGAGGTCGTAGCTTAGCTAGTAATAATAATAATAATAATAATAATAATAAAAATAATAATAATAATAACAATAATAATAATAATAATAATAATAATACATTCTGTTAAAATTGAAAATTAAAATCTGCGTTTTGCTAATGACGTATATCGAGCAATCTATATCTGGGTTTGATACATTCAAGAGAGCCAAATTGACATCACGGATGAGAAGTATGGTCCTGCAGACTCATCCTAAAAAATATCAATATAGAGAAACCAGCAATAGTGACAGATTCCTTGCACTGTACCGCACGTGTTTCACACACGATCGTACACTGTAATGGTACTCTCTCTCTCTCTCCTCTCCTCTCTCTCTCCATCTCTCTCCTCTCTCTCTCTCTCTCTCTCTCTCTCTCTCTCTCTCTCTCTCTCTCTAACAGGAACTGTTTAAGTCTGCCTTTACATGAATAAATCTGTTTGAATTTTTGTGACATTCTTCCCCCGGAACCTCTTGTATAAAAACTCGCAATCTGTTGTAATAAAGTCAGTTGCATTCACATCGCCTCTCAGCTTGACAGCTCACTCGCACAGCATCAATGATGCCAAGAAAACAAATAGTTGCGTGAACAGTAGTAGGAGATAGTAATGTATATTCTTTGTTAACTAATTACTAATACGTTTGTTTATCTGTTTATACAGTTATCTCGTAGATAATAAAGTTCAATTTCTAACCATCCGTTAGAGTATTTGTCTGTTTACTGGAGGATACTGTACATGTGACTGAGATAACAGTTCATGAGTCACCAAAGCCCCAGTCTTGCTCAAGAGAGAGAGAGGAGAGAGAGAGGAGAGAGAGGGAGAGAGAGAGAGAGAGGAGAGGAGAGAGAGAGAGAGAGAGAGACTTTAAAAAAACCGGGTTCTTTAAAATAAACCGGATCATTAGTTCAATCTATTTAGTGACTTAATCGGATTGCTTCAAATGAATCAACACATTGCGATTCGTGAAGAACCCAAATGTTCGATGATAGCAGTGTTGACTATTTTCATAGTTTATATAGGAAATGTTTATTTTAGTGTTGTTACTGTTCTTAAAATATTCTATTTCTCTCTGCTCCCTTTCCTCACCGGGCTATTTTCCCCGTTGGAGCCCCTGCGCTTATAGCATCCTGCTTTTCCAACTAGGGTTGTAACTTAGCAAGTGATAATAATAATAATAATAATAATAATAATAATAATAATAATAATAATAACATAAAAAGAAAGTATACATTTCTGAATGTTTGACTGTACCAAATGTGGAGGCCTGAGTTTTTAGGGAGTTATAAATATCCACAAAGTTCGATACTTAGAAACTTAAAGTAGCCCCCTAGGAATCTGGGCGTGAGTGGGTGAAAAAAAGTAATACTAATAGTAATGATAAAACCTTAAAATCGGCATAAGATGTTATGGTAGTTAGATAGTAAACAAGAAAGAATCATCACCAAAAAAGGCTTATCAGAGCAGCAGATGTCCCGTCTTATCTACGTCTACAGGATGCCCTCTGAAATCACCCAATAACTGTCACTCTTATGACTCTTGAGCTGAGCTTGTGGTCTCTCGCCACTCGCACCCTATTCCTAAAGTCTATTGCAAGTTTCAGGAGACATTCTAAATTCCATTTAATAAATAAAGGCAACGTCCATACACTGGTAACTGATACACCTCTTTCATCAGGGCTCAGGACTGGTCAAAACCCATATCACTTTACAGTTGGAATTCAAGTTTTCTAAACAAGTTATTTTCTTATACGAGTGTGTGTAAGTTATAAAAGGGTACAACATTCAAACGGGGCATCTCACATTTCAATCGATTGATTTGCTAAGATCCTGTTGCCGGACTATGGTCTACCCCCCAAAGCAAAGCAAGGTCCTTCAAAAAGAAGGCAACCGTGGTTAGCCCATACAAATGGGAAAAAAAAAAAGTTAATAGAAATTGTACTGTACAGTACTTAAACAGCTCGGAGATATGGAGTCAGGACGTTTATGGTATTCAAAGGATACTGAAAGCTATTTCGTAAGGCTATTATTATCATTATTATTATTATACTTACTTACTTACTAAGCTACAACCCTAGCTGGAAAAGCAGGATGCTATAAGCCCAGGGGCTCCAACCGGGAAAATAGCCCAGTGAGGAAAGGAAACAAGGAAAAATAAAATATTTCAAGAAGAATAACATTAAAATAAATATATCCTATATAAACTATAAAAACTATAACAAAACAAGAGGGAGATGAATAAAATAGAATAGTGTGCAAGAGTGTACCCTCAAGCAAGAGAACTCTAATCCAAGACAGCGGACTATGGCTTGATTTGGTGTTACAAGAAGTTAAAAGGATTTTGGATGTCTCATAGACTTTTTAGTCCATCCGCGGAGACTCGATTTGCTCTTGGGAAGTTCTAATTAGTTTTTATGATCTTGTCTAACGTATTCTTGAATTCGTTTACCGTGTTACGGTTCACTACATCCGCTGGAAGTCTGTTTTCGTGTATTTGCTATTTTGTATGCAAAGAATTCACCACATTGAGAGAGAGAGAGAGAGAGAGAGAGAGGAGAGAGAGAGAGAGAGAGAGAGAGAGAGGGAGAGAGAGAGAGGAGAGAGGAGAGAGAGAGAGGATATCCCTACCTAAGGCCTTCCTACCACTGCGACAGAAGGGCACCGAGGCCCGAGAGGTGATGGCCAAAGTGAGCAGAGAAAAAGTTAGGGGAAAGAAGCATAATTTACATAATGGAATTCATCGAGGGGGAAGTAGTAGTCATCACTTTCTCTCCTCTTAAATGAACGCGAGAGCTATGATACAGACACCAAGAGATGAATAACCCACATTTGTCTCAAGGATATCCTTATCTGTCGTAGCTCTTTTTTTGTCAGGTGGACCACACAAAGGCTGTTCGTATCTAATCTATTTAACGGATATTTCGTTGTTAATGAGCTGACGAAATATCAACACTGTAAACACACAAATGATTGATGGAAAAGTCCGTAATATAACAGAGAAATATGATATACACTAATTATGTTATAGTATGTACGCAACCCGTCAAAAAGGACGGCTAAGTATTTAGATAGATATAGATATATACACATAAACAATCCCCTCTCACCTGGGTATGACTACGTCCCCTTACCCCTACCAGAAGTATGGGTGAGACCGAATATTTATACGACTAACAAGGCCGCTCAGCGTGACCGGAAATAAAAACACATACATACATACACACACAAACACACACACCACATATATATATACATACACACATACATATATATATACACATATAAGAGAGAGAGAGAGAGAGAGAGAGAGAGAGACTTGCTCTTTACTATATAGGGGAAATGAGTTACTGCAATTTACCTCTACTGAGTATCAAAGTCAACAATAAGATTTTTTTTTTTAATCTAGAAAACCCATTTCTGTGGGGCAGATTCAAATCTCCACCAACACCAACAACTCGTGTTATTCTAACGGGATCTTGATATAATGAAAACTGATCATCTTAAGAATTAGCTTCCCTACTTAATAAAGTGCAAGTATCTGGCTATACACACACGTATGTGTGTGTTTAAATATATATATATATATATATATATATATATATATATATATATATATATATATATATATATATGTATGTATACATATACATATATAATATATATACATATATATAATATATATATAATATATATATATACATACATATATAATATATATATATATAATATATATATATATATATATTTATATATATATATATAGAGAAGAGAGAGAGAGGAGAGAGAGAGAGAGAGAGAGAGAGATAACTGCTAATCCCTTCACGTTAGTCTTGTTTGATACGAATGATTAATAATGGTAATAAAAGAATTAATAATAAAAATTACCTTTATCATCAGTACGCCAAATCCATCTAAAGCATAATTTCTATCACCAGTACGCTAAAGGTATCTAAAGCAAAATTCATATTGATCAAAGACGCAAAAAAGTAAAATCACGAAGGCGTGTTTTCAAGAGACAGTACCAATGCAAGACTTCACACGACTGAACACTGGATTTCTTCAAACAGTACTAGAGGTTTTTTCTACTCTTAAGGGATTGGGAATAAAAAAAAAAAAGTTACTTTTTCAAACGACCTCTTAAAGCTGTCCCGAGAACATAAGGAGGGAAGGGGGAAAGGAGAATATGGAGAAAGGGAGAGATAGAGAGGAGGAGGAGGAGGAGGAGGAGGAGGAGGAGGGAGGAGGAGGAGGAGAAAGTAGAAAGTAGGAGGATAAGTTTTTCTAAGGACAAATGGGAAGCGAAGGATGAAGAAGAGGAAGGGGGTTGTTGAGAGAGAGAGAGAGAGAGAGAGAGAGAGAGAGAGAGAGAGAGAGAGAGGAGAGAGAGAGAGAGAGAGAGAGAGAGAGAGAGAGTAAAAATTAAATGTAAACAAATCAGGAATGAGAAGAAAAATTGAGAAGAAAAATTTGTTGAGGAGAAGAGAGAGAGGAGAGAGAGAGAGAAGAGAGAGAGAGAGAGAGAGAGAGAGAGGAGAGAGAGAGAGAGATATTAAAACTCAGAAATGAATTGAATATTTGAGACAAAAAATGTGGTGTGAACTGTAAAATACGACAGAGAGAGAGAGAGAGAGAGAGAGAGAGAGAGAGAGAGAGAGAGAGAGAGAGAGAGAGAGAGAGAGAGAGAGAGTCTCAGTACAAAGATGAAAGAGTTTTACAAACTGGAGTAAAAAAAAAAATCGAGGGAGACTATTT
>NC_090732.1:163499101-163501601 GCF_036898095.1 Palaemon carinicauda | reverse complement strand
AAAGCAAGATGCTATAAGCCCAAGGGCTCCTACAGGGAAAAATAGTCCAGTGAGGAAAGGAAATAAGGAAATAAATAAACGATATGAGAAAAGAATAACAATAAAATATTTTAAATACAGTAACATCAAAACAGATATGTCATATATAAACTATAAAAAGACTTATAACAGCCTGTTCAACATAAAAACATTTACTGCACAAAACAATCTTCAGACATGTCCTTCCACTCATGTCTGTTTATGATCTTTCTGTGCCAGTGTATAACCGCAGATTTTCTTGGTTCGTCAATCCATCTTCTTCTCTTTCTTCCCCTGCTTCTTTGCAATCTCTAGGGACTCATTCTGTTATTCTTAATGTCCATTTATTATCTGCCATTCTCATTGTGTGCCCTGCCATGTCCTTGTCTTTATCTTACAGGTTGTTAGAATATCTTCTACTTTAGTTTGCTCTCGTATCCATGAAGAATATCCACTACTTAAGTTTGCTCTCTTATTCATATTGCTCTTTTTCTGTCTCTTAGTGTTATTCCCTTCGTTATTCTTTCCATAAGTCTTTGAGTGGTTACTAGATTATGTTCTAAGGCTTTAGTAAAGCGCCAAGATTTTTATGTGCAAATCTGTACTGGTATACGACCATCTGATTAAATATTTTTCTTTTTAAAGAAAGTGACGTTTTACTTTTCATAATTATATTTTGTTTACCAAGGGCTTTGCAGCCCATACTTATCCATTTAATTTCGGTTTCATGTCCTGTGGAAACACTTACTGTCTGTCCAAAGTACGTATATTCATTGACAATCTGAAGATGTTCGTTCATAACCCTTATTGGTTGTCTCTGTGCATTTTCATTGAACATTATCAGTTCTTGAGATGATATCATAAATAGATAAGGACGAAACCGTTCAGGATTCACATAGTACTTCCTTGTAGTTATATTGTATGAGCTTAACGTATGTTTGTGTGGTTTTTACGCTTACATACAAGTACGCGCACACACATACACACACACATATATATATACACTAAAAATTCTAATTTTCTGTGCAATATAGGTTCTTTTAATTCAATATGAAATTGAAACAAGAGAAAGAGAACTTAGGAGCTAAATTATAAAAAAACAGATAGACATAATTTTTCTTGTTTAATTCTTTGTAATATATATATTTAATTATTATCCGTCCCTGCACCATTGGATTTTCTCGCCATTCTAAACCTCATAAAGTGCTAAGCCTTCTTGATAACTTTTCGTAACTTGTCGCAAAACTTTAAAACTTTTTTCATAGTATTCCACCGCACCCTTCCCTCCCCCCAGTCCTCAGTGGATGGACTCAACCCCCCCCCCCTCCTGCACACTGCACACTGCTCTAACTCTCCTCCAACTACCTCAAATTAGATCCTGATGTAATAATATGGTGTTTTATTTCACTTTTGTATGGAAGAAATGAACAGTGTTTTCCGGGGCTTTTTTTATCTTCTTTCATGTATATATATATATATATATATATATATCGTATATATATATATATATATATGTATATATATATATATATATATTGATATATGTATATTTATATATTTATATATATACTTATATATATATGTATATATATTTATATATATATATGTATATATATATATATGTATTTACATATATATATTTATTTATATATATATTATCTATGTATATACATATATATATATATATATATATACACATATGCATATATATGAATATATATATATATATATATATATATATATATCTTCACTTCAGTCTTAGAGAATTACCATTGCTTTAGTTGAGTTCAGATCAGAGAGGTTTTACTAGTTTTAAATAGCCCTGTTAATAAACAGTAATATTGACCTCCTAATCGTCAATTTATGATCATAATTGCAATAAATCGCTATTTTCTTGCAATTCAGTAACCTTATATCATTGATATCCATAGTAAGTTTCCACTAAATTAAATACTCGTTTCTGAAAAGAATACGGAAAGGAAGCGGAAGGTGAACAACTAATAAATAAAACTACAGTAAATAAATTGATAAATTTCATATTTATTTGGAAGTGTCAAGTTATCCTATATAATAAAGAGCATGTGTCTGTTTATATATATATATATATATATATATATATATATTCTTTCCTGTCACGCTGAGCGGTAAGGGTGAGAGGGAGTAGTTAAACCCTGGTGAGAAGGGGTACAGTCGGTGAGCACAATCTCCTACAAATTGCCGAACCAGATAGTTGTAGTTAGGTGAGGGGGAGGAGGCTGGAAGGGTTAAATCTGTGTGTGTGTATATATATATATATATATATATATATATACATACAGTATATATATTATTGAATATAAAATTATTCGTTCGTTTCTTTGGTATCTTTGTCCGGTTTATAAACCATTTTTTTTTTTTATATTTTTAATTGTAAGTTCTATAATAACCATAATAATGATGATAGTAATGACAATAAAAAAATTAATGAAAGTTAGCGTTATTT
>NC_090732.1:163494101-163496601 GCF_036898095.1 Palaemon carinicauda | reverse complement strand
CAGAAAAGTAAAATTGTATAAAATTATTAACATATCTCTGAATTTAGCTGAAACTGGATATAAAGTAATATTTTTTTTCAAAATCTGAGATAGTTTATATGAAGATATATATTTGAAACCAGAAATGAAGTAGTATTTTTTTTTCAATTATAAGATATATTGTATCTTTGAAGATATATACAGCGTAGTACTACTTATGCCAGGGTTTATTTTAATGGCAGTAATGAGTGTCATTTATTACATTAGTAATTGCTCTCATAAAAGCATGGAGCTAAGAGAAGGGATGATCTATATCTACATTTATTTTCATCCAGGACGCATGTAACTTAGCTAATATATTCCATAAAACTACCATGGAATTACAAAATAATTTAGATTTTATCGTATTGTTTATGATCCTGTACACTAATATTTTGTATACCTTAATTTATATGACTGTACTTTTATGACTACATTATTCATTTTTATGTATTATTTTTAAATTGTTTTGAATGGCATCGCTCATGGGTATTTTTGTGTTTGGAAAGTAAATTACACATATGGCATTTTCAAAAGACTACAGGACCTTCTGTAATTCATGCTCAAATAATATCTTATCCCAGTGGTTTTTTTATAAAGCTTAAATTTTGACCTGTTAAAGTACTTTTTTTTGTCTTTAATTTTCATATTTTAAATTTCCTAGTGTGAATTATTTAATCAATCAGATAATTCACCATAGCCTTGGTTACGGATTTGTTTAGATATGCATAGGAGATAAATTTTTTTTAGTATTTTAAGCATAAGTAAATTAAATGTTATGTGCACCGCCCGTAGAGTGTGTCGGTTTTCTTAGAAAAGTGTTCATTTTAAACTTTAATTTAGATGACAATTTCAAACTTTAAATTCTTAATGATTGAACTCATTTTACTATAAATTCTTCGCTATGATATTCAATTACTGTTTCCTTATTTTCTTGCTTTCCTGGGCTATTTTTCCTGTTGGAGTCCTGGGGCTTATAACATATTTTTTTTCTAACTAAGTTTGTCGCCTAGCTCATAATAATAATAATAATAATAATAATGCTTTACAATAAAGATATAATATAGTTTTTCCAAATAAACCTGGAAATTTAAATATTTCTCGACTTTTTTTTTTTTCTTAAATAGAGGAGGTTAAGGGTAATGAGGTGTGAAGGAAGACACACAGCCGGCCCTCTGCCATCTGGGAGGGGGTACCGGGGTTGGACATAGAGGGAGAGGGAGCGAGTGAGGGAGAGGAAGGGAGGGAGAATGCTGGCTCAAAAGTAAGAATTGGCTCTAGCTTCATTAAGTATTCAGATTAGGCGATACAAGATACCAGAAGGAACCATTTCTCTCTCTCTCTCTCTCTCTCTCTCTCTCTCTCTCTCTCTCTCTCTCGTTTAATGGCCAAGACTTCCTTAGCATTACTTGAGTTTTTTTTTATAACGAACAGTGTAAATTATTTAAACTAAAGTTGGTATACTGTATTTTATTATAATATTTTAAAAATGTATTAATTTTGTTGTGTTAGAAAATAAGTTATTGATTTGGAAGAAAAGTAAGCTTCAAGTTCAGAGAGTTGATATTATTATTATTATTATTATTATTATTATTATTATTATTATTATTATTATTATTATTATTTGCTAAGCTACAACCCTAGTTGGTAAAGCCGGATGCTATAAGCCCAAGGGCTCCAACGGGGAAAACAGCACAGGGAGGAGAGGAAATAAGAAAATAACTTCAATAGAAATTGAAGAACATTAACAACATTAAAATAACTTGTTCATATGTAAACTATAAATCTTCAAAATATCAAGATGAAAAGAAATAAGATAGAATTGAGTGCCTAGATGTACCCTCAAGCAAGAGAACTCTAACCCAAGACAGTGGAAGACCATGGTAGAATAGTGTGCCCGCGTGTACCCTCAAGCAAGAGAACTCTAACCCAAGACAGTGGAAGACCATGGTAAAATAGTGTGCCCGAGTGTACCCTCAAGCAAGAGAACTCTAACCCAAGACAGTGGAAGACCATGGTAGAATAGTGTGCCCGAGTGTACCCGAGTGTACCCTCAAGCAAGAGAACTCTAAATATGGAATACTAAGTGCAAATTCTAGCACATCCCTTTACATCAGCATTGTGAATAGGTTGAAACACCAATGCGTCCTAGAGTCTTAGACTACCTTCAGGAAAAGACCCATTTGATACATGGCTCAGGGACTTTACGACTTTGGGACCTACCTTCATACAGGTCGTCCAGTCGTTATTCCTATTTTGGGAATGAATATTTCCATAAATCACCACGTCACCCTGGGTAGTCGGATCGTATTAAATTTTTATAGGCCCACTTTCCTCGTTAAACTCTACGGATGTCTTGGGTTTGAGTTCTCTTGCTTGAGGGTACACACGGGCACACTATTCTATGTTATATCTCTTCCTCTTTCGTTAAAGTTTTTGTAGTTTATATTGGGAATTCACATTTTTTATGCTGTTACTGTTC
>NC_090732.1:163296601-163489101 GCF_036898095.1 Palaemon carinicauda | reverse complement strand
TGGATGTAGGGTTAAGTGTTTTGTTGAAACCTATGTTTTTCTATTGTTATTGTCGTAATGAAGGGATTAGAAGAGGCGTATCTACCCATGGCTATTTATTTCTTTATTACTGTCCACTAGCCTCCTGGCTAGTACTGTGGTAACGCGTTTGCCTAGCATTCGCATGGCAGCAAATCGATCCCCGCCCGGAACCGTGAGCTTAAACTATTTACTGGGGAGGTCACTGCTGTGGTTAGGCGCCACAGTGCGGGTGTTTTGCTGGCAAGGTTGACGTTCTGTGAACATCTATTCTGATAAAACTGAAACGAGACACCCTTACCTTTACATGATATATTGGAAATCTGTTGATGGATATCTATGAAATATTGTGTCTTGGTTAGGTTTTGAGACGAATCTGGATCCGGATTAACAAGCCTCCTCTCTCTCTCTCTCTCTCTCTCTCTCTCTCTCTCTCTCTCTCTCTCTCTCTCTCTCTCTCTCTCTCTCTTTTTCGACTGCTCACGCATGCGCATTGTTATACCTAAAATCAAGCCTAAAATCTTATGCTTTCCGTTTCTCCAAAACGAGAACCGTAAGGATGAAATATACGGGGCTATGAAAAATGAAAAAATATGAATATAATTTGCACAAGTTCATCATTTTATGTATCTATTTTTTTCAGTAGTTTCGGCGAAAAGGGTGACAAATTTTATTTCTCACCATTTTATGATCGCTTTACTTTTAACTTGTTTAACACTGTTACACACACACACACACACACACATATATATATATATATATATATATATATATATATATATATATATATATATATATATATATAATATATGAAATAAACCCATTGCTTGTGGGTTTATTTCATTTAGATATATGCACGATTTTTTTTTCATTTTAATATATGTATATATATATATATATATATATATATATATATATATATATATATATATTATGTATATATATATATATATACAGTATATATATATATATATATATATATATATATATATATATATACAGTATATATATATATATATAATGAAATAAACCTATTGATTGTGGGTTTATTTCATTTAAAATATTTACACAGAAAATTATGTGTTTTAATGTGTACTATATATACTGTATATAATGAAAAAAAACATAATGAATATTTAAGAAAACATTTTGTATATGAAACATGATTCACTTATTTCCTTAACTGTAATGATATCAGACCTACACCGGCAGCATCCTCATAGCAGTCAACCCCTACAAGGAACTTGACATCTATGGACCCGTGAGTATCCTCAGTTTTAATAGAGTCATTATGGAAACGTATCCTACAAAACCTTTTGTTGTGACGAGTTTTTCATACATTTATTCATATAATTATGTAGTTTCCTTGTATTGAACAACAGGATTAATAAGTGTCAGATAAATGTTAAATTTGTGCAATAATGCAGATTTGTTTAATTCGTGTTATGTGCTATGAAGGTTATTTTTTAGTTATTTATTTGTTATTTTCAATTCCCGTTTTATTGAAGGGTCGTTTAATTTCAAAGTAGTGATTTTAGAAAGTCTCCTGGTCACACACTTAACCCTCTCACCGTCAGTTGTTAAATCAATGAAACTTTTCATGTATCAAAATGTTTTAAGACCACACTAACCATAGCTTGTTGATATATAATGGAAAGATTTAATCAAGACCTTTCTATTGAATACTAACTTTCTATAGTTTGGATGATTTTAAAAGTTTCTTTGTGTAAATTTTGATTTAAGTTAACAATGTCAGCAAAAGGGTTAATATTGTTTGTACATTGTGACCAACTATCAACAAGTTTCAAAGCACAATTTTTGGTACTTTCCTGTTATTGTCCCACTTCTAATTTCCGATATAACCCCAATACTATTTTTTAGGTTAGGTTAGATTAGGTTTCTAACCTATCCTAACCTAACCTGATCTAAAAAATAGTATTGGGGTTATATAGGAGATTAGTAGTGGGGAAATGACAGGAAAGTACCCAATTTTATTTTTTTAGATGAAGTTTCTTTTGTGAAATTTGCTTCATTTAGATTGTAGCAGTATTGCATTTCGTAATTTCTCATGGTATTATTAAAACCAATATAGACAGGATTTTTCCTTTGATCAATTTAAATTCATCCCTTTTGAATAACTTTCATTTTTTTTTTTTTGTCTACTTATGCTGTACATATTTTTTTCCACCGACCCAAAATTCAGTTTGGTTTTCTCTAGAATATTTCATAAATATCGATAGTGCTAAAAGTAATAACAGCCACCATAATGATTTATTTAAGATACTGTATATGCAGTATTAAATTTTCAATGTAATTACTATAATGCTCGTTATTTTTAAAACTTGCTTTACTGCAATTATGCATTTCATTTTTTCTCGTATAGTGAAGGTAATGGAGTGATAGACAAAGTATTCATCGTGCAGATGTACAGTATGTATTTAATGTATACATATAAATGCTTTACGTGAATGCGCTTCCGTTCGTACGAGCTTCAGTTGTTCTTTTGCTCTTTCAACAACGACTTAAATGACGAATTGATGTGTTTATTTCCCCAGGATAGACAATATGCTTTTGGAGTTACTGGATTATTATGTTGTGTTATAGTTTTGTATTTATTTATAGTCTCTCTCTCTCTCTCTCTAGTTTTGTATTTATTTATAGTCTCTCTCTCTCTCTCTCTCTCTCTCTCTCTCTCATATACTGTATATATATATATAAAAATTTAGATTGTTTATATTTTTTTTGCGTAATCGCCAGGAAAACCTGATGCGGTACCAGGGCCGGAAGCTCCTGGAAGAGGAACCCCACGTTTATGCCATCTCGGAGTCGTCGTTCGTAGCTCTCAAGAGATCCGACAAAAATCAGTCATGCGTCATCTCAGGAGAGTCTGGTGCCGGCAAGACCGAAACGACCAAATTCATCTTGCAGTACCTGTGCTCCGTGACCTCAGGAGTGTCTACCTGGGTGGAACAGCAGATCCTCGAGGCCAACACCATTCTTGAAGCCTTCGGTAAGCTCTCTTTTATTAGTCAGTGTCTGTCAAATTGCTATCCTGAATGTTTGTATAGCTCAAAAATAACACATTACATTACTGGCTTTTTCCAAAAGTAATTTGTTACTGCCCAAACTTTGTTTCTTTACCTCCAAACATTTTCAGTTCTGTAGTCTTGAGTAGTGCCATAGCCCCTATACCATGGTCTTCCACTGTCTTGGATTAGTTCTCTTACTTGGGGGTACACTTAGGCACACTATTCTATCTGTTTCATTATTTCCTTTCCTCACTGGGCTATTTTCCATGTCGGAGCCGGAGCCCTTGGGCTTATGACACTCTTCTTTTCCAATTAGGGTTGTAGGTTAGGTAGTAATAATAACAATAAAAATTCCATCTTTTTTTCTTCCTTTGGTATAGAAGCCACAGTTCTTAAAATCATTACTTACAGTTCCTATATATTTTTATTTTTCCCTTCCAGGTAATGCCAAGACTGTGAGAAATGACAACTCCAGCCGATTTGGAAAGTTCATGCAGGTGTGCTTTGACTCTTCCTGGCACATCAAGGGTTGTGTCATGCAGGACTATCTCCTAGAGCAGTCACGCATAACCTTTCAGGGCCCACAGGAGCGTAACTACCACGTATTCTATCAACTGGTTGCTGCTGCTAAGGTGTGTGAAAATTTAGATATAATGAAACTCCAAGCCTTAGAGCTTATGGTTGTTGTGCTAATCTAAATTTAAAACTTTGTATATGTATTGTAATAATTTTTATCAACTTCAAACTTCAATTCCTTGAATAATATCATGTGTAGTTGGCAAAAAATTTGAATTTTGTAGGTATACTAGGTTGTGGAAATTTTTTTGAAATAGCAGGTCCACTCTGTGTGGTAATTATTTTCTTATTTATTTACTCAAGCTATATCTGTGCTTTTCAGAGTAACAAGGAGATAGCAGATCAGTTTCACCTGCGACCTGCTGAGTTTTACACCTATTTGAACCAGTCTGGCTGCATTACAATAGATGGAGTTGATGATCTCAGGAAATTTGATGCCCTTCGTTTAGCCTTCAATGTGCTTCATGTCCCACAGGACATCTGTGATGGAATATATGGGACATTAGCTGCCATCTTATGGCTTGGTAACTTAGAGGTACTGTACAACAGTTCAAAACATATGAAAGGTATATTTGATATAACAAGTAGTTCATTCCCAGTGTATGTAATACCAATTAGTTGTCTTTAAATATTGGTTGGATATTACATGACTTTGTAAGGACATAAAGAGTGATGATCTAAAATTTTCTGCTTCTGTAGTTTGCAGATATCGACGGTGAGAACTGTGAACTAACTGACAAAGATAAAGAGATCCTGACAATAGTATCCGGTTTGCTGGGGTTGAAAGAAGAGGATCTTCTTGGTACTGTTCTTCAGCGACAGATTAACATTCGAGGCAACATAACCCACATACCCCTTAAGCTCGCTGAAGCTCGAGAAAATAGACATGCCATGGCAAAAGCGCTCTATTCCCGCACTTTTGCTTGGTTGGTCGACCACATAAATAAATGCACAAATCCTGGACAAGACCAGACAAGGTAGGGATATTGATTTAATTATCAGTAATTTGAAAATATTGATTGTTTTTTTTTCTCTTAGGATAATAATGATAATGATGTTGAAAACTGTGCATACATTATTATTTGTCTTGATTTGTACTCTTATATTTCTTTATGATTACAAAAATATTTTTCATGTTTATTATACAGTTATGAGTCTCATAAAATTATGATTAAGGTAACTTCTTCTTTTCCAGGTTCCTGGGAGTCTTGGACATTTTTGGTTTTGAGAATTTTGCTGTAAACTCATTCGAACAGCTTTGCATTAACTACACCAATGAAAAACTTCACAAATTTTTTAACCATTACGTATTTGCATTGGAGCAAGAAATTGTAAGTGACATTTAGGAGTATTTCCTTATATTTTTATATTATCCACTATAGATACAAAGATTAATTTGCAAATTTAATTATTTCTTTTTCATCATAAGTTTGGAAACCAAATAAGATTCAAGTTTTCTTGTATAGGTGAAATTCATATTTATGTCTGCTTTACAAATTTTACAAATAGATATACAGTACTGTATTCATGCTAATGATGAGCTCGCGAGTATTATGTATTGTACTGTTTTGTTATAATGTATGTGATATATATTATCCTTAAAAATAACTAAAGCATCTTATAAATATACACGAGCTGTAGACCATACTAATGCTCTTCACTTTCCAGTACCAACAAGAAGAGATTAAGTTCTCGCACATAACGTTCACTGACAATACCGAGTGCCTTGAGCTGATGGAGAAGCCTCCCAGATGCATTCTAAAGCTCCTATCAGAGGAATGTCGAATGCCAAAGGTATTTTGAGGGTGACATCTTTTTAAGTTTAATTTCATTTTGGTTTTATTGAAAAGTATATTGTTGAGTTATGTCCAGTAATGTAATTCATATGAATTTCAATGTGCATTATTTTATTTTAGGGATCAGATAAGTCATATCTGACAAAGTTGCACCAGGAATTTGAGGCACATGCAAATTACATCAAGGGAGACGATAGAAGAAGATGGGAAGTGGAGTTTGGTATTAACCACTATGCAGGTAATAATGTATTTTCCATTAGAGAACCATATCTCTGCTGCTTAGTAATGGCACTGTTTACTAATATTAGAATTGCATAGCCCTGCTGTAAATTCATGATTGTAATGAATTTTATTTTCAATTGAGGTTAGGAAATAAAAATCAAATTGATATTTGTCAGAGGTTAAAGAAGTGTTTTCTTTTCAGGCAAAGTGATCTATACAGTGAAAGGATTTGTTGATAAAAATAGAGATACCCAGCAAGATGTGTTCTTTGAACTGATGAATAAATCTGATAACAAATTCGTGTCAGACCTAACAAGATTTCAGGTAGGCAAATAATGTTCTTTTATTACTTTTGTTTGCTTTCAGAGTCAAGAATGATTTAAAGATTTTATTTCAAATTCCATCTTTGGAAAAAGAAGTCGTGACTTTATAAGAGAATAGATATATTTCTCCTTTTAGTTTTCTTCGGTAATGTTAAGTTGGCTTTGAGGAAAAAACATAGAACATCAGGTTTGTATAGAAATACAAAAATTTATTTTTAGAATTTCATTTTCATGGGGTAACAAGTGTCACAGGTACTGTAAACCCATTATGCCTATTATTTCATTGTTCTAAGGAATTTTGTCAGTTAATATTTTGATGTACCAATAGGACTTGCTGGGATGCACAATTGCAAGGATGGGGGCTATTCACAGCACTATCTCCAGAGGAACCACCAAAGGCAAGCCAACTGTCTCGGATGCTTTCCGTAATCAATTGCAAGCATTGGTTGATGTTTTGCAGTCTACAAACCCTTGGTAAATATGAAGATATTTTATTTATGAAAAATGCTGTAGTGTTTCAAGTTTACAATGTTTCCCAATAGGTAATTCTATAGTCCTGAGTTGTATAAAGTCTTCATTGGAGTTATTTGTTTATTTACTGGACTTATAAAATTGCTTGAGTAGTAAAATTAAGTCTTATAATTTTATTTTTATTGGATTAATTAATTTACATCTGTTGAAAATTTGGTGATATATTTTTTTTGAAAATATGGAAGCATTCTGTTATTCCTGATACTTGACTGTAGTGCATGTGTGAGTAAAACAGAAAGAAAAGGATGGGAATAGGTAGGATTTAAATACTAATTTTCCCTAGAATAAAAAAGTTGATTTTGTCTGTCTCAAGATTGTGAATAGAAGTAAGCATACGGGCAATAATTCCCCGAAAAAGGGAAATTTTCCATAATTTTCTTCTTAATTTTATTCCCTTTAATTTTTTGTCAACTTTTTTGTATAGGGAAAATACTGCTAAAACAAGATTAGTGAAATGTATCTTTCATTGAATGGTGTAACTTTCCTTATATCCTTTTGAGTGCAACTCCTTGTTAATTTAAGTTAGTGGTCTGGTTAGATTTCAGCATAGGAACTCCTTGTCAAAAATTTTTCTGTCTTTTTCCTCACACGATTCTGTTACCGACTTCTTTCCTCTAGGTATGTTCGTTGTATCAAGCCCAATAAGAACAAAGCTGCAGATATGTATGACGAAACAATGGTGCTTGATCAGCTGAGATACCTCGGCATGAATGACATCATCAGAATCCGTAAGGAGGGTTTCCCGATTCATATGAAATATGAAGAATTCATTTCTAGATATTTTTGTCTCCACAAAAAGAGAAGATACCCTGACACAAAACAGCATGTGTGGTAAGTGCTATGTACCTTTATTATAGCTTGTGTATCATTGTCAGTACTTTTTATCTTTATTCTGTATAATCATGCCAAGTATATTTGTGTGTGTGTCCTTATTTAGATGGCTAATTTATTTATAATAATGTATATTTCAGTAAAAACAAAATAATGTTCATCCAGCATTTTAGAATTTTAAATATTTAACTTAGCCGGTGAATATATATAGCTGCAACTCTGTTGCTCGACAGACAAAAAACTGTAAAAAACTCGCCAGCGATCGCTATACAGGTTGCGGGTGTGCCCATCAGCGCCAACTGTCGGCCAGATACCATACTCAATGTAAACAAAGACTCAATTTCTTCTCTGTCGACGTGTCGACAAGACGTACATTACTCGCTGTTGAAACCTGGAGTTTTTTCCATCATCTTTGGTGAAGTACTCTATTTTGGTTTTGAGCTTTCGCTGTGCAGGGTTTTTCTTCAAATAAATCCTTGAACTCTTTTTTTTGTATCGGATTCATTGTTGATGACTTAGACCGTTTTTTGGAATTTTCCCTTGACCAATTCAAAATGGCTGACCTTTCACAAGTTCCCAAGTTTAGAAAATGCAATGCTAGGGACTGTTCTAGGCGTCTTCCAAAGGCTTCTCTCGACCCTCACACTGTTTGTTCCAATTGTCGGGGTAAAACCTGTCAATTGGAAGATCGGTGTGAGGAATGCGTGGGCCTTTCGGAATTCGATTTTATCGAATTTGAGAAGTACACACGCAGGCTAGAGAGAGATAGATTAAGGAGAAGTTCTTCTAGGTCGATAGATTTTTCCTCTCCTCATGCCCCTCAACCTATTCCTTCCCCTGTAGTGGTTGTTCCTAACCCCCCTCCTAGCACTCAGGAACCATCGATGGCTGACATGATGCGTGCTATCCATGCCTTGGGGGAGAGAGTTGAGTCCCTTGCAAGTGACCGCAATCAACTCATGGCGGATGTTAAGGAGCTAAAGTGCCAAAGTGCCGCGGGAAGTGAAAAAGTGCCTAGTGAAAGTGTTGTGAACAGTGTTGCGCTTGAGGGTTCGTCTGTTCGTGCCTGTCGTCCTCCTAGTCCGGGACCTCTTGCAAGCTCCCAAGCCCAGGGGAGAAGCAATGTCGTACGACGCTTGGGTTCGAGAGGCCTTGATCAGCGAACAGACGTTCCCTCCATGGTATCAGGCGTATCTCCCCAAGATCGCCCCTACCTACGTAAGACGAGAGAGCCCGTTTTTACCTCGTCGTCCGAAGGTGTTTCTCGTAAGAAACTTTGGACCAAGGTCTCACGACCTTTAAAACGTAAGTCGGTCCCTTCAGGACAAGTCCAACGTCCCGGCTGTAGCCACTGGGTCAGTTCGGACTCGTTGCCGTCATCTGATGACTGCTCACCGCCTAAGAGAGGCAAAGCGGTACCGCCTCAGTCGCTAACCCCGTCTGTTGCCGCACCTGCTCCCGTAGACCCTAAATGGGCTTTACTGCAAGACATGCAGTCCAAGCTTGCGTCCTTGATGGAGGACTTTAATTCGGAGAAGGTTGCTGCTGAACCTTCTGGCCAACAACCTTCCAAGCGGTCTGTTGTACGTCCTGTTGACGCTGAGGTTACCTTCTCACGTCTACCAGTTGAGGTGGTTCCTCCTCCCATGCGACCCAGTGTGGGTTGCCAGCCGCACGTTGACGTTAGGCGACGCACGGAGGTGGTTGTTGACGTTCAGGACGTTCAACAACCATCAGAGGTGACTTGTTTTGACGCGGTGCGTCAACCTCCGCAACCCGGTATGGTGTTGACTGCACAACCCAGACGGTCTAGACAGTCTCGGGTGGACGCTGTGCGTCCTCGCGCACCCATGGTTGTTGACAGTTCACAGACTGTGCAGCAGTTCCATGACGTTGCGTCCGGCTCCGTCACGCATGCACCAGTGCGACCGGACTCAGCGAGCCAGACGTTGCCCACTCCGTTGCCGTTTCCTCATCAGTTTTCGGATGAGGAACTATCTGATGAAGACGTTGCTGAACCACAAGACGATCAACCTTCGGAACTGGACGAGCCTAAGCCAACTCAACCATCGTTGGACTTTAGAAAAGTCATGGCTGTATTCAAGGAGTTGTTTCCGGACCACTTTGTTTCTGTGGCTCCTCGTTCTCCTCCGTCAGAGTTTGTATTAGGAGTGCCTGCTACCGCACCTGCCTTTACGAAACTCGTTCTCTCACGCTCATCCAAGAGAGCTTTGCGGCTGTTGGGAGACTGGTTAGAGTCTAAGAAGAGGTTAGGGAAGACAGCATTTGCCTTTCCCCCATCTAAACTCTCTTCTAGATCGAGCGTCTGGTATGCCACGGGAGAAGTTCTCGGCTTGGGAGTTCCTGCCTCTGCCCAGGGCGACTTCTCAAGTCTTGTAGACTCTCCCCGCCGCCTTGCCATGAGACGCTCGAAGGTTTGTTGGTCACCATCGGACCTGGACCACCTTCTTAAAGGGAAATTTAGGGCTTTCGAAGTCTTTAACTTTTTAGACTGGTGCTTAGGAGCCCTGAGCAGGAAAATCTCTTCGGTAGATAAGGATCTTTCCTTGCTCATTATGTCCTGCATGGACAAGGCCGTCCGTGATGGGTCCAATGAGCTAGCTGCCTCATTCACGTCCGGAGTCCTGAAGAAGCGAGAGTCTCTCTGTTCTTTCCTGTCTGCTGGAGTTACGCCATGCCAGAGATCTGAACTTCTCTTTGCTCCCCTTTCCAAGTGCATGTTTCCTGAAGCCTTGGTAAAGGAAATTGCCGCATCGTTAGTTCAGAAGGACACCCATGATCTAGTTGCGTCCTCGGCTCGCAAAGCTCCCCCTTTGCCTACATTCTCTGCTAGACCGAGAATTGACACTCCAGCGTCTCGCTTTATTCTGCCCTTTCGTGGCAGAGCCTCCAGCAGAGGAGGTGCTTGTGCCGAAGGGAAACGAGGGAAGAGGAAAGGACCTAAGTCCTCCAAGGGCAGAGTCTGACTGCCCGCAACTTCAGACAGCAGTGGGAGCCAGACTCAAGAACTTCTGGCAAGCCTGGGAGAAGAGAGGCGCAGATCAACAATCTGTGAAGTTGCTCAGAGAGGGGTACAAAATCCCTTTTGTACGCAAACCCCCTCTAGCGACGTCCCCCATCGATCTCTCTCCCAGGTACAGAGAGGAAGAAAAGAGACAAGCCCTGAAACTGGAAGTGTCTCTTTTGCTAGAGAAGGGAGCGGTGGTCAAAGTCTCGGACCTTCGATCACCGGGATTTTACAACCGTCTCTTCCTAGTTGCAAAGAAGACAGGAGGTTGGAGACCGGTGCTAGACGTCAGTGCTCTGAATGTCTTTGTCACAAAGACGAAGTTCTCCATGGAGACCACAAAGTCAGTCTTAGCAGCGGTCAGGAAGGAAGACTGGATGGTCTCGCTAGACCCTAAGGGACGCCTACTTCCATATCCCCATTCACTCAGACTCCCAACCTTTTCTGAGATTCGTCTTCGAAGATGTGGTTTACCAGTTTCGGGCCCTGTGCTTTGGCCTAAGCACAGCTCCTCTCGTGTTTACGAGGCTGATGAGGAATGTAGCCAAATTCCTCCACTTATCGGACATCCGAGCCTCCCTTTATTTGGACGACTGGCTTCTCAGAGCCTCTTCCAGTCGTCGCTGTCTGAAGGATCTAAAGTGGACTCTAGATCTGACCAAGGAATTGGGACTCCTAGTCAATTTGGAAAAGTCGCAGCTGGTCCCATCCCAGACTATTCTGTATTTAGGGATGGAGATTCACAGTCTAGCTTTTCGGGCTTTTCCGTCGGCCCCCAGAATAGATCAAGCCCTGCTATCCATCCAGAAGATGCTGAAGAAGGAACGAAGCTCAGTCAGGCTGTGGATGAGTCTGGTAGGGATGCTGTCATCCCTGGAACAATTTTTATTTCTAGGAAGACTACACCTCCGTCCTCTTCAATACCATCTGGCTTTTCACTGGAAAAAGGACAAGACGCTAGAGGCGGTCTCGATCCCGATTTCCGGAAAGATAAAGTCTTGTCTGACTTGGTGGAAGGACAATATCAAACCTAAGAGAGGGTCTTCCCCTGGCTGTTCAGACTCCCAACCACGTTCTCTTCTCGGACGCATCGGACTTGGGCTGGGGCGCGACACTGGACGGTCGGGAATGCTCAGGCCTGTGGAACTCGAGTCAAAGGAGCATGCATATCAACTGCAAGGAGCTGTTGGCAGTTCATCTGGCCTTGAAAAGCTTCGAGTATCTCCTTCAAGGCAAAGTGGTGGAAGTAAACTCGGACAACACCACGGCCTTGGCGTACATCTCCAAACAAGGAGGTACCCACTCACTGACGTTGTACGAGATCGCAAGGGACCTGCTCATCTGGTCAAAAGGTCAAGACATCTCCCTAGTAACGAGGTTCATCCAAGGCGACTTGAATGTCATAGCAGATTGTCTCAGTCGGAAAGGGCAAGTAATTCCAACCGAATGGACCCTCCACAAGGATGTGTGCAAGAGACTTTGGGCCACTTGGGGTCAACCAACCATAGATCTCTTTGCAACCTCGCTGACCAAGAGGCTTCCAATCTATTGCTCCCCAGTCCCGGACCCAGCAGCAATACATATAGATGCCTTCCTCCTAGATTGGTCACATCTGGATCTCTACGCATTCCCACCGTTCAAGATTGTCAACAAGGTACTGCAGAAGTTCGCCTCTCACGAAGGGACAAGGTTGACGTTAGTTGCTCCCCTCTGGCCCGCGAGAGAATGGTTCACCGAGGTACTTCGATGGTTAGTAGACGTTCCCAGAAGTCTTCCTCTAAGGGTAGACCTTCTACGTCAGCCACACGTAAAGAAGGTACACCAAAGCCTCCACGCTCTTCGTCTGACTGCCTTCAGACTATCGAAAGACTCTCGAGAGCTAGAGGTTTTTCGAAGGAGGCAGCCAGTGTGATTGCTAGAGCAAGGAGGGCGTCTACCATTAGAGTCTACCAATCGAAGTGGGAAGTCTTCCGAGACTGGTGCAAGTCAGTTTCTGTATCCTCGACCAGTACCTCTGTAGCTCAAATAGCTGATTTTCTCTTATACCTGAGAAAAGGACGATCCCTTTCAGCTCCCACTATCAAGGGCTACAGAAGCATGTTGGCATCGGTCTTCCGGCATAGAGGCTTAGATCTTTCCAACAATAAAGATCTGCAAGACCTCCTTAAGTCTTTTGAGACCACCAAGGAGCGTCGTTTGGCTACCCGTTGATGGAATTTAGACGTGGTACTAAGATTCCTCATGTCAGACAGGTTTGAGCCGTTACAATCAGCCTCCCTGAAAGATCTCACTCTTAAGACTCTTTTCCTGGTATGCTTAGCCTCAGCTAAAAGAGTCAGTGAGATTCATGCCTTCAGCAAGAACATTGGATTTTCGTCGGAAAAAGCTACTTGTTCGCTGCAACTTGGTTTTCTAGCCAAAAATGAGCTGCCTTCTCGGCCTTGGCCTAAATCTTTCGATATTCCCAGCTTATCGGAGATCGTAGGCAATGAACTAGAAAGAGCTCTTAAGTTCTATTTAAAGCGTACTAAACCTTTACGAGGCCAATCTGAAGCTTTATGGTGTTCAGTTAAGAAACCATCCTTGCCTATGTCAAAGAATGCTTTATCATACTTTATCAGATTGTTAATACAAAGAAGCTCATTCACATCTGAGTGAGGAAGACCGAGCTTTGCTTAAAGTGAAGACGCACGAAGTTAGAGCTGTAGCAACTTCCGTGGCCTTTAAGCAAAATAGATCTCTGCAAAGTATAATGGACGCAACCTATTGGAGAAGCAAGTCAGTGTTCGCGTCTTTTTACTTGAAAGATGTCCAGTCTCTTTACGAGAACTGCTACACACTGGGACCATTCGTAGCAGCGAGTGCAGTAGTGGGTGAGGGCTCAACCACTACAATTCCCTAATTCCATATCCTTTTAATCTGTCTCTTGAAATGTTTTTAATGTTGTTTTTATGGGTTGTCCGGAAGGCTAAGAAGCCTTTCGCATCCTGGTTGATTTGGCGGGTGGTCAAAGTCATTTATTGAGAGCGCCCAGATTAGGGGTTTGATGAGGTCCTGTTGTATGGGTTGCAGCCCTTAATACTTCAGCTCCTAGGGGTCTGTCAGCATCCTAAGAGGATCGCGAGGCTCCGTAAGGAAGACGTACTTATAAGGCAGAGTAATCGTCTAAGTCGACTTCCTTACCAGGTACCTATTTATTTTGTTTTTGTTATATTGATAACTTCTAAAATGAAATAAAAACTCTTAGCTCATAAGATGTAAACATATTTAACTGGTCTCTACCCACCACCCTGGGTGTGAATCAGCTATATATATTCACCGGCTAAGTTAAATATTTAAAAATGATATTTTAATTATAAAATAAATTTTTGAATATACTTACCCGGTGAATATATAAATTAAACGACCCTCCCTTCCTCCCCAATAGAGACGCAGTGGGATGAGAAGAAATTGAGTCTTTGTTTACATTGAGTATGGTATCTGGCCGACAGTTGGCGCTGATGGGCACACCCGCAACCTGTATAGCGATCGCTGGCGAGTTTTTTACAGTTTTTTGTCTGTCGAGCAACAGAGTTGCAGCTATATATATTCACCAGGTAAGTATATTCAAAAATTTATTTTATAATTAAAATATCATTTTATTTTATAGCGACCTCGTGAAGAGTCAGAATTTGCCTCCGAAAGAATGGCAGATAGGAAAGACCAAAGTCTTCATTCGTCAAAAAGTTTACGAGCCCTTGGAAGACAGGAGGCAGACAGTTATGATTAAAGCTGCGATTAAGATTCAGGCACTCTACCGTATGCACAGACATAGGAAAGGTTGGTCATTTACTTTTAGTTTTCATATTATCAGGACTGAAAATATATGTAAATCATAATCAGGAATATTTTTTTCAATTTTGTGCATTTAAGGATTGCTTCTCAAGCAAGAAGATTGTTCTGGAAATTAAGAATGATTTATCTCAATTTTCTCAACAGAGTATAATAGGATACATTCAGCATGTGTGACTGTTCAGAATTACTACCGTGGCTGGAAGCAGCGCCTTGCTTTTATCAGGATGCGAAGAGCTGTCATAATCATTCAGTGTAATGTCAGAGGAATGTTTGCTCGTGAAGTAAGTAAAATTCCACATGCCTGCTGTGGACCCATTTGATAAGATTATGATGTGGAAATATATTTTATTATTATTATTATTATTATTATTATTATTATTATTTTTATTAATATCAATCAATCATTACTGAGGGTAAATGATATACTTTTTCTTGTGTATTAGCTTTTGAAATTGTCTTAAAATGTACTTGAAATTTACAAGGACAGTAGCAGTCATAAATCTTAAGCATTTTATTTGTATTTCTAAGAGGAAAACAAGATTTAATAAACAAGAAAAAGTGTCTTATTTATACTCCACCTCTGTGAAGAATATTGTTTATTCTTTGTAGTTTTCATTATTATTGTTTTTATGTTGATTTTGCTTCCAGCAAAGACAAGAAGTCTAAATTACCTTAAGAATTGTACTATTACAATCCTCTACTGTTTATACCAAAAAAGTACAAGTGATTTGTGAAGTAACTTTAGTTTGATAATCTAAATGTGACCAGCTTATTTATTTTAGGGATTTTTAACGTTGGTTTCTGAATACATGTACAATATTTGTTCTATAGGATATATCCTTTGCCATCAGATGTCCTACTACTGTATATAAATGTGACGGGTGTAGTGATCTGCTCAGTAAGTTGTAATGAAGTGAAATTAGTGAATAGATGTACTTTAAATATATTTCTAGTTCTTTGATATTTTATTGATTGAAGATTCTAATAATAATTATGTCCATAGTTTTTTCTTGTGTTAGTTTTCTATCTTCATTTTTTAAAGGTTGCCAACGCATTAAGGGAAATGAAACGCATTGAGGAAGAGCAACGACGAAGAGAAAGATTAGAAGAAGAGAGACGACAGAGGGAGGAAGAGGCCCTTAGATTGGCTGAAGATGAAGAAAAGAAGAAAGAATTGGAAGAAGCTCAAAGGTATGTTTTAATTTTCTCCTGTCAAATGGTTAATAGCCACAGTATTGTTAAAGCATTGAGGCTCTGCCGAGTTAATGGTTTTAAGGGCCTCTTGAAAAAATCTTATCCCATATCTGATGTAATACTCTGAATTCCATAGTGTCTTTGATTTTATTTTCATTTATAAATTTGACAAAAGAGACAGGGTCCTCTTACAGATACAGTGTTTTACTTTTCTTTTATTATTATTAAGCATTATATACTAAGGATTAAACTTATTTAGTAAGGATTATATATCCCAAAGATTAAGGATTGAATATTTTGTCGATTTTATAGAATTAAACAAATAGAGAAGTGTGTACTTTGAAGAATGTGGGTGGCTGTCTAAAATTGTCATTAACTTTATGACTAACAAATGCATGTTCTGGGAATTATGGTCTACTAATCAAATGCAATGCTCTACATTATATAACTTTAATAGATTAGAAGATTTTCATTAAGATTCAATGGTACCATTTGGGATTAAGTACCTGGTTGTTAACTTTATTCTTCAAGTGACTTACTTAGTTAACAACAAGATATTTTAAAAAGTTAAGCTTGCCCAGGTATAAATTCTTGTTTATTTGTGACTAAAAATGCCACAACAATTTAAAAAGTGAGGCAAAATGAGGTACAGAGGTTTCAGCATTTATGAATGAATGTATGGTTTTAACAAGAATTTTTTTTTAAATTTGCTAACAATGAAATTTAAGTTTACTTTTAAGTATTTCCTTAAAGTTTTTAGAGAGTCATCATTTACAGATTATCTTAATAAGCCTCGTTTAAGATACTTATTCTTATGCATATACAAACATTTTATACTTTAAAATAGAGAATGTTTTCAGCCGAGCTGCAATGGTCGTTAAATTTGTTAACGATAACAACAAGTTATGATTGTAGTACTACCTTTTCTGGACCGCCAACCCCCAATCCTGCAAACCGATAGCGTATGCAAAATCTCCTCCAACATCACCAAAAGCCCTAGCAATGTTGGCAGAGGTGAGAGATGTTGAAGAAGGTGTTCAAAGTTGTTCGAGAGAGTTCTCCATGCTTCTTCGGGAATCTTCATTCGACTTTTTGCCATGGAAGAGTCAACTGGGGGCTGGAGACCGGTCATCAATATCTCTCCACAGAACCAGTTTGTTCAGCAAAAATTGTTCAGGATGAAAACAGTGCAATCCACACTTACTTCCATCAGAGGAGGAGACTTCATGCTTTCCATAGAACTGAAGGATGCATACAGTACTTCCAATTATCCATTCATGTCCTTTCGGAAGTACCTCTGCTTTTCCCTCACGGAGCGGTATACCAGTTCAAGACCACTTGTTTTGCATTGTATACTGGTCCCCAGGTGTTAATGCTGGTTGCAGTTTAGGCCCTCACACAGGGTGAGCATGTTAATGTTTTTCAATAATTGGCTGATCCTGGCCTTGTAGGAGAGGCAGCTGCTACAGGATTGAGATTGTCTTGTATTTGTTGCAATCTGGTGATCATAATATATAGGGGGAGCAGTCAAATCTCACACCCAAGCAGATGTTGGAGTATCTGGGCTTGTTGGTAAAGACAACAGCAGCAAGATGTTTACTATCAGACAATTGTATTATAAAGCTCTTAAAAAGGTAGTGCAACCATTTTTATCCATGAAAATTCTTCCAGCTGCTGCTGTTGGCAAAGTCTTCTTTCTTCGTTGGAGAGTCTCTTTCCATACGGGAAACAACACCAAAGATCCCTTCTCAATGGTGTGTGAGAGATCACTGGTTGACTTCCATGGATCCCCAGAACCATTCTGTTCCATTTGGACAGATCTTGCCTGGTGGCTGGACAAAGGAAACCTCACCAAAAGAGTCTCACTTGACTTCTCACCTCAGGACATGCAACTGTTCTGTGATGCATTGAAGGAGGAGTTGGACTTTCACTTGGGCGACCTGGTGGTATCAGATGTGTAGCCAGCTGAGGAAAAGCTTCTGCACATCAATGTGTTGGAAGTTCAAGCAGTTTTTCTAAAAACTGTGCAAGCATTTAAAGAACATTTGAGGTGCTTGGTAGTATTGATGAGCACTAACACCACTATAGAAGTTTACTTCAATAATGAAGAGGACACAGTGTTACTTGTTCTATGCAAGTTGAGAAAGCAGATGTAGTTATGGGTGGTATACCACTATGAAGAACTGTCACTAGATACATTCTAGGCAAGAGGAATGTATTACAGTGAACCCTCGTTTATCGCGGTAGATAGGTTCCAGACCCGGCCGCGATAGGTGAAAATCCGCGAAGTAGTGACACCATATTTACCTATTTATTTAACATGTATATTCAGACTTTTAAAACCTTCCCTTGTACGTAGTACTGTTAACAAACTACCTTTTAATGTACAGAACACTTAATGCATGTACTACAGTACCCTAAACTAAAACAGGCACAAATATTAAAGGCGATTTTATATCATGCGTTTCCTAAACACGCCAAAAAGCACGATAAAAAATGGCAACCAATGTTTTGTTTACGTTTCTCTGATCATAATGAAGAAACAAACGCATTTACTGTACACATCTGTGTATAGGTTAGTTTTTTCATCGATTATATTGATTATTCAGTACAGTATGTTGATTTTGTTATTACCAATATGTATATATATATATGGGTTATGAAAAAAATCCGCGAAGTGGTGAATCCGCGATGGTCGAACCGCGAAGTAGCGACGGTTCACTGTAATAGACACACTTAGTCATCAGTGGCAGATTGTAGGATCAGAGTGGTCCCTATATCCTTGCGCAGTGGAGAGGCTTCTTGCCTTGTGGGGATCACTGGGAATCGATCCCCCCATTTCAGACCCATGCTCATTGTTCAAGTGTTCAGACTGATTCGCCAGCTGAGCTACCAGGATGACCCTAGTGGCTCCCAGATGTCCAAGAACCAAGTGGTAACCCAATCTCTTAGTACTTTAAGTTGAGGTCCTGAGAGAACAACCTCTTTGTTACTCCACCCTAGTATTCAGGAGAACCCTGTTAGTGGGCCAAGTGTTGAAGGCCAGTGTCTGGATGCCAGACCACCGTCACAGAGTACCCATGAATCCCCTGACATCTTTGTGCTTGGACTTGTGGTGGCTCTCCAATTAGTTGTGTAACCAGCCAAGTTCCCTTAGGTGATAAGATGCATCTCATCTATGGTAACATATAGATATAATTGGAATGAATGGTAGTATGATTATCTCCTCTTCCATTCTTCTGTCCCTCCTGACAGGGATAAAGCAGTCAAACATTACATGCTGGTGAGTTTCACTTCAGAGCTCCACTCTTCAAGTTTAAAGAAGTATCTCTCCCTATCATCCTTTAATGGATGGGAGGATGAATCTTATACCAATCCATTAATTTTTGCTTGATATTTGTTTCCATCTGACATATTATCAGTATTTCATCCATAGGAAAGGTGAATAGAGGTTGCCAACTGGCCTCACTTAGCTTCTCAATAAATCAAGAGTTGGTCCCTTAAAGGGAAGAAATTGAATCTTCCAATTTGGGTTACTGATGGCTTTCAACCCACCAAGCAATGAGTCTCCTAATTAAAGGTTTGTATGTCTCGTACGAGCAAATAACAAATTTTTTAAGTAATTTGTATTTTTCCTAGCCATACAAACCTGAGTCCTCGAATCAAACTTCCCTCCTCAACCACCTCCCCTAGTCCTGGGTCAGTCAAAAATGAATGCTCTCTGACTGGAGAAGAACCCCCCATCCTCACCAGTTGAATAACTACTTGTTATCCAGTTTTAACAACTGATTCCAGCTCTTGGTTAATTAATCTCCCTAATTAAGGGACTTGGGTTTGTATTACTAGGAGGAGGAGGAGGAGGGGGAATTACTGCTTGGAAGGAGAATCTCCATCCATGAGGAGTTCTGGTAAAATATTGGGAGTTCTTTCTCCTGAATGACCTCCTCTATCACTAACTTAATAAAGATAAACCAAACGCACAATTACTGGAATGCTGGTGCTTAACCAAGGCATGTATTATATTCATTAATTAAACCACGAAAGGAAGTTAAAGCCTGAATTCGGGTACTTAGTATTGTTCTTGAAAGTGATAAAATTACACGATCAGATAAGAACGATGTTACCACAGAAGCTACAATATGCAAATGGTGGTTGAGGGTTTCTTGTGACGCAAGTACGCTGGCGATAACTGGGAGGATTGTTCCCTACTAGGATGCCGTGAATGACATCACTCATAGTAGACAACTTTCAACTTCTAAAGTGCTGTGGCAAGTTCAAATGACCCTGAACTTGCAGGTATCCCATATACATGCTTAGCACCTTATATACTGGTCCTAGAGTAGGGGAAAAAGTTTTTCTTTGGTAATCAAATCATATTGGATTCCCTGTTCTAGCCTTTAACAGGAGAGTCCCATGGAGACCACATAGCACTTTTTACCCCCAAAATAAGAGTTTACTTCATCAAAACCACTTAATTTACGCTTTATGGACACTTTTTTTTTTTTTTTTACATCTCAAGTTCAATTTTGACAAGGAACCTATCTAGGGACAACTATTTTTGCCTTTACTTTGAAATGAAAAGAAAATGGAATAAAAATCTTATGATATTGTGCTTGCCCCATTTGTACCTGTCCCCAAAAATTTACCTACAAGGCACAAGATGTTTGCTTGTAAACCGATTTTACTTTGTATGCTCAAATACAGATTTTCTTGACTTACTACTGTAGGATAATGATTATAAGTATTAGGTAATAGCATGTTCATAAATAGTGATAATCAGGACAGCTTAATTAACAGTTAATCCATCATAATACATTCCAACTCGGCTTAACAACTAAATGTATGTTGTACATTTTTTTTAAAGCTTTTGTTTTATATGTTACCATATTCCCCTGGAATTATTCAGATGAACTTAGCATATTTAAACTTTTTAGATGCAGTAAATAGTTTTTCTTTAAAAAGAGAATTGTTCTTTAAAAAGAGCTCTCCTTTTACTTTATTACACCATAGAATGTAAAATTAACATTTTTGTATAGGGGTCTGATTTGTTTTATTGAAAAGAATCATATCCCAAGTTCAATTTCTCTGTTTCAAATGTAGTTTATCCATATTTGAAACTGTGTATAGAATACTTTGCGGGCAAAGGGTTGGAAATATATAGCCTGCATTCAGACCAAAATTAGGTAATGTTTTTTTTTATATAGGTTGATTTATTCCAATAAAATAAGAAAATTATATTTGTCTCGCAAGTTTTAATAGCCAGGTTATAAAAAGTAGCATTTTATTAGTACAGTACTTGATTGCATAGCCCAGTTCTCATTGGTTGCGAGAGTTTGGTGTACACTATCCTGTGGTATAAAGGAGTTACTAGTACTTCTAGGCCAAATTTTTTTTTGCTCATTCAACAAACTTCATGAATAAGAATGTATTATTCCCCCTCTCCCTCTAAGAATTGGCACTTTGAATTAAAATAAGCTACTCCAGAGTGTTATAGAATTTATATGGTACAAGTTTACTTATCAATCTGTATGGTGAGGTGAAATTAATATGTATGGTGCACATGACATTGTTAGTTCAAAGAAATATTATGAAGCTTGCTTAGTTAGTTAATGGCCTTTTTGAGATGTGTTATATTAATAACGATCTGTCAATAATTATGATGATTAATGTTATTGTGTGAATGCATGCTTGGACAATCACATGATAATCTTTAACTACAGATAAAAAAAAAGTATTTTACTGTATATTCCCACAATTTGATTCCTTTTGCTCCTATGTATATTTATTTGTAAAAAGTCAACCTTAATTTTTCACTGTGGAAATTAAAAATTTTCCTAATAGAATTTAATCTTGGGATAAAATCAGGCAAAAAGGTTGCTTTTCTGTAACATGATTTGACAGATGCCCTCAAAGAGTGGATTAATTTTTGTCTAAAGTGAAGGAACTTTTTTTATCATTCAGTTGCTTCTTTCTTATTATTTACAGTATATTTGAATTCTAAACATTGTTGATAAAAGCTACTGGAAGTGTTTGTTTAAAGGAAGAAAATTAGGGAGATATGAAAGAAGTATACTTATGGGGTCTTGAAATAGGCTTTTAATAAAAAAAAACCTGTCCCTTGTACTTTTACCTTACTAGATAAATTGTGATATAAATATATGTCAACATCTTTATTTAGGTCATGAAAATCACCACTTGGTATGATTTATGCAAATAATATTCTCCAAAGAAAATTATTGAAATTAAAAGTGTGTGAAGTACTTGTCAAAACAAAACTAAAGGAAAGGAGAGGAGAAAGTGCTTCATATTTGAACTTGTCTTTGACTGAAATCCCATATGAGCTGTTGCATGAAATACTTGAATGTAATTTTAGAAATGTAAATATATTTTCATCTGCATTAGTTTGCATCGGAAACTTTTAACACTAGATAATTTTTACTCTTTTCTGTCTTGTTCTTTGTATTTTCTCTTTCCGTATCAGGTGTGATTTAGAATAAGGTTCTGTAGTTTTTAAATTGTGGGTTAACTTTTAAGTAGTTATAAGTTGCATTTTGATAGTGATCTAATATTTTACCAGTTAGTTACTAACAACATTAATAGACAGTGAATACCCTTATCCACCAGGCTTAATTTATACCTCTCATAGTCTTAAGATGATTGATTTTATGATTTATTTTTAAGGAAACTTTTTTTAATCGTAGCCATTGCCATACAGTAATAGCTTATATTTTTTTGCTTTATGTGCTTTTATGCTTCTTTTTTTCAAGCCAACAATATGATGGTCTAGCTGCTGTGGGTGAAGGGTGAGTATGCTTACTTTCAGGTAATGTTAAGTGTGTTCATACTGGCTTAAGCATAGCACTTGCTTCCTAAATTAACAATTGTGCTTCATGTATAAAGTAGTCATTTCATCTGTTTTGTAGGGAAAGAATTTGCAAGTTATAAAAAATGTGGTAGAATTTATAGAAAGAAATAATTGAATGAGGAGGGAGAAGTCTAATTGGAAAGGGATCTCTGGTAGTGGTATCACTCGCCCCAGTTTTAATACAGACATCCTTTAGGGGTGAGCGAGCTGGATATATTCCTAGCATTCCATGCAATTTTTTTCTCTGGGATATTTAGCAGTATTTATACCTTTGAAATGGTGCTATAAGGAGCATTTCACGGAGCGACACAGGTTGAGCCCAGAAAGTATTTTTTTATCAGGATTATAAGTTATGCCCCTTCTCTCACAAATGCCTACTTACAATTGTGCTTCATTTCAATACTTCAGTTCCGAAGGATATCAAGCCCGTATCCCATATTCATTGCAGTCCTTTTATATACAGAAATGGGTGCTATTTATTTCTCACAGTTGGAACATACTTGAAGCACATGAGTCAACAGTAGACTTGAGTTTTTCATGTGTATCTGTCCATTGGTAGAGCCATAGTGATAGCAGGATAGAAATGTTTAGTATGACTTATGAGCAAAAATTTGATTTATGCAAATGCACCGTCAAAGAAGTTCATGTAATACCTGAACAAAAAGATCTGCATATAAGATAGTTGGGCTATATATGGTCAGCTTGACGATAAGATTCTTATAAGAGATATGCTAGTGTGTGCCTTTCCCAAATAATTTTGCTAGTTTTTTATGTCTTGTTCAAGAATATTCTAACTTCTTCCCTACTGATATGGATGCTGTGTCCAAAATTCCTGACACTTGGTACCATCTGAAAAAATACTATTTTTTCTCCCTTTGACCTCCTGTGATAATGAAAGATAGAAACAATTCACCAGTCTTTTCTTGGGGTCAAGATAACAAAGTTTCAAGAGTAAGCTGTAGAATTTGAGTAAATTCTATTGTCGGAGCAGAGGTAGGGTGACTCTTAGGATTTGGCAGATAATAAGAGGGGAGGAGGGAAGGTCATGAATTCCCTCTTTCTGTCTGAATTTCATCTGGATTTGAGTTTTTGGCTGAGTACACATTGCTTCTTATGGCACTAATTGGTCTAAGGCTGGATGGAACTTTATCTCCTTACTATGTACCCTCATCTTCTCTTCAAAGAGCATTGCTAATCTAATTTTATTTCCAAATCTCTTTTCATAATTGCCCACCAATCAATTTAAATTTTAAAAAGGATTGCCATTCAAAAGAAAATGTTTTATCTTCAGTATTTCCACAAAGTTTAAGATCACTCTTTTATAAGCAAGTCAAAACTGAGTCTAATTCCCGAGTGGAAAAATTACTACAGCACCTCAGTTGATGTGAGACCCCTGTACTGGTTATGATATTGTTTTCCTGTTTCACCTGATTTAAATCTCCCTATCCTTGGTGAATGCAGATTTAAGATTAATAAGATAGTCAGATTGTTGGTCTCCACTGTCAGGCATTTCACTCCTCTTTCAATTACTGTAAGCCATTAGTACTAAAATACATTATTTTATAGAGCAGAGAAACCATGCTATACAGTATCTCACTTTTAAGATAACTGTGCTAATATTGTTTCTTTGGAATCCAGTCCTGCTTTTTATACTTTTAGAATAATAAACTTGGATGTTAATTTTATATTCTCAACCTTTCTGTAATTTTTTAATTCCAAGCGGAATAATGATAAGAAAGTACAGTACCCTAGTAATGATTATACAGTACTAGAAATTTCACTCTCGCTCCCTTCATATCCTTTCTAAGCTATTACAGATGCAGTAATTTGTTTTAAACAAAGATCTCCTAGCAGTTCCAGCAAACTGTTCATATGTATCTTCCTCCTTGTTCTTTCTGTTCTGGTCTTTGCCACTTTAGGGAAAGAAGTTAGCGAAACTATGGCATTTATTTCAATATCCATTACCAATTTTTTATCATCATTAATCTTTTATAATAGAGAAGGGGTAAGACTTTTGATAGTATTTTGGCAAGTCTATAAATTTTATGGTGGGAGGAAAAATATAACATTGTATTAAAATACTTGATAAATTATTACCTTCCACTGAACCCCCATCCAATTCCTCTAATTCAATGTAAATTTATGTCCACTTAAGCAGAAAGCCTATTAAATGAAGGCAGTTGGGTTATATCACCAGTAGATGTCCACTTCTCCCCACCCATGAATTAGAAGTGTTTTAAACATATCAATATAACAAGTTTTTTAAAAGACAGCGGTTTGTTTTTTATAAGCCGTTTCTTTTAAATTTCACTTTTATCAGAGACCTGCCCATTAGTGACTGTCTTTTCTAACAATCTTTAAAGACCGTTTCTTTATCCCTATACAGTACTGTGTAGGTTCATCTTTATATATGCCCTACAGAATTACTGTGTTAATTGGTTAGGTAAGGTTAGCAGTAAAAACTAAATGTAATGATAAATTACATTTAATTACATTTTTTTATATAATTGGGAGAGTAAGGAATTTATATGTACGTATTAGATTTTGAATACTTATTTGCCTTTATTGAAATTTAGGAAGTCCTTGAAATTTTGAAGACATAGTAAATGATATCAGATTTGTTTTATCTTAGACATACATACGTACATATACCAAAGGCACTCCCCCCAATTTTGGGGGGTAGCCGACATCAACAAATGAAACTCTTTGTTGATGCCTCGTAGGATTTTTATACAGGAGAGGGGGTTCCCAGCCCCCTCGTCCCGTCCCTTTTAGTCGCCTCTTACGACACGCAGGGATAACGTTGGCGCTATTCTAATACTTTTTATAGAAATATTTTACCAGAATGGACTCGAGGGAAATTGGGAGTTTTCTACCCTTAACTTATTTTCTACCATAAAATACAATTTGAAAATTTCTTAAGTTATAATTCAGTTTGTTCCTTACACTGTACATGAAAATTTTTATGTGAGTAGATATATTGAATAGGTTTTCATGACATTTGACTGTGTTATGAGCTATTGCAATTTTGTGAGGTATTGTTTGTTCTAGTTCTGATGTGCAAATATTTTTAAGGGTCATCCTAAAAGATATTAGTAAGGAAAGTTCTTTATGGGTTTTAAGAGGATAGTGTAATAATTTACTCATATTAAGACAAGTCTTTTCAAAGGATATTACTTTGGTAAAGTTTTTAAGTAGGACCAATGAGTCATTTCCAGACTTAATAGATTGGCCTGGCTGACTTAATCTTAAGTAATAAATGAAAATTGGAACAAAGATGAATTTTCAAAAGTTGGAAAGCTTGATAGAAAGAAGCTGATGAACATCAGATAAAGGCAAAGATAGAAAGTAGTACTATAGCATTGCAGGTCCTGGGAGACCCTTCAGCACCCGTTGCACAAACCCCCACAATTGCAGTATAGATTAAAAGTTGAAAGGTTGAACAGTAAGATAGGAGAAAGGAAGGATAGTAGAAGGCTAAAAAGTGAATGCATTGGGGCGCAAGGGATGCTGCAACGATATTTGTATACTATCTATACTGTATTACTTAAAGTATAGTACACTGTTGGCACTAACCCCCCCCCCTGTATTAATATTATTATTATTATTATTACTAGCCAAGCTACAACCCTAATTGGAAAAGCCAGATGCTATAAGCCCAAAGGTTCCAACAGGAAAAAATAGCCCAGTGAGGAAAGGAAATAAATAAATGATGAGAACAAATTAACAATAAATCATTCTACAAATAGTAACAACGTCAAAACATATATGTCATATATAAACTATAAAAAGACTTATGTCAGCCTGTTCAACATAAAAACATTTGCTGCAACTTTGAACTTTTGAAGTTCTACTGATTCAACTACCCGATTAGGAAGATCATTCCACAACTTGGTCACAGCTGGAATTAAACTTCTAGAATACTGTCTAATATTGAGCCTCATGATGGATGGGGCCAGTCTTTGGAAAACCTGGAGTAATGAAACTTTATGGAAGTAAAAATTATTGGTTTTGAGCCAAATTTTTACTTAACCCATAAATCCCACTGCACATTTTTCTCAGGAACTGTCAAGATATCAAGTGAAACATGATTAATATACTATACATACAATTATTTCCAATTCTGTATCTCATTACCTTGTACAAGTATTTTGAGAACTTTCTGATATATAGTTTTACTTTAGGATTATTATTTAACTACTTAGGAGAGTAGGTTTTAGTACCAGATATTGTTACCAAATCCGCTTTGAAAATTATATCTAGGAAGGCTGTTTAGATAATTTAAAGTCAGTATGAAGTTGCAGTTTGTGACTTAATTGTATAATGCATACATATCAATTTTGCAACTAGTATTCATCATCCTTCTTCTTTTTGCCTAAATGTGACCTTAATAGGCATTTGTATTAATATCTACCTATGATTAGGATGCTTTCTGTTTTATAAATTGATGTGCTACTAAAGATTTATATGGACTATGACATATTTCCATGAGTTGGTTGTATGATATCTAAACTTGAAATATGCATCCATTTTTTTATCTTGCAATTTTATAGTGCCCTTGAGCTTTTGTATGTGTTATGCCCTTTTGAACTGTTTACCCTTAGAATGACTAATGTGCATGTTGAAATAGTGGTAGGGTGAGTTTCATGGCAGTAGATTTTTATTATGGAAAGATTAAAAAATCTATTTCCTTTGCCAGAGTTACAGCTCATATGTGTTATATACTATTTTTTCCCTTTGCTCCTTCTCCCTCTTGAACTTTAAAAGAGCTGAAGTTAACAAGTGATGGTGCACTGTACCTCCTGCTTTTGTGTCACTGGTATGAGTTTAAACGAAAAATAGTTAAACGCTTTGGAAGCAGTATCCTTTAAGGTCTAAAAATGTTTAAGTAGATCTGTTTTGTTTGCACCGAATAATGGAGGATACTTGAATAAATTGATTATGTGTATGCTCTACTCTTGTGTTTGTGTAGTAATTTTAATGAGATGATACTATTGCTAATATTGCACCAAGCTGAGTTTATAACAGTTGATTTACATACTGTACAGTATATTTATAACTAATCACAGCATAAGTTTTAAAGATGGCAATTTTTAGGTAATAATATGCATATTTTTCATGTGTCATATATGGAGTAATTCATTGATTCTGTTAGTGAGTTCACTAATTGTTAATTGGATATCTTGAAAGATTTATTGATGACAGTAAAATTGCTAGAATGGTCAACGATTTTGTGAAATAAATATTAATTAATTTCTGGGTTGCTGCCATTTTCTCAGGAAGCACATTACAAATGGCTGTCTGATTTCTTACAAAATTACAAAGGTTGTTTTTGACATGGGAAACATGTCTCAATTTGTTGCTATATGATGAAGCTATAAAGTACTAGATCAAAATATTTCAGATTATTGAAATATTTTAATATGTGGATGGAAAAAGGATTAACAAATGTCATGTTTGACAAACTTAGAGAAAAGCTAAGAGTTATTTGAAATTAGTTTATGACTAGGTTTATAATACCTGTTTTCTATGAATTTCACAGAAAAGTGGAGGAAGAGATGGCAGCTCTCACTAACATAGCTGAGACTGTGAATAACCGTCTAGCGACATCTGGGCCCTCAAATCCGGACGATGCTTCTCAAGGGTCAGGAGAAGGAGTTGACCTTGACAACCTCTTCTCTTTCCTCTCTACAATGGAATCAGAGAGGCATGTACTGGACGAGATATCAAAGCAAATGGATGAAGTTGCAGATGACCTAGAATCTGAGGTGCAGTTAATACTTGTCTAACCAAATTTTTTTTATTTTGATATACAGTGCATTTCAAGCTTTTCTTAACCCTTTTACCCCCAGGCTTTTTGGAAATTTCCAACCCTTAACCCCCAAGGGGTTACTTTTTTCCCAACACATTTTGGTGTATATTTCTTTTAAATTGCTCTAACAGCCTTAATATTTGTCATAGAGAGGTCAGGTTGGTCTCATTCTCTTGGAAAATGTCTGAATTTTCTCAAAAAATTATCAAAAATATGAAAAAAATAATTTTTATAGCATTTTTTTGCAAGGACGTACCGGTACGTCCATGGGGGTAAAGGGATGGCTTTTGTGAAACGTACCAGTACGTCCTTTGGGGGTAAAAGGGTTAATATATAAAGTAGTTGTGGGCAGCAGTGTCTAGAGTTTATATATATCTAGGAATTGTTTGCCAACTATTTTTCATGGAAGTGTAACATAAGCATTGGACATTAGTAAAATGAGAAAGGTAGATAGTTTTCTATTAATTTTATGTATGGTGTATATTTTATTGTGAAGAGACAAGACAAGCAAAGCTGTAAAATTAAACTAATTCATACAAGAAGATTGTGGTAATGGACTTGACTTTTACCAGTGAACAAACCTGGCTTTTTAGAAGAGGTTGGTTGTGTGTCAAGTAGGATGATAAGGGTGAGAAGTGTAGAGATAAATTAAAGATGTTTTTATAAAGGCTTTTGCGGGAGAAAAGATGGATCAGAGAGCATTTGATTTGAAGTGGTCTAGTCATGTTGAGATAAGGAAAGATAGGTTTTATAAAGGTGTACACACTTCAGAAGTGTTATAATAAATTATAAGAAAAGACAAAAATAATTTGGTTGATTGAGAAGAAAAAAGAAGACATATGAACCTCGGAGATTTAGAAGAACTTCAAAATGAAATATATAAATAATAGGGGTGTCATTATGCAGCCAATAAATCTTTTTCTTAGCTGTTGTATCCTGTTTACTAATTCAGGTTTTGGAATGATTTCAGATTGAAGCAATTAACCGAAGCATGGGACAAAAAAGTGAAATGCCTCATCCTCCACCACCTTCAGCTGGTGAGGCCGTTGCACCTCCACTACCACCGCCACCACCAACTTCAGATGTTCTTCCTCCACCTCCAAGTGAACAACAACTTGCATCATCTGAATCTTTCCCTCCTCCACCACCACCAGTTACCATAGAATCAAAATCTAATAGAATTTCAAATGAAGTAAAAGAAAAAACAGATGAAATTCTCCCTCCACCACCTCAGGTAAGTTTCAGAAAGTATCCAGGTCACTTTACCATGAGACTTTTTCCCATCTGTATTTGATGAGATTTTTTTTAGAAATATATACTATCAGGAAAACTAATCTTTAATACATAAACTTTATGTGTACCTCTATTAGTATTGCAAAAATAAATTACATTATTCAATTTTCTACAGGTTAATGGATTCCATGAAGAAAAGCCTAAGGAACCAATATATGAAACAATTCCTGCTGGATTGGCAAATGCACAAGCTAGACGAGAGCCCAATTATGTGTCAGGGCCTCCTCCTGCAGGTATATTCAATTATGAAACTTTTTTTTTTCCAAATTTGTTTAAACTTACATAATCACAATGTTTTCATATTTTAACATTAGATATGCTCTCAATTTCAAAGCAAAATAAATTACATATTGAATATGCTAATGAAATGTTCCAATGTCAGTAAAAATGACAAACACGGTCAATATTTTCTATTTTTATTGATTTCATGCCATTGAGAACTTAGGTCGTTTCACCGGTAGACTCTTAGCCGTGTTGCTACCATATTTAAATATACTGTAAAATGCTATGCATATAAAGATCCTCTTCTCATCATTCAGTTAACAAATCAATCAATCACCTGGGAATAAATGTTATAACTTCAAGTTTTGTACAGTTGGATCAGGAATTCCGGGCTCACCTCACTCTGAGTAAGTTCACCCTGTCACACACTTACTGTGTGGTGGGTTCCTGTTTGTAGCCCCCACCCACCACCTCTGCCATCTCTTCTTACACTAGCTGTTTGGCCACTCGCTGCACAGTAAGGTTGTTACAGGTTGATTTTCTTAGAGGAAGGTGTGCTAGTAATTCCTGTGTCCAACTGTATATACTATTGTTTCTCTTGTCCGTGAAATTCACAACAAGGAATTGATAGTTGGAAAGAAAAAGCTGATGATAAATAGGTGGTCAGAGGTTAATGAACAAAATACAGAAGAAGGGGGCAGGGATAGG
Organism: Palaemon carinicauda; assembly: GCF_036898095.1. Taxonomy (NCBI): domain Eukaryota; kingdom Metazoa; phylum Arthropoda; class Malacostraca; order Decapoda; family Palaemonidae; genus Palaemon; species Palaemon carinicauda. The sequence continues at coordinate 163,458,819 of NC_090732.1, read as the reverse complement.
GAGAAAGGAATAAAGTCAATAGTACCATTAGCAGAGGTATATGGAAAGCCTCTAAAATCTACCTCACTATAAGTTTTAGACATTAAAACTCAAAAAAGATATCGGACAGTCTACAGAGAGTATTATTGAGGGTGAGCTTAACAGTCAGGGGAATTGTATTGAAATTAGTCTGTATTCAGTTCATTCACTAATTTTTTATGAATGTTTGCTTTTAAGTGTACATAGCTAAGTGGAGAGAAATTTGGCATTTCGTTTTATATTTTTGTCAGGTCCTCCTCCAGCTCCACCAGAAGAACCAGTTGAGCTTAGAAGACCCCCTCCTGCAGAACCAGTAAATAAGGATATGACTATAGACCGTCGTCGAAGAGCTTCTGGTCAGAAGAGGCCAGCTAGATCACCGGCATCTAGAAGTCCACTTCGTAACTCACGTACCACCACAATAAGTCCTGGGGTGAGTATTATACTGTATTAATTTAGGAACTTTTCTAATACAATTTTATGGTGAATATTCTTTGTGGTTTGGATGATTACTGATATTTTATATTGGTAAATTTTATGACCAAAGCAATATGCTAGGCTTATTTGTATTCCTTCTACAGCCACGACCTAATGGACGAAGTATTCCTGCCCCTGAGGACCCTGAGCGTGTAGAGCGACGTAAACAACGAGTTGAACGTAAATTGCATGAATTAGAAGAATTGGAAGAAAACAAAGAAAATGAAAGCCAAAATCACTTTGACATGATAGAATTTGCAGAAAAGTACTTCAATAATCATGAAAGATCTCCAGAAGGTGAGAATTCTTTTTATTTTAATGTTCTATATTGATTGTTTATTCTGTAAAAAATTATTTTATGATTTTTTCATGTGTGCAGTTATGATGATTGGTATGAGATAAATAGTACAATATTACCTTTCTATCTTTAATTTAAATGCAAAACAAAATTTAATTTATTTGACACATTTAGCAAACCATATTATGGAGAATTGATAATGTTACTCCAATAGGTAAACGTGTTTGCAGTAGCTCTAGCCCTGTTGATTACTACCCAATTTCCATAACTCCCATATGTAAATATTTTTAACAGTCAAAACATCTAAATAGGTACAGTTTGGACATTTATAAATGATTAAAGGATTTGTAATGAAAAAGTTAATTTATTGTAAAAGAAATACATTATTTTATAACAGATCTGTTTATAACGACAATTACAATATTATGTTGCAAAAACAGGTACCATCATATCAACATTGACCCGGAAACGTACAACAGCAGAATATCTTCCCAAATATGAACTCATCACGTATTCTCGATCCTCGATCATTCCTACTTCTCACGTCCATTTATATGATCCAGAGAATATCAACATAGCCTGTAGTATCTTTCGGGTTAGTCTACATTGGTCATGAAGCTGCATGCATACATTTAGTTCTCATGGAATTTGAATTTTGAATTAGTACCATATTTAGATTACAGTATTGTTATTTGTACCTCTTTTTATTGTATTATTATTTAAAATGTTCACTTGTTTTAGAATAATTTGGTGTCTATCTAACTATAATCTGTTTAAAATAGGACTTATGCAAATATTGTCGAGGTGAACTAAAACCTGAACAAGAAACTGCTACTCTACAAACTATCATTGCCCATGGTCTAGAACGAGAGGAACTTAGAAATGAAATATATGTACAATGTATCAGACAAGTCACCAACAATCCAAGTACAGAATCTTTAGAAAGATTATGGCTCTTGCTATGTTTGTGTGTGGTGGCATTCCAACCAGGAAAACTACTCCATAAGGTTTGTAAAACTAATTGTTGCTGCCTTTTCTCCTGAAGTATATGTTGAAACATTTTATCATAAGTTAGAAATTGATATTGTAAATCATGATTCATATGTTCATATATTATCTTGAAGTCTTCTTTGCAGTATTTTGTGAGTTTTCTACAAAAGAACCTTGCCCTTGAAGGAAAACTTCGACAGTATGTTCAGTGGTGTCTTGAAAACTGTAAAAATACCAAGGTATCCAGCCGAAGACTTCCTCCATCTTCAGTTGAAATTGCTGCAATGAAGAAACTTGGAACTATAGTTTGCAGGTTAGTGATTAAATCAGATTGAAAATGTGGGTTAATTTTTCCGTAGAGTAATCATGTGTGCAAGGATGAAGGAAATATATTTAAAGGGTAAGCACAAAACACTTAAATTACTTTGCATTTATTGGATAGTTCTCTACGAAATGTAATCGAATTAGTTGTTTAAACCCAATTTTCATGTTAGTTTTGATTTTATTTGCAATTGTCATTCATTTTGAAAAGAAACTGAATTTTAATGAGCAGTAGTAGGCAAACAATCTAGAGCATGGGTGGGGAACCCTTGTTTGGATGAAGGCCATCTTGCAATTCCTCAATGCTCCTTAAGGCCGCATAGAATTTTGTTGGTTATTTTATCCTCCAATTTTTTTATTAGTAATCTAAAGAAAGAGTGACAGGTTTATAAAAATTTAAAGCATTACAATTTCAAATATTTGAATTAAGTACTTTTCATACAAGTAATCGGTAAATGAATTATTTTGAAAACTAAATTTTAAAATATTTCATTCAAGTTTGGGTAGTTTTCAAACTACCGTAAGTAAATGAATAATATCGAAAGCATGTCATTTTCAAATTACTTTAGTTAAGCAAATAGGTTCTTTGTATTGAAGTGATGAATAAAATAATATTAATCTTTTGGAAAAAATAGTTTATAAATATCAACAATATAACCTTTTCAAATATTTTATATTGGCAAGTAGGTACTTTTTAAACAATCACATCTCATAAAAATGCAACATCCCAGTCAAAAATTGTACAGTATCTGTTTAAACACCCTTAGCTGTTTTCATTGAAAAAATCAATTATTTGCTTTCTTAAGATGTTCAATAAATCCCTAGTTTTTAGCCATCATAGCTGGAACACCAGTGCAAAACTTATGATAATAAAGAAGTAAAATTTAGTCCTCCGTTGTAACATTGCTTATTGAAGTTGTTAAAATGTCTGTTCCTCTTGTCCTTGCGTTAAGGTTACCTAAGGGAAGCTGTTTTTCATACAATCAAAACTCATCAGTGAAAGCACAAATAAGGGATTTTGACGAAGGAAAAATCTAATTCTGGGCGAGGAACCTGTGTCGCCCAGTGAAATGCTCCTTAAAACACCATTTCAAAGGTATAAATACTGCTAAATATACCAGAGAAAAAAGTTGCATGGAATGCTAGAAATATATCCAGCTCGCTCACCCCTAAAGGGTGTCGGTATTAAAACTGGGGCGAGTGATACCACTACCAGAGATCCCTTTCCAATTAGACTTCTCCCTCCTCAAAATCCCCTGTTACTACGAGGTGTCGTTCACTACAGCTACTGGCCCCCCCACCACCACCACTACCTATCCTCCCACCATTCCTATTAGCACCCCAAGCTTGGACCAGCCTAGGGTGAGGAAAAAGGAGGGAGGGTTCACTGGGCGACACAGGTTCCTCGCCGAGAAATAGATTTTTCCTTCTGACTCATCTTAAACTAACATAGATCACAGTGAGGAGAGGGACAAAGCAGGAACTCTCGTCCATCATACGTTAAATCACTCACTCACTGCAACTAGCAGTTTTTCCTTGTCAGCTACAACAGCTGTTGCATCTGACAAGGAAAAACTGCTAGATGTATTAAGTTAGGATTCATTAAATTCAAGGAAAAATTGCTTCCATTCTCGGAGGTACATCACTGAACACAACTTTCCTATTGTCTGTGTGTACATATTTGTATGTGTACATACAGTAGAATGATTTCAAACACACAATATTCAGTGTCAAAGCAGAAATATACTACACATACTGTATATATATCAAAGGCCGTAGAAGGCCGCACTTGATGGTCCAGAAGGCCATATGCAGCCTTAAGGCCGCAGGTTCCCCATCCCTGAATTCTAGAGTATATCTGAACTTAACCAAGTTGACAGAAACTGAATGGACAAGAGACTGGCATGTCAGTTACCACTCACTGCTAGAATGTTCCTTCCTTGACTAATAGCATGTGTTTATTGAAGGGAAAGAAGAAAATGGGAAAAATATGATTTTTTTTTCATTTTACAAGTAATTGTCGATTAAACCTAGCTTCTGGAGGAGGTTAATAGAAGTAATGATGTGCTTACCCTATATGAGGTCCATTTCTATCCTTCCAGTGCTCTGTAATGCTACTGAAGGTTCATTTTATATCATATCCCATTTAAATGACTAGATAGTTTATATGAAGCAACTAGCTACTTATGGTACTCCTTTAGCTCTTTCATATACATATTAACAATACAGTACAGGCATTGCAAATTGCACATAACTAAAAATGTTTACTTTGTTGCTGACATTACCTTAATTACCCTCGAGACCTTTATTTTAAAACTGAAGTCTCGAATAACTATTTTTATTAACTAATAGAATCTGCTGATTTTTAAATGACATTAAGTTCTCTTATTGCTTAATTTTAATTCTTCCTAATCTTTATCTACAATTTTTTACCATGAACTTCTGGCAGTAATATTTTTTCTCATATGCAAAATAGGTTAATGAAGCAAGATTAACCTATTTTTCAATGTTTTATTAATATTATTATTACTAACCAACTTACAATCCTAACTGGAAAATCAGAATGGTACAAGGCCAAGGGCTGAAATTCTAGAATATATCATGATCAGTATAGTAATAACTTTAAATAGATAAGCCATATATGTATAAACTATGATATGAGACTTAATATCAACGTATTTAAGTTTTCTTGTCCTACTTATAGTTCCTGATTCTTAACTTCTCACTCCGCAAAATAAGTTTGCGGAAACTCTATCAATTAAAAGATAGATGCAAAGTGTCTAACCTTATACTCAGTTTTGTAATTGAGATTTTTCCTGTGACTATGAACAAGTCTTGATGAAAATCTTAAGTTTCTGTGTGTATATATATATGAATTGTAATGGACTGAAAATACACCCCTTTGGAACACCTGATATTACATTCCTAGTCACCATGGTGCCTATCAACAACTATATTTGGCAATCTGTTTCACCTCTAATTGCCTGCAGTTTATTATCATTCCAAAGGGTGCAAGCGGCGTCAAAAGGATCTTTCTCTTTTGTACATACATATACCAAGGCACTTCCCCCAATTTTGGGGGGTAGCCGACATCAAACAAATGAAACAGAAAATGGGACTTTTATTATTTCTTTTTGTCCTTTTACATAATGACTTACTAAAGACATTTTTAAAAATTTAATTTTGAAATAGTGATATTCACATACAATGCACAATTATGTTCACTTTTTTCTTTCTTTCTTTACACTACTAACTAGTACATACATACGTACACTAAAATTTTTGTAGGCAAATGTCAGTTACAAAGTAATTTCATAAAATAATGACTAAAGGAGTATTTGTGCAAAGTTATCTATTAATTATTGTATTTACTTTTTCAGAATTATATTTTTCTTTTGACAGTTGCAAATTACTTACTGCTTTGTTTTCATTAGTAATATTAAGGTGATAGATTAATGAGTAATACTTACATTTTTAGTTATTAGTCCAAGATCTTCCAGGCAATTTTCAAGGCATTTTGTTCACTAATACTATTTTTAAATGCCAGGTGTTAACATTTTATAATTAATTCTGAAGTGCTGTACTAAGTGTCCAGTATCACTTTTTATTATTTCAGTCCTGCCAATGGACACATTGTATATGGGTTTGTATTTATTTATGTTTCAATTATGACAGTTTTTGTTCTTTGTTTTTGTTGTATGAACATTTGGAGATCAGCTCACAGGTGCAGGCTTTTGAGGAGTGACTAACAAATTAGTTTTAAGTGCTAAGTTAACATTACACAGTACCTGATTAATTTTAAGTGACTATAGTGTAATAATATATAAAGAATGTTGCATAGGTTAAGACAGATTGTTTAATATAATATTTTTGAAATAATGAAATGGTCCACTCAAGTATGCACCTAGATCTTTTTTAAAGTCATTGGGCTTCTCATCTCGGTTGTTTGTTGCTGTCCATAAAGCCTTCAACAGGATTGATGATGTACGATTATTTGATATGTGTAGTTTGTAAAAGTTACACCCTATTAGCCATTGCATATATTGCAGTGAAAAATACTTTTGGAAGCCAGCTGTCAATATGTAAATAGCATGAGATCATAGCATAAGGAAATGCATTCTTATGGTGCAAAATTATACGGTTAATGGCTGGTTTCTAGGTTATATTGACCATACCGCAGTGTGGCTGTCTAACCATGCCTGTTGTACTGAAGTCATATTGTTTCAAAAAGCCTTGAGAAAAACTAGGAAGTAGATTGCTACAGAAAATGAATTAATGAAAAATATACATTAGTAAAATGTTATTTTTTGAAATTTGCATACAGTAATAAAGAAGTGTAAAATATTTGCTTTTTGAGACTTCATTACACTCTGAATCAACTCATTATGCAGGTGTACTGAAAATTTTCCTTGTTTGTCTATTGGTAGTATAGCCTTGTCTCTGAGATTTACATACTTTTGATTTTTGGCAATATGCTGTAAGTGTTTTGAAATGATACCCTTACTATTTTTCAGTGTAGTTTAAGATCATGAAAACCTTATACTGCAACAATACCAGGAGTTACCAACTTGTTTTAAAATTATTTGTTGGATTTTATACCCATCAGTAGATAGGTCAAACAGCCCCTCCATAATATTGTCATGTTTCCAAATAGAATTTCTCCCGGATCCTATTGTGCATATGATATTATCTTAACAGAATAAGTGTACAAGTACCGAAGGATTATTTTTACCTTTGTAAGGCTAATATACCATTAGGATTTCCATTAAAATATGCAAGGATTTTTTTTTACCCTTGTAAAGCCAAGATGTGATTACAATTTCCATAAAAGATCATTATTAAGATTTATGTGAAGCTATTCCATTTATGTATAGTATTTGTATGGATAGTATCCTTTCGGTTTCTTCATTTAGATTTCCTTAGATGTTATCTTATGATTTGAAATTTGGTTTTAACTTGTCTCACACCTTACAGAGAGTATCTCTGTACATGTATCTAATTTCAAACTGAGGAGTTATGCATATTATCAAATCCAAAGACCATTTATATCAAGGAACCTTACCATGTAGTAGCCATACTTTAATCATTGAAGCCACCAGCTTATTTATCTCTTACAAATGATTAAAAATGTTCTGCCCCACTCTCCCATCACCCCCTCACCTGTTATGCCCAGTAGACTCAATAGGTGGTGTCACAGGGTGAACACATCACTGGCCTGTTACTGCCAAGATCTTCATATAATCTATGTCGGCCACATATTGTAAACTGACCTCTTCAGCTATGGCTTAAGATCCCTCATCCTGCTGGTTCAATCACAGAAGTACTGAATCAATTTGATAAAATTTAATTCCATCAAATCATGTTTAGTGCTCAGAAAGGTTAGACTCTAGGCCAATAATAATGCATGTATTTTCCATATTGTTAACATACATTTTTTTCGTATATTGTTTTATGCCCCCTGTGGCCGCGGGGGCATAAAACAATTAGAATAGCGCCAACGTTATCCCTGCGTGTCGTAAGAGGCGACTAAAAGGGACGGGACGAGGGGGCTGGGAACCCCCTCTCCTGTATAGAAAATCCTGTGAGACAGCAACAAAGAGATGGAGCTGGGGGGAGAGTGACTGCTCCCCGCACTCTAGTTTTGGGGTGTTTGAATGTGCGTGGATGTAGTACGATAGGGAGTAAAAGATGTGAGATTGGAAGTATGTTTAGAAGTAGAAGGATGGATGTATTGGCCTTGTGTTAGACAAAGATGAAAGGAAAGGGTGAAGTGATGTTTGGTGAAATGTCTGGTAGAGTGTCTGGGATTGAAAGGGGAAGAGCGAGAGAGGGTGTGGCTTTATTGTTGAGTGAATGGATGACAGGTAAAGTAGTGGAATGGAAGGAGATATCATCTAGGTTAATGTGGGTAAGGGTTAGGTTGGGTAGGGAATGTTGGGCGTTTGTCAGTGCGTATGGGCCAGGTAGTGAGAAAAGTGAAGAAGAGCGGAATGAGTTCTGGAATGAATTAACTAGGTGTGTAGAAGGACTGGGTAGAAGGAATTATGTAGTTGTTATGGGTGACTTAAATGCTAGAGTGGGTGCTGGAGAGGTAGAAGGTGTCATTGGGAAATATGGCGTACCAGGTGAAAATGAGAGTGGTGAGAGACTGGTAGGTATGTGTGTTGAACAAGAGATGGTAATAAGTGCTAGCTTTTTTAAAAAGAAAGATAAAAATAAGTATACATGGGTAAGAGTGGCAAATGGAAGAGTAGTAGAAAGGGCATTAATGGATTATGTGTTGATAACTAAAAGAATGTTTGGAAGATTGAAAGACGTGCACGTGTTTAGGGGTATGGCTAACGGTATGTCTGATCATTTTTTGGTGGAAGGAAAATTAGTTGTAGCAAAAGAGTGGGGGAATAGAGTAGGTGGATGTAAAAGGGAGCTAGTGAGGGTTGAAGAGCTAATAAAACCGGGGGTAAAAAGTAAATATCAGGAAAGGTTGAAAGTGGCATATGACGAGGTGAGAGTAAGAGAAACTGGTAATTTAGAGGAGGAGTGGAAGTTAGCAAAAGAAAATTTTGTTGGGATTGCAAGTGATGTATGTGGCAAGAAGGTTGTTGGAGGCAGCATGAGGAAGGGCAGTGAATGGTGGAATGAAGGAGTGAAGGTAAAAGTGGAAGAGAAAAAGAGGGCTTTTGAAGAATGGCTGCAGAGTAATAGTATAGAGAAGTATGAAAAATATAGAGAGCAAAAGGTGGAAGTAAAGCGCAAGGTACGTGAGGCAAAGAGGGCAGCTGACCTGAGGTGGGGTCAGGGACTGGGTCAGTCATATGAAGAGAATAAGAAGTAGTTTTGGAAAGAAGTGAAGAGAGTAAGGAAGGCCGGCGCAAGAATTGAAGAGACAGTGAAAGATGGAAATGGAAGGTTGTTAAAAGGAGAGGAGGCAAGGAAAAGGTGGGCGGAATATTTTGAAAGTTTGCTGAATGTTGAGGATAATAGGGAGGCAGATATAATTGCGGTTCCAGGTGTCGAGGTGCCAGTGATGGGAGATGAGAATGAGAGAGAGATTACAATAGAGGAAGTGAGGAGAGCACTAGATGAAACGAGAGTAGGAAAAGCATCGGGTATGGATGGTGTGAAAGCTGAGATGTTGAAGGAAGGGGGTGTGACTGTACTTGAATGGTTGGTGAGATTGTTTAATGTGTGTTTTGTGTTGTCAATGGTACCAGTAGATTGGGTCTGTGCATGTATTGTACCACTATATAAGGGTAAGGGAGATGTGCATGAGTGTTGTAATTCAAGAGGTATTAGTTTGTTGAGTGTAGTTGGAAAAGTGTATGGTAGAATACTGATTAATAGGATTAAGGATAAAACAGAGAATGCAATCTTGGAAGTACAGGGTGGTTTTAGAAGAGGTAGGGGTTGTATGAATCAGATTTTTACAGTTAGGCAGATATGCGAGAAATATTTAGCAAAAGGTAAGGAGGTGTATGTTGCGTTTATGGATCTGGAGAAAGCATATGATAGAGTTGATAGGGAAGCAATGTGGAATGTGATGAGGTTATATGGAGTTGGTGGAAGGTTGTTGCAAGCAGTGAAAAGTTTCTACACAGGTAGTAAAGCATGTGTTAGAATAGGAAATGAGGTGAGCGATTGGTTTCCGGTGAGAGTGGGGCTGAGACAGGGATGTGTGATGTCGCCGTGGTTGTTTAACTTGTATGTTGATGGAGTGGTGAGAGAGGTGAATGCTAGAGTGCTTGGACGAGGATTAAAACTGGTAGGCGAGAATGACCATGAATGGGAGGTAAATCAGTTGTTGTTTGCGGATGATACTGTACTGGTAGCAGACACAGAAGAGAAGCTTGACCGACTAGTGACAGAATTTGGAAGGGTGTGTGAGAGAAGGAAGTTGAGAGTTAATGTGTGTAAGAGTAAGGTTATGAGATGTACGAGAAGGGAAGGTGGTGCAAGGTTGAATGTCATGTTGAATGGAGAGTTACTTGAGGAGGTGGATCAGTTTAAGTACTTGGGGTCTGTTGTTGCAGCAAATGGTGGAGTGGAAGCAGATGTACGTCAGAGAGTGAATGAAGGTTGCAAAGTGTTGGGGGCAGTTAAGGGAGTAGTAAAAATAGAGGATTGGGCATGAATGTAAAGAGAGTTCTATATGAGAAAGTGATTGTACCAACTGTGATGTATGGATCGGAGTTGTGGGGAATGAAAGTGATGGAGAGACAGAAATTGAATGTGTTTGAGATGAAGTGTCTGAGGAGTATGGCTGGTGTATCTCGAGTTGATAGGGTTAGGAACGAAGTGGTGAGGGTGAGAACGGGTGTAAGAAATGAGTTAGCGGCTAGAGTGGATATGAATGTGTTGAGGTGGTTTGGCCATGTTGAGAGAATGGAAAATGGCTGTCTGCTAAAGAAGGTGATGAATGCAAGATTTGATGGGAGAAGTACAAGAGGAAGGCCAAGGTTTGGGTGGATGGATGGTGTGAAGAAAGCTCTGGGTGATAGGAGGATAGATGTGAGAGAGGCAAGAGAGCGTGCTAGAAATAGGAATGAATGGCGAGCGATTGTGACGCAGTTCCGGTAGGCCCTGCTGCTTCCTCCGGTGCCTTAGATGACCGCGGAGGTAGCAGCAGTAGGGGACTCAGCAGTATGAAGCTTCATCTGTGGTGGAAATGTGGGAGGTTGGGCTGTGGCACCCTAGCAGTACCAGCTGAACTCGGCTGAGTCCCTGGTTAGGCTGGAGGAACGAAGAGAGTAGAGGTCCCCTTTTTGTTTTGTTTCTTGTTGTTGTCGGCTACCCCCCAAAATTGGGGGAAGTGCCTTTGGTATATGTATGTATGTATTGTTTTTGAAAACTATAAAGTGGTTTGGTAGGGAGTTTTGGTACAATACAAAAGAAAGGAGTTTTATCTTCATGGAAGGTAAATCATACTGAGGATTCCATAATCAAGGGAAACATTGGAATATTGATAATATATACAATATGAGATTGTATCAAGTTGGTCTGAGTGTTATTTAATTTTTAGAATAAGGTTAGATTTTATCTGTCTCCATCACATACCCACCTCCAAAAGAGTGTGGTAATCAGCAACTAGAACTACAAGGTAAGGTTCATTGATATAAAACACAATTTTTATAATGAAATTTATGATATCAGTACCCCAGACTTGAACAATTCAAGGATCAAACAAAAACTCGAAGGTTGATCAACTTGAAAGAACCTGTATAGGTCAGAAACTTAGCCAGGGCAACTGATGTACCTAAGGCAAAGACAACAGGTCATAGTTCTGACCCTCATAAACATCATTCTGTTAACATTTTAGTTTATTTTTATTATGAATTTTAGTGTTTGTCTATATACAATGCTCCAAAAAAGGATAATAGTACAGTGAAAGAGGGAATAATGGAAAAATTGCATTTTGATATTGTAAACTTGTGTAAAATTTACCCATAATAGGAAAATCCTTGGATGAGAAACCAATTATTGCTATTCTCATGGGTGAAAATTGTTGCAGTGTTCGAAAAAATTAGTTTTATAACATGGATTGGGAACCAATTAAGTTTGAGCTTTGTGATACCCAAACAGTATACTTACTTTGTAGTCATCTATCTTCCACCCTCTTTAGTGATGTCAAGAGATTTTTTTAGGGTAATAGGCAGGTCTATGATGACTTATTAAGTGAAGTTCTTGGTAGCAATAGGCCAGTGGTGTGTTGGCCCCGTGGCGCCACCTATCAGTTCTACTGGGTACCACAAGGGAGGGGAAGAATTTTTGTTAGAGGTAGGGAAGCTGGTGTCTTCAGTGATTAAAGCATGATGATAATCTAAGACTGTATTAATATAAGTTTTATTAGAATTTCCTTTTTTACAATTATTACCAATATTACTTACACTGTACATCGTAGGGAAAAATCAAGACCTGAACTCTTTACAGCATTGATAATTTGATGTTGGAAAAGGTTACAGTAATACAGTACTATACTTAAGTTTGAAATTGGCTACTCAGTTATTTTGATACGTTCTGTTTGAAATACAGTAACTTTTTATTTTTTATTTGTTGCATATTCTTTACAGGTTTTTCTTTTTGGATGGTCGCACCAAGGCAATAGATGTTCATCCTCGAGATACAGCAGGAGATGCTATGCAGAAATTGGCAGATCGGTTAGGCCTCTCAGGTTTAGAGGGTTGGGCTATTTATGAATCCGGTGCTGATGGTGACAAGCATGTAAAAAGTCACGAATATCTCTATGATGTTATTTCGTCTTGGGAAACGTGAGTGAATCCATTTGTCTTTTTCCGATTTTATATTGAGGTTAAGTTATTCCCTTAAATTATTTTATAGATCGTAGATTTGGAGTTTGCTACCATTTACATTAAGTGTTCAAAATGCATTTTACTTTTTAGCATATACTTTATAGGTATTTTTATTACAATCATCATTTTTGATATTAATGTTCATTCTTGTTCTTCATTCAGCAAGCAACAAAAAACTAGTAATGTGGGGAGCTATGGGACCATGAATAAGAGAGCTTCCCAGTCAGTCAGTGCTGGAGAGAATAGATTTGTATTTAGGAAACGGTTGTTTAGAACGCCTCGGGAAATCCCAAGTGATCCTGTTCAAGTTAATCTCTTATATGCTCAGGCTGTGTATAGTGTAGTAAGGGTAAGTACATTTGTCTCATCTGAAGTTGTATTTTTAGTATGATTATATGATCCTAAAGTCATGAAATTTTAAGGTATTCTGTGTATAAGTGAGAATAAATAGCGACAAAATTTGTTGAGACAGCATCAATTAATGATAATAAACTCCTTTGTTAAATTTTCAGGCGGATGAGTATCCAATTAATGAGAAAGTTGCTCTTCAGTTAGCTGGTTTGCAAGCTCAAGTAGCTCTTGGGGACCCTCAAGAAGGCAAAACAGAATTTTATGCAGATATCACATCTTATCTTCCAAGCCGTATTGCTCAAACTAGAAAACAAGCAGAATGGGTAAATTTGTACAACATTCTTTAAGTGTTTGTTTAATAAACATATTAAAGTAATGCATATTTTAAAAGATTAAAAGTGAAATGATTATTAATATTTTATAAATTATATCAACTAAATATCCAGTAATTATTTTTTTCCATCTTGTTCAAAATTCCTTTCATTTGCCTTGTCAAAGTGAACAACTTCAAAATGATAATAGTGCCATTCTTTTCTAATAACTTTGTTTCATTCCAGGTTCCTATACTTTCACAAGCACATAGGCAGTATGGTACTGGCAAAACTGATATTGTAGCCAAAGTATGGTATCTGACATGTGTAATGCAGTTCCCTCTTTATGGTACCACTATGTTCCAAGTGTCTTATCGGGGTTATTGGTCATATGGTAATACTTTGATACTAGGCGTCAACTGCGATGGTATTGCCATGATCAAGCCAGATGATAAATTTATCTTATATGAATATAGATATTGTGACATAGAATCCATCTTTTTAGATCCTAGGTATGTCATAATTGATTGTTTTTCTTGAATTTATTTTTGTTAGAACATATGGTATATATGGCTTTGTAAATAATTATCAATATTATTAGTTTAGCTTTGAAATAATTTATAATTATATGCAAAAGTTAGACTCGTAACTTTTTATTTAATTTTGTTTCAGTGATAACTTTATTACCATAAACCTACTACGAACTCTGCCCGATGCGCATAAATGTTTTGTATTTGAAACTAAAGAAAAAGAAGAAATAGGATTTTTGATTGCCAGTTATTCACCACTGCTTGCCTCTTGGATCAAAGATATGGACTCTAATAAGAAGGTATGTGTTACAGTAATTTACAATATATTGAGTAAAATGTTTAAAAAGGCAAGCATGCTGTACTTGAAGTTTGCAGTTGTTTAAAGGTTACACATTAGTGGTAAAAGCAAGAGATAGGACATTATCATAGAAACTGACCATATACAGCACACTATTCATATGATCAGCAACCTAGCCCCCTCTCTACATAAGCTAGGATAGCAGAGGCCCAGATATGGAATTATGATTATATTACCATATATTAAGTAACCTTGAGTTAAATAAAGACTGGTAGGATGGGATTTGTGGCACCAAAATTAATTAAAGGTAATTTTCCTGAGCTATAACAATATTAAAACAAATATTTTCATAGGTTTTTGTGTATGATTCTGCATAAAAATCAAAGTGTTCAGTTTTTTTTTATTTATAGCCTTAAATACACTAATTAAAATTTATTTTCAATATTCCCCAGGTGAAGCAAATAACAGGCGAAGATAGAGTAAGATTGTACTATAACTTAGTACATTCGCGTAGACTGTTGATTGATGCTAATATTCTCAGGAAACCTCAGGATCAGGGTAGCAACTTCTTTGTTAGTACATTGAGAAGGTAAATATTCACTTTGTTGCTTGTATAACATTTCTATTAGGTCTTCAAATAATGATCAGTCTGCCACTATCTTTGGCATTTGTCATTGTAAGCACAACTGTCAGCGATTCTGGAAATAATTTATGTATATTTACTTTTTTCTTTTAGGTTGCACAGAATAACTCAACAAATCAATTTTAGTTAAATTACTTTTTTTCTTGATTGTCATTTTCTTTGGTAGTATATAAATTACATTTTTTTTTTCTTTGGTTACTACACATAACTTGATAAATTTCACATGTTAAATGTTTTGTTGGTAATATCTATCAATTAGCCAGATTTCTTTAGTAAATTTTTTTATGAACATGATTTTAGTTATCACTTCTGATTTGCAAGTAATGTATTCTATCATACTCATGTTAAGCTATATTCACTTTTGCATAAGCTCACATAACTTAATATAGTATTCTATAAGGGCAAACAAACTTTGTAATAAATATACCATTTAATTTTTAATTAAATTTACTACTGAAATAGTTCCCAGCAACCTTTGAGTTCATCAGAACTTAGAGAAATTTATATATAACTACAGGCTAAATACATTACAGTAATATCCTCTACATTGGTTCAACATACCTTATATCAGTTCCGACTTTATTTTGCTCATCCTTAATATTAGATATAAAAAATCCAAGTTATGTCATTTTACCCCCACATTTCATTGGTTTGTCATACAATAATACAGTACTGTACTTCACATGGAAGCTTATTAATGTAATTATATTTACAAAATTATTGCAGGTTGTAAGTAGTTTTTTGTGTTCTGTATATGTACACTATAGGGAATGTATAAGTCACCTTAATAGGGCAAAAATCGGAGCTACTTCAAAAATGAACTTATGCCCAGTCTCTTGGTACCAACCACTTAGAGGTTATTACTGTATAGGTAGAATCTTGTGTCAAACCCTAAATCATATATTTTGCCATTGATTATATAATTTTCTCTATTTTAATCTATGCATTAGTTTATTATACAGCATGCATTTATACATAACTGTGTGACTAAAATACTATTTTAGCAGCAAGTTCCATGTGTTACTCAAAAGTCTATGAAGTACTGTATAATTTGTAATGGAAAAAGAAAAGCAATTCTTATTTGAATATTTTAATGTTTTATTGTTGTTTATTGATTTTATTTTTCTTCTAGATTGAATAAACAGAAACTAGAAAAGCTTAGACAAGATTATGGGGGTGAAAATTCTGAAACATACAAGGGCTTCCATCCCATGTACTGGGCATTTTCAAAAGCTCCTCTTGTTCAGACCCTTAGCAAGATAACATCGCCAGAATTCGAGCAACAAGCAATACAAATATCTTTAGCTATTCTTACATATGCTGGTCTTAGTCAGAATGGTGAGTAATAATTCACTATTGTATTTACTGTATAAACTTTGATGTTTTTTAAATATCATCATCTTGTACAATAACTGAATTTAGAAATTTTGGGCTATATTTTACAAGCACAGTTTGGTTGAAAAAGTCAAAATTAGAGGACTAGAAGTTGCTTTGCGTGACTAGCTCTCCTATCTTATACCTTAAGAACTAGTTATATAATGGTTTATGAGTTTATTTCATTTTGAGAGTGAGTTGTCGTAGCCCAAAACGATTTCAAATGTACACTCATTTTAAAAAGTTTTGAATGCTAATTATTGAACAATTTATAGCCCCTAACATCAGAAATGAATACTGTACAAATCAATAATTCACAAAGATAAATAGAAATAGTATAATTAATAATTTATCTGGCAAGGAAATCAAATGTAAAAATGACTACTTGGAAACTCCCTCCTGGTCTTTTGCAAAGCCGTGAAGGGTATCTATGTCACTTCTCTTGATGGCCCTTGTAGGTGTAGCTGTACATGGCTGGATTGAAGTCACCATTTTTGTGGAGGCTTGCCAATCTGGGAAATTATTATAATATTGTAGAATAACCATGAATGCTATAAGGCCACTTACAAGTGCACCCATTCAATGGCCTACGACTGTACAGTGAACCCTCGTTTATCGCGGTAGATAGGTTCCAGACGCGGGCGCGATAGGTGAAAATCCGCGAAGTAGTGACATCATATTTACCTATTTATTTAACATGTATATTCGGACTTTTAAAACCTTCCCTTGTACGTAGTACTGTTAACAAACCACCCTTTAATGTACAGAACACTTAATGCATGTACTACAGCACCCTAAACTAAAACAGGCACAAATATTAAAGGCGATTTTATATCATGCGTTTCCTAAACACCTAAAAAGCACGATAAAAAATGGCAACCAATGTTTTGTTTACGTTCATCTCTGATCATAATGAAGAAACAAACTCATTTAGTGTACACATATATGTATAGGTTAGTTTTTGCATCGATTATATTGATTATACAGTACTGTATGTTGATTTTTTTATTACCAATGTTTTAGTTTACGTATTTTTCTTAGGACTTCCAAATGAAATGTTTTTCTTTATGACGCCGCCTGAAACGACGGCGTCATAAAGTACTGTACGCTCAGTAAACAACCACGCTCAGAACAAACAAGGCATTTAACGCGCATAATGATTGTGATAAATAATGATACAGTACATACAGTATTTACAGTAAAAGCATTTACAAAATATGTTACCTTACAAATATAATTTACCGTATCTATATAAAATCATACAGTACTGTACAGCACATACAGTATTGTACGTAGCAAAGCAGGAAAACAGGGGAGAAACGTCAGGCTCAAAATTTATTACTGAAATAACTCAGGGCGAAAATCACATATCTTATTCGCAGAGCGGATCCTGACTGTTCACCCACAGGTCACGATCCGAGGAAAGTTGCTTCATCCTTAAACTTCTTTAGTTGTAGGGATTTTGGACATCTTCGTTCGTACACTGGCTGGAAGTCTTCCAGAGTGTTCTTTCGTCACTATGCGAAGCAAGTGCAGCAACTAAGAGGTTCTGTGGTGGCAGTGGGTTGCGTCGTTAACCCTGCTGTTTAACTCTGCGAGGAACAGTAGCTTAATTGGGACAATTAATTCCAGGGTGAGTATGTAGTCACATGTTGTACTACAAACTATGTGAGGGTACTGGGTGACCCACGTTGACTGTTCCACTTTCAAAGGTGAACCCAGCATAAGTGCAAACATGCGTGCCGAGCGTTTCTAACGCTAATGTGACTGATTAGTAAAACAGACTTTTGACTTTGATACTTTGGTATCTTAAAAGTGGCTCCAATGTTTTTTCTTTCAGACAAACAAGTTGCTGTTTACTATCATACTTATGCTTAAAGTTTTAGTTATCCTCCTCTTATATATAGATATATATATATATATATATATATATATATATGAGTGTGGTTAACCTGTTTGTTTATTGTCTGTCAATAAACTGGTTCTTGAGAACCTTGCGTCTCCTTCACCTGTGAGCATTCATTCTATGTATATTTACCCGGGGATAATTCTAATAGAATGTTCCCTTATGCAAGCTAATATTGCATTGGTTTATTCTTCCCCTTAGCTGGAGGACTTCATCCCATAAAGGGATGGTGGCGGATTTACGAGTTTCCTCCTAAGCGGATATGAACCTTTGTCCAATACGTGTTTTGAGCGGAGGACTGGTCGATATTTCATATTGACACAGTGATTCTTTTCGAACTTCGCTTTACCCAGTATGGGGTGAGACCACTATACTCGCTTGCCTGGGGTTCATACTTAGATATATGTACTCTTCGAGACTTTCCCAGAGTCTAGTAAGACTCTTCCCTGTTGGGGGCAGGAAGCTCTATCATGGTTTATGATTAGTTGAAAAGATGTATGACGGTAACATCTTAGGTCTCTAGGTCGCGTCAACTGGGGGAAATATTTCTGAGGAGTACGGCACATTTTGAGAATCCACAGATACAGTAATGCTCTGGTATACTTCCATCAGGACGACATGGCTTGAGCCCAAAAAACGGATTTTGAGCGAAGCGAAAAATCTATTTTTGGGTAAGATGGCCATGTCGTCCTGATGGACCCGCCCTTCCCTTTCAATGAAAGGGCCGTAGGACCCCTCCCTACATACAGTATCTGTAGCACCTCGTGTTTCGCTACAAGGAATGCAGATGGCGCCAGAATCGGCGCAGGGCACGCTTACGAAACGGGAGAAGAGAGGGCCTTACGAACGGCTCTCCCCTTTTCTTTCTCGTTTTCGTTTTCTTGCCATTTGACCCCTACGAAGTGTTAACTCTATTCGGGGTATAGATTGCTATGAGGCGTGTCAAGAATACGTCCACTGATATTTACGATATCCCTAAGGTCTTTTTTAGGGATACTCGCTCCAGGAGTTAGAATTCTGGGTACCTTAAGGTAAATTCTCTGGGAATATCGCCGTAGTTGTAATATACCCTAGGAAGCTGCCTTTAAGGAACTTCCATCAGGACGACATGGCCATCTTACCCAAAAATAGATTTTTCGCTTCGCTCAAAATCCGTTATATATGGGTTATGGGAAAACCCCGCGAAGTGGTGAATCCGCGATTGTCGAACCGCGAAGTAGCGAGGGTTCACTGTACATTTTTCACTTGATCTTGCGAGCCGGCATAGTCTTTGTACAGGCACATTTTTTCTGAACCTCAAATCATAATTACCGTAACACTTATTTTTCATTTTCCTTCTTCAAAAGTTTCGACCATTTCCCCTTCTCCAAAATTGAGTTGGAGAGATCATAGGATTGTTCCGGGTTATTGGAATCCCCAAGTTGAGAAGAGATTTAGAATTATCAATTTGCCTCCAAAACACATCAAAGATAGTTCACCAGGACTAGGGGAAGGTTATAGAAATACAGTAATGGCAATTTAGTGTAGAATAGTTCTCGAGGTGTAGGTTAGGAGGTTTGGCCATAAAAACCCAATACAAATCCTCTAATTTTAAGTTTGACAATGAATCTGTGTTTGCAAAATGCATTACCCAATGAGTATTGGATGTTATTTCTTGAAATAATATACCTATGAACATGTATGTAATTGAAATTATGACTGAGGAAATAAGAGGCAAGAAAAAAAGAAAAATGTTACCTTAAGACTGCATGATTTGTCAATGTAATTTCACTCCCTCAGTTATTTATGAATATTTGCCTTTCCAACAGCTGAAACTGCTGCCACTAGTGATGACCAGCAGCTGACTATGGTTCAAGGTGTAGTAGACCAATGTATGAAGCGAGATCTCCTGCTAAATGAGACCTACTTGCAACTTATAAAGCAAACGACAGATCATCCAGGTATTTCAGATGTGTAGTGTAAAACAAGACTTATTTTCTTTGAAAATTGTTACTTGAATGTCATATAATACATGGGAAAGGAGATTTATTGATTAAAATAGTATCAAATTTTTATTCTTCATAGATCCGAATTCAAGGGTAAATCTACGACACTGGGCGTTACTGACCTTGTTTTGCTCTGTCATACCCCCTACGGACAAGGGCATTAGAAAGTATCTTAGGGCACATCTTCAGCGTTGTTCAGCAGATTATGTATCAGAAGAGGGCAAATACTCTCGACATGCTGAAAAGGTAGTTATCATTTTGGTCTTTTATGAATTTCTATGAAATCTATTCAATAAATTGTAATACAATAATAATTAAAGATTTCAATATTCCTCATTTGTCTGTTTTTGTATGTGCAGTGTTTGGTTAAAGCCCTAAACAACAGAAGACGGCAGTGGGCTCCTTCCAAGCAAGAAATCTTGTGTACAATAAATCGACGCCCCATTTATGCAAGATTCCACTTCATGGATGGCCAATTCCATTCATTAGAATTTGATGCCTCTGCCACAGCCCATGATGTAGTGGAACTGATCATGCACAAAATTGGTCTAAAAAATACTGCAAAAGGTAACTATTAGGTTTTGAATCCAAGGTTTTAATGAAATTCTAGTTTTCTGGTTTTAATTTTATGGCAATTTTATTTTACAAAACTAAATATTAGAGAGAATGAATATAGTACCAATATTGATATTTTCTTCTCCAAGTGCAGAATGTACAAGTACTTTTTACATGGTTACCTGGAGTATGCCTACTTGATACAGTACTATTATCACAATTTAGACACAATTGTTCTTGACCTAATTCTGTACTATATAAATTGAACTCCTAAATATCATTGCTACCATGAAAATCAGTATCATTATAGGGTTCTTTATAATCATTCCAAAATTCAGTTGTCTCCCTTTCATTCTAAAAATTATTTTTTTTTTCATATGAATCACATTCCTCCTCCTTTGTATTCCTTTACTGCTTTCAACTTGCACACTATGACCTTTTTTCTCAATCACTCCATAAGGTTCACTATGAAAACTTCATGACAACTTATTTTTTCCTATTTTGTTGCAAAACTACTTTGTCACCTTCACTCACTTGTCCATCTTTAACAGGAAATTTCTTTTTTTGGTATTCTTTCCCCCCTTTCTTTACATGTTTGGTCTCTAATTCTCATTGCATCATCACTACAGTACATTCAGAAAATATCTCGGGCAACTTTGTCCTAATTTTTCTATCATACATAATTTCTGCAGGGATAACATTAGTTACAGTATGTGGAGTAGATCTGTAAGCTTTCAAAAATGTAAATTCTTTACTCCATTCTTCACCTTCAGATCTTTTTGTTTTCATAGAGCCTTCATAAAGGATGAAAACACTTTTCTATAAAGAATACCGTGTCACCTTCCCATGAACTATGCCATTTATAAAAAAAATTCTTAAATTCATAAGAAATAGTGTACCATCACCATTCACAATGAGTTCTGGCAAACCATGAGACGTAAACCGATTTTCAAAACATTTCATTACATAGGTAGTAGGCCTACTGGTAGAAAATAATATTCCTACTTCAAACCATCTAGAATAATAATCTGTACAGCAACCAACAAATTTTCTCCACTTGGCAAACGACCACATATAACCATACCAATATATTGCTTTGATCTATCTGGTAAAGAAGGAGTTGGCCTCAATGTTACTGGCCTACTATCACTACTCATTAACAAATATACTTTTCTACTTCATTGTCAATACCAGGCTACCACATTTTTTGTCTTATTCTACTGTTACATTTTTACTATACCCTGGTGTCCCTTATGGACCAAGTCATCAATCTTTTCTCAAACATTTTTTTATTATGTTAATAGTAAACAACCAATAATAATAAAAAAAAAATTACAATGAAAATTCATCTTTTACATGTTTAAAATAAAACTTGTACTAATTACCAGTACTGAAGGTTTTTCCAATGAAACACATTTCGTCATCAACATCGGACTATAGTTCAATTTCTCTAGTAGTTAAGGCCATAGGTGTTGCAATTTTTGCTAAAAGTAGTCTTAGAGTGTATCTGTTGCATTAGTCTTTCCAGGTTTATACTTGAAACTTTAAAATAAAAAAGTTGTAGTCTCAAGGCCTACCTTTAATACATAAATGTGGTTTTCACTTTGGAGAATAAATTACTTCAAGGGGTTTATGATCACTGGTAAATACAAATTGGCCCATCTTACCACATTTCTAATATTTTGTTTCTAGCAAAAAATATTTTTGTTATATATTAAAACTTTAAGTAATCTGACATGTATAACAGAGTTGTGTAGAATGAAAAGGGCAAATGGAATTTAAAATAGAGAAACATGTCTCAATAATCTCTCTCTTGTCTGGTATCTTTATGAAGTTACGAAGTACTGTAGAACATTTACCTTTGAAATGAACCAGCATGGAACAGGGAAAAATTAATGCGAGTAGATATTGGGGATAATTATTAATACTAACTTTCAAATTCACACCAGGATATGCCATATATGAAATGCTGGGAACGACGGAGAGATGTATATTGGCAGAGGAGGTGTTAGCTGACGTAATGTCTCGATGGGAGCGATACAGACAGTCCACCACAGCCAATCAACAACATCATCAGCATCATCATCACCATATCTTCCTTTTTAAGGTATTTATTTAATCTCATTGATCAAAAAGTGTATTGTGTATATTTGCTTAACAATTTTATACCGTATTTAAATATTAGTAATTTGCATAACATGTACTGTATTACCATCCCATTAACTCAAAATGTCATTATTGTGCTTCTGTCATAAATACATGATTCATTGATTAGTTTTGGAATGCCTTACTCTGTTTTTTACAGTTCGAGTAAACACAGAAGACCTTTTCTATGTTTACAACACAGAAGACCTTTTCTATGTTTACAACAAAGAGTTTTTAAAATCTGAAGTTTGCACAGTATTGGAATATTCATTACATGTTGGTCTAAATTGTTATAAATTGGATTTAGATTTAAAAATTTTATTTTTTTTAGAATGAGTCATCGATTGTAATACTGTATACTGTAACCATATATATTATTGCTGTAAGGGAGCATGCAAAACATTAATGTCTCACTTTTCCTTTTTTCAGAAACATTTGCTATTAGAATCATGGATGGATCTAAGTGATAATGTTGAAAAAGAACTCTTGTACTTCCAAGTTCTTTATACTTTACGTGCTGATAAGTTCCCTGTTACACAGATGGAAGCTGTAAGTAAACTGACTTGCATCACAAAGTTGATATTTATGAAAACTAGGATTTTGTAACTTTTATTTCAAGAACAATTTGAGTACATTAGTGCATTCATTATCTTAAAATACATTAGTCTGAAATGTATAGTAAAGTACTGTATTCATAATTCAGTGTTCTGTTTATCAGATAATTAAAGATAGTTCATTGATCAACATTCCCTATCTTATATAAGGTAATGTAATATCAACTTTCAGGTTATGTTATGTGCTCTGAGAGCACAAATAGAATTGGGTAACTTCACTGGGACAGGAATGGATTATGGAGAAGTTATAGCACACACATTGTCACCAAGATTGCTAACGAACGTAACTCATGATGCTGTTGCAATGCACCACCAATCCCTTTTCAATATGGACCCTCAGGAAGCCAAGCAGGCTTTCCTTAACCTCATCAAGTCATGGCCACTTCATAGGGCTACAATATTTGATGTTACTGTGAGTAGTATACCTGGTCCTTCCTTCTCTAGCTGGCATTGTTGTCGTAACTGATCCCTACTTATGTTGGGTGGAGTTATAACATAGTAATAATTTACTTTAAAATGTTATCAATTAATAGATATTTGAATATGTAACACATTGAAAATTCTTAATGGAAGTTAATAGCATTGTCCCCATAATAAATGGAAGTATTCACTTATTGAATTTATCAGTAAGTTATGTTAAATTACTATTTTTTTAAATTTTGCTTAGATTTAGCATTGAATAATTTTTTCTGCTTATTTCACAGCAATCCTTTACATCTAACTGGCCAAAGGTATTATGGTTAGCAATTGATGAAAATGGCGTGCATCTACTCGAGCACCGCTCTCGAAATGTCCTCTGTACCTATGAGTACGATTACATTTTGAACTACTCGGCCTCCATAACTGCACTCATGATAATCACAGGATCTACAAGAAAACAGAGCAAAATTATTATGAACACTACCCAGGTGGGTGCCCTATCTTAATTCTGTTAAATGTGAATTATTCTTTTCCTTATCATCTAATACTTTTGTAATTGTACTTTGAATTTAAACATAATTGCTAGGCTTCATAGCTAAAGTGTGGTTTTGACAAAGTAAAAATTATAAATTTGATATTAATGACATTTGGGAGTAATTTGTATTTTTTAAAGTATACAAACCTGAGGTCTTTACTAGTATTTATGTTTCAGCGTAAGCTTGATTTTAGCCATAAACGTTCATACGAGGTATCAACCCTCTGCTGGTTAGCCAGGGTAGAGGGCTAACCCAGTGAGTTCTCTTCACTTTTGATTTCAAGCAGGATTTCTAGGGGAAGGTGTTAGTGGGACAAGCATGTTTAAAGAACTCGGCTTTGTATTGTTCGAAAAAATAAAAATTACTTTCAAATTTGTCATCTGTTCCTTCACAAATACAAACTTTCATTCTTAGGACAGAGCAGGAGAAGAGTATTCTTGACACCTTGTGAAGCCTCAGCATACAAATTAATTCCAAATTTGTAATTTGTTCCTTCACAATTACAAACTTTTGTTCTTATGATAGAAGATGAGAAGAGTATCCTCCACTTTGATAGCAAACAGTAGCTGAGACCTAGGGGGTTGGTAATGATGGACAACTTTGAGTAAAGGACTTAGGTTTGTTTAGTTAGTAAAATTCAAATTACTATTAAAATTGTCATTTCTTCTCGCTTATTTCCTCCTTGTTTCTTGTGCCCTCAGCCCTGTATGTTGGAAAATGCAGTTGCTATTGTGAACCCCGTCTATGAGCAGACTGCATAAGGCGGGAATCTTCTTTATACATTGCCTTATGAGACTGTCTTGCTACAGGCGATGGTTTCTGATGGCAAGATGTAGAAGTAGCCTGTGGTTGTCTGAATGATATAATTTGATGGAGGGGGTCCTCGACTTTTCTACTACTGCTTCCACATCCTCCGTCGGGAACAAGGTGGAACCCTTGACAGAGGCGTTATAGACATTTAAAACTTCTCTATGAGCTATCTGCCTCTGAAACTTAAGGCCATGGACCCATTTGGCCCACTGGCAGCTTAGTGGGTAAGAAATTCTGTAGCCCTTGCTCACAAGGACCACGTTCTTAAAAGCCTTACTCTGTTGGGGTCCATAAGGTCCTCAATATTGGCATGAAAACAGAGAGTACCTAATCAGCAGTCCACCACGAAACTGCCAGGAGAGTCGATGGCCCTGCTCTTCATGTTCAGAGTAACTGACACCACAAAGGTAACTGGGTTGGAGGCTATCTAAATAGTCTTGTTGACCTACTGAAAGTCAAGGCTGATACCACAGGATCAAGAGGCAAGGGTGAAGGAAAGGCCTCTTGTATCTTATAGTATTTACGTTGGCGCACAAACGCCAGAGGAATCATCCTGGTAGACCTCCCTACCCTTAGCGCATCTATCCTCACTAACACCTTAGCGTCAATGTTATCCAGAGTTTCCGCAGCCAGAATCAACTAGGGAAGTTCTAACCTGGTTTTGTTGGGCTTAGGGGCCCTGCAAAGCTTATCAATGGCCGTTTTTTCCCCTTTGAGCCTCACGTAAGCCATTCACTTTCCTAACACACGTGAGAACCTGCAGGAAGGTAGACTCCGATTCGCCCTCCTCTGTGTCAGGATCTTTCGGACAGACCACTGACAGAGAGTGCCATCAGAGGCATCCGAGTCTTTGAATGAGTTGTCTAAGTCTTCCCCCTTCTGGCACTGTTCCTGACTGGTGCCGAGGGGGATCTTAATCCAAATAAGTTTCCCCATCTTCCTTATGGTAAGGGGAACAGGAACTAAAGGGGCCTTCTCCAATACCTTTCAAAGGAGAAGGTAGCACCTCTGTAGGCTGGACTTTCTTGAAGTCCTTGGTTCTATACGTGTATGAATAGACCTGTTCCTTGGGACTGTTTCAGTCTTTACTTTCCTTTCTAGGGTTGACTGGATTCAAATATAGAGGCTAATAAATGCTTTCCTAACATTCTGCACTCTCGTGTCAAAATCAAAGGACTGAGACTGATGTTGACTGGGAAGTTCAACCCCCCGCATCTTGGTCAACGGCAAGGACTAACGATATACGGTCACAATGAGTCGACGACAGATTTCCCTGGGACATCTCGAACCCCTATGGAGCCTAAGGTGAAATGTGTCACCCGGAGGAAAGGTCAACTGATGTTGACGTCTACAACGTTTATCATGTAAATTAATAGGCACTACACCTAAATCATCAAGTTGGGAAATCAACTTCTGAGAAGCCTGAGAACCCGTCTTAGGTATTTCATGTTAGTGCAAAGATTGCAAGTGGCACTTTAGTCTAGAGACCCCACTTCCCCTGAACCTCAACCAAGATTGAATTATCTTGCATACCTTTAGATACCCCAAATACAAAAATATTAATAAAAAAAGAAAAAATTTTACTTAGTAACTAAATATTTTCAGGGTAGTTAAATTACCATTGCTAACAATCTATGAGCATAATAACTCAATATGTGTGTTCTTTGTCCATTCGTACGTATGTCCGTCGTCACATGTGAACTACAGTCTTAATTTTTTGTTTTGTTTAATACTCCCCTTTTTGCATGCTAATACAGTACTCAAAATATCATGTAAACAAGGTACAATTTATTTTTTCAAAAATTTTGAACAGATCAAGATATACATACATACATATACCAAGGCACTTCTTCCAATTTTAGGGGGTTGCCGACATCAAACAAATGAAACAGAAAAGGGGAACTCTCCTCTCTACGTTCCTCCCAGCCTGACAAGGGACTCAACCGAGTTCGGCTGGTACTGCTAGGGGTACCACAGCCCACCCTCCCACATTATCCACCACAGATGAAGATTCATAATGCTGAATCCCCTAATGCCGCTGCCTCCGCGGTCTTCCAAGGCACCGGAGGAAGCAGCAGAGCCTACAGGAACTGCGTCGTAATCGCTCGCCATTCATTCCTATTTCTAGCACGCTCTCTTGCCTCTCTCACACCTGTCCTCCTATCACCCAGAGCCTCTACTGATAATGTGTACTTGCCCTGGACTTCCCGGCCGTCCTTGTGGGACCTTTATGTCGGCAGTCGACACTGATCCCCACACCTTGTGTCCTCACTGTAGGGGCCAGCGGTGTGATAGCGACAATGTATGTATTGAATGTAGGGAGTGGTCTACCTCCCAGTGGGAGAAGTTTGCCCGGCGCCGTAAGAAGAAGGCCAAAAGGGATCTTTCTCCTTCAGAGGCTTCTCTGAAGAGAGAAAATTCCAGGACTTCCTCTTCCGTTGCCCTTTCCTCCTCCGAAGCTCCCCCTCGAGCGGTCTCTTCCGAGAGGCCGGCGAGTGGTAGCGTAGACTGCTGTGCTGTTGACCGATCCCGGGGTGCGGGAGAGGTAGTTGCCTCCCCCGGAGGAGGATTTTATGGCTAACAATGACTTGTTTCAGCTTTGGGCTTCCTTGGGGCTGCAGGGTTCGCCCTCCAAGCAAGCCCTGTTTGACATAATCAAACTGGGTGCAGCCGTCAAACAATCGCCAACTACAGCGGAAATAGATCCTCTGTCTGTGGTTGACGTTGTTGTGACGGAGACACAGAGACATCCCGTGGGTCTAGCCAAACTCCCGTTCCTGTGGCTGAGGTAGCTGACAGCTTAGATTCTCCCTCCGACCATCCTTCGAGGGAGGATCTAAGTCCCACGGTCTCTCCTGCCGGTGATTGTCACCCTCGGGGGAGTTCACTTACAGAGACTCCTCTTCTCGGGCCCATCGATGGTCAGCTTGCTGATCCCACGGCCCCTCGTGGGCGTATAAGGCGGAAGGCTCGTCCTCCCCTTCGCCGTAGAGGCCTTCCTTCCCCGTACAAGGGGCTTAAGAGGCGCCTCTTCGGCTCGTCGTCACCACAGTCCTCTGCGGAGACGACTCGCCGTTCACCAGTCCTGCCAGCTACCAACCTAGACCTCTCCGGGGACCGTTCGCGATCTCCTTCGGATGATGGTCGTCCTTCGGGACATAGTGACCAGTCTCCCAGACCATCCACATCTAATGTTCCTGATGCGCGTAACGCGCCACCTGAAACTGCCGCTGTGCAGTCTCCGGGCCCTTCGGGGCTGAAGGGTCTTGAGCGCAAAACCGCACCTCTTGCCCTCAAGCACCAGGTTCCTCCTGTGCGTTTCATGTTGCTGACGCTGCTGTGCCTGCCGCTGTTCCTGACTTAGCGCCACGGCACTCACCCTCACGCGTTCACGCCACCGTTCCTGCTACGCGCCAGGGTCCACCTGTGCGCCCACGCCCTTTGGCACCCCGGCGCCCTCCAGCAGTTCCTGACATAGTGCGCCAGCGGCCACCTGTGCTCACGCGCCCACCAGCAGTTCCTGATATGGCGCTCCAACGTTCACCTGCGCATACGCGGCCACCTGCGCTCACGCGCCCACCGGCGCCCCAACGTCCACCAGTTACTGCATCATCGCGCGGAGTCCAGGAGGCCCCTCAGCTGGCGCACAGGCGCCCACAGGCTCCTCAGGACTCGTCGCGCCCGTCTGGGGGAGACGCGCGATACGCGCAGTTCCAGCTCCAGCGCTACAACATCCCAGCGCGTCGCCCAGGAGGCTCCCAAGTTAGCGCACGGGCGCTCACGGCTGCCTCTGGGCTCTCCCTCCAGACCGCGCGAGCTTGCATATGCTGCAACTGCGCACAACGCCCCGGTTACGCGCCCTGTTCCTGTGTTCAAGGCGCACACCTAAGCACCCTCATCCAACCGCGCGGCTGCCGCAGCAACGCACTCCAGTGCGACCATATCCTGATGCGCGCCATGCGCGGCCAGCACGCCCACAGGCGAGCATGCCGGTCCTATCGGACCAGCGCCAACCTCCGCGCCAACGCGTCATCCCGGCCGCTCGCGACCCTGCTCCAGCGCTCACGCGCCCTCGACCGGTTCTTCCGGACACGCGGTCAGGCACCCCCAGTATCTCGCTCCCTCCGGGGCCGCATCAGGTCGCTGCGCGCCCGAGCATTCGGCCACCTCACGTGCCGGCTCCTGCGCGCCAGACGCCCTCGCCATCGCCTACGCGCTCTCGCGACCGCTCTATCGCCAGCGCGCCATCACTCCCTCGCTCCTGTATCCTCGCCTGCGTGCCACCGCCCCCCCCCCCCACGCGGATGCACGCGCCCGCGCGTGGGCGAGATTCCGGTATCGCGCGAGCCCTTCACGCGCGACCCTGACCAGGGCCCGGCACACGAGCCCCAGCACCGTCAGGCGGACAGTTCTTCATCTCGTTCCCCTCCCCGCAAGAGCAGACCAGCGCGCTCGCCGGAGGAGGGGCGCTTCCCGGACAGGTCTAGGGACTTTCCTTTCAGCCCCACAGGCGAACCCTCGTTTGTCGACTCCTCTTAGGGATCCCTTGATCCCCTTCCCTCCTGAGGGGGTATCTGACAGCGAGACTGTCTGCCAGCAGCCCTGGTTCGGCACCCTAGTCAGAGCTCTTGTGCAGGCGATCAAGCCCGCCCTCTCTGACTCGGGTCACAAACCAGCGGCAGCTTCCTCCCCCCTGAAGAGGAAGAGAGGAGTCTCTCCCGTGGAAACTCCTCCGAGGCCTATACTGTCTCCTCGCAGATCCTTGCTCAAGGCTGCTTCTCCCTCCCCTGCGGATGAGGACTACCCTACCTCAGGATAGTCGGATGAGCCGGACCATTCCCCCATCGCACCAATGGGGGAAGCTCCGCCTCTCCCTGAGAAGTCGTCTCGTCCAGGGGTGGAGAAGAGCCTGCCCCCTTCGCTGCTCGAGTCCTGTATCCCGCCCAGGAGGGAGCCTAAGGACTCTTAAGACGCTTCCCAAATCGTCAGCGAGGATCAGGCAGGAACCGTCTAGAGCCGTCGAGGATGTCCACGTGTCCCCCCAGGAAGAGCCACTGGGAACGGGAGACTTCGCTGCCAGTCCTTCGGGAGGAGAGCACCAGGAGTCAGAACATGCTTTCTGGCAAGTCCTGACCCTCATGAGGAACCTCAATGGGATCCCAGACCCTGAGATTCCCCCTCACGAAGGTAAGGACACGGTCCTGGACTGCGTCTATGGCACCCAGAAACCCTCTAGGGCCAGTGCAGCTTTGCCCTGGTCTCAGGGGATGATGAGTGCCAGGGACAAGGTTGAGGGCCAACTATCTGAGCTTGCCTCCTCCAGCAGATCGAGTGCCGGTAACAAGCTCCTCCCTCCTCCTCGAGTCCATCAGAGGAGGTACTTAGAGATTCTTGAGGAGTCTTGTCTGAGTCTTCCGTTACACCACTCTGTGGAAGAACTCACAGGGGGAGTCCCTCTTGAGAGACACTCCAACCGGCACGTGTCCTTCTCAGCCACTGAGATCTTAAGCCAGGAGAAGGTCACCAAGTGTGCCATGCAGGCAACTTCGTGGCTCGACATCTGGCTGGGGTCTCTGGGCATCCTGGTGCAGTCCGAGGACCTCTCCAAAGAAAGCACCAGGAAAGCGCTGGAGACTTTCCTACTCAAGGGCACACGGACCATTGAGTTTCTGGCCCACCAAGTCTCGAGGTTGTGGGCCAATACGATCCTCAAGCGTCGGGACGCTGTGGCCGAGAGGTTCCATCAGAAGGTCCCAAGTGCAGAGGTTAGCAGGCTCAGACACTCTTCCGTCCTCGGTAAGAGCCTGTTTGAGCCTAAGGACGTGGATCTCACCGCTGAGAGATGGACGAAATCCAACCAGGACTCCCTCGTCCACAGGGCCCTGACATCGAGGCTCTACAAGCCTCCAGCGGTTCAGCAGCCCCGTCCAGCTAAGGACACAAAGAAGACGACCACAGCGAAGCCCAAGGTGTCTAAGCCCTTTCCTGCCAAGAGCAGAAGCAAGAAGTCCTCCAGGGGAGACAAAAACCCTAGAGGTACCAGCCGAGGCCGGAAACGCTAGGGTTGGCAATCCCCCTGCATGTCCACCAGTGGGGGGATGCCTACAAAGTTGCGCGACAAGGTGGCAGCAACTCGGGGCGGATGCCTGGACGATCTCCGTGATCACTCTAGGTTATCGCGTCCTGTTCACAGCCTCTCTACCTCCCCTGACAGCGAATCCAGTGTCGTTGAACTCCTTTGCCATGGGATTGGCAAAAGGGCAGGCCCTTCGGGCAGAAGTCCAGACCATGTTGAAGAAGGACGCGCTCCAGGAGGTTGTAGACGGGTCCCCAGGCTTCTACAGTCTACTCTTTCTTGTGAGAAAGGCGTCTGGAGGCTGGAGACCAGTCATCGACCTCTCGACCCTGAACGGGTTTGTCCAGCATGGAGACGGCAGACACGGTCAGACTTGCGGTGAGACCACTAGACTTCATGTGTACACTGGACCTGAAGGACGCATACTTCCAGATCTCAATCCATCCGTCTTCAAGGAAGTACCTAAGATTCTGCCTAGACAACAAGATCTACCAGTTCAAGGTGCTGTGTTTCGGTCTCTCCACAGCCCCTCAGGTGTTCTCCAGAGTATTCACCATCATCTCTTCGTGGGCCCACAGGATCGGCATCCGTCTCCTTCGTTATCTGGACGACTGGCTGATCCTAGCGGACTCGGAGGCAACCCTTCTTCACCACCGAGACAAACTCCTCTTAGTTTGCCAGGATGTAGGGATCGTGGTAAATCTCGAGAAGTCCTCCCTGCAGCCCTCTCAGAAACTGGTATATCTAGGCATGGTCATAGACACCAGCCTTCCCATCAGACGAAAGGATAGCAAGGCTGAGGAAAGTCGTGAGACCTTTCTTCAATCGAGAAGAACTCCCAACCCAATCGTGGCTTTGTCTCCTCGGCCACCTCTCCTCCCTGACCCGTCTCGTTCCCAACAGTCGCCTCAGGATGAGATCCCTCCAGTGGCGACTCAAGTCCCAGTGGAGTCAAGGCCACGACTGCCTGCACACCTTGATCCCTATGGGACCTGCGGAACGGGTGGACCTCCGGTGGTGGGTGGCAGACGAGTCTACGAAAGGGAGTGGATCTTCTCGTCCCTCCCCCAGATTTGATGCTGTTCTCGGACACATCAAACAAAGGGTGAGGGGCCCACGTTCTGAGCCACAGGACCTCAGGCCTGTGGTCAGAATCAGAAAAGTACCTTCACATAAACCTGTTAGAAATGAAGGCCGTGTTCCTGGCACTTCAGAAGTTCCACCAAGTCCTGGCGGGCCACTCTGTGGTGGTGATGAGCGACAACACCACGGTAGTGGCTTATATCAACAAGCAGGAAGGTACCTTTTCGGAACAGCTATCCCATCTTGCAGTAGAGATCCTGAGATGGTCCGAAGTCCACTGGATTTCACTAGCGGCTCGCTTCATTCCGGGCAAAAGGAATATGCTCGCCGACAGTCTGAGCAGGGCGACGCAGATATTGAGTACCGAGTGGTCTTTGGATCCTCAGATAGCCAACAAAGTCCTGACTTTGTGGGGTTCCCCGACGGTGGATCTGTTCGCTACGGCACTGAACACCAAGCTCCCGCTGTACTGCTCCCCAGTCCCGGACCCCAAGGCTCTCTGGCAGGATGCCTTCCAACAATGGTGGGACAACGTCGATGTGTACGCCTTTCCCCCGTTCTGTCTGATGAGGAGGGTACCCAACAAGACCAGAACATTGGTCAATCTCTCAATGACCCTGGTAGCTCCACTATGGCATCATGCAGAGTGGTTCCTGGACCTTCTGCAACTCCTCACGGAGATTCCGAGGGAGCTCCCTCCACGTCACGAGCTACTCAAACAACCATACTCCAACATCTACCACAAAGCCGTGGCTTCGCTTCGACTTCACGCCTGGAGACTATCCAGCATCTCCTCACAGAGAGAGGATTTACGCAACAAGTTGCGAACAGGATGTCTGGCCACCTGCGCCGGTCATCCGCAGGAGTCTACCAGGCGAAGTGGCGAGTTTTCTGTGGTTGGTGTCATGGAAGGGGTATTTCTCCCCTCGATGCCACTTTACCAGCAATAGCGGAGTTCCTCGTTTATCTGCGGGAGGAAATGCGCCTTTCAGTCTCAGCAGTGAAAGGCTATCGCTCAGCCTTAAGTCTTGCCTTCAGGCTTAAAGAAATGGACATTTCTTCCTCGCTGGAACTTTCCCTTCTCATACGGAGTTATGAACTTACCTGCCCTCAGCTACTCAAACAACCACACTCCAACATCTACCACAAAGCCGTGGCTTCGCTTCGACTTCACGCCTGGAGACTATCCAGCATCTCCTCACAGAGAGAGGATTTACGCAACAAGTTGCGAACAGGATGTCTGGCCACCTGCGCAAGTCATCCGCAGAAGTCTACCAGGCGAAGTGGCGAGTTTTCTGTGGTTGGTGTCATGGAAGGGGTATTTCTCCCCTCGATGCCACTTTACCAGCAATAGTGGAGTTCCTCGTTTATCTGCGGGAGGAAATGCGCCTTTCAGTCTCAGCAGTGAAAGGCTATCGCTCAGCCTTAAGTCTTGCCTTCAGGCTTAAAGAAATGGACATTTCTTCCTCGCTGGAACTTTCCCTTCTCATACGGAGTTATGAACTTACCTGCCCTCAGTGGGAAGTGAGACTTCCTCCATGGAACGTGGTTCGAGTTCTCAGGTCTCTTAAGAGACCTCCCTACGAACCATTACGCCAGGCTTCTGATCGCCACCTTACCTGGAAGACGGTTTTCCTGCTAGCTTTGGCCTCGGCCAAGCGAGTTAGTGAGCTTCATGGTCTCTCGTACGATGTCGCCCATTCAAGGGGATTGGGGGAGCTAACATTCAGCTTCGTCCCTGAGTTTGTTGCCAAGACTCAGAACCCGAGAGTGCCGGACCCAAGGTTCGACTCCTTCCGGGTTTCGAGTGTCCGTTCTGTAACAGATGACCCAGACCTTCTCCTACTGTGCCCAGTCAGGAGTCTGAGGTTGTATCTTAAAAGAACAGCTGTAGTTCGCCCCCAGGGGCGAGCTTTGTTTGTGAGCACCGGGGAGACGAAGAGGAGGGTCACCAGAAATACCATCTCGGCCTGGATTCGCACGGTAATACATCTGGCCTTGAATCCTGACCCTCCTCCGTCATGTCGCACTAGAGCGCATAACGTCAGGGGCGTGGCTACGTCCCTGGCCTTCAAGAAGACCTTTTCAGTGATGCAGGTCCTTCAAGCTGGGGTGTGGAAGCGTCAGACCACCTTCACGGCCCACTACCTGCAAGACGTGACACACAGGAGGCTCGATACGTTTTCTATCGGCCCTGTGGTGGCTGCACAACAGCTGGTCTAACCTCAGGCTCCTTACTGGACAAGTAGCAGAAGGTTGAGGGCATTGTTACCCAGTTTTAGTCTGGGTGAATGAAAAGATCTGCCTGGCCCTTATTCTTTTCTTCATCCTCTCCTCCCTTGGAGAAAGCAGCATCCTGGGTTCCTTGCACAGCTGACCTCGAACCTCTGCAGGTAAGCCATGCTCCCTTGTGTTCCTAGTATCAAGTTGTAATACTGTCATGTCCCCATACCCTGACGAGGTGGTATTGGGAGAGTCCTAGCCTAGATTTCCATCTGAAGAAGTCCAGGTCAACTTCCTAGGACGAGTCACTTCTCACCTTCACACACAGCTTACGTAGGCCGTAGCAGTTTCACAGCTGTCAGTGAGGAGCAGGGACCCCTTACCCCTTGAGTTCCTACACACTCGGGTTTGGGGTCCCCGGGGAAGCCAAAGCCAGTATGGCAGGGTACTTACCACCCTTCCTAAGGGTTAAGTCACCCCATGTAAATAGCGTGGTTTGTATTTCAGTTATGGAACAAATGACAAATTCGTAGATAATTTGTATTTTTCCTAACTATACAAACCTTAGCTATTTACACATATGTGGCCGCCAGCCCTGTCCCCCAAGATAAGTCCTACCTCTAAGTAAAGTGAAGCATTCACCGGTGTGTGTGTGTGTGGGGGGGGGGGGGGTAGCTAGCTACCCCTCCCTACCTCCCCGCTAACTAGCGGCGGGGTAGTAAACCCTCGTTAAAACTTTTATGGCTCGTCATTCAGCTACGCCTTAGTAATTACCCCATGTAAATAGCTAAGGTTTGTATAGTTAGGAAAAATACAAATTATCTATGAATTTGTCATTTTATTTTACAAGCAATAGTTACTTTGTACCGTTATCTAGTGTTGGCGTGTCTCACTACCTTGAGTGAGCAAAGGGGTGAACAGATGCCTGATATCACAAGATTTTCAGGCACGTAATGAAACAAAAATACCGTAAGAACAAGTATTTCAGACAATATTAGGCTTATTCTGGCGCTCGACCCTTTAAATAGGCTACGCCCCGGTTACAACCATATCCCTTTAAAGCTCAGTGACCAACGAAAATGGACGAGGAATGTTCAAACAAACTTTGAGCTGTATACTTTTAGATAGGTATAAAATATAAATTCATGAAAAACTCAAATTAGATTTTTTGGAAAAAATAAGCTTCCAATGTCAACCCAGTACTTCCCTCAAAGGGCCAGATGCCCGAGGCAGAACCCCTTAGGATTTCTCACTGGTAAAACTTGTATAGGCCTGTTGTGCCGGGGAGAGAGAGAGAGGGAGGGGGGGGCCTAGACCCCGGACCGTGAGATCTAGAGATTCGATAGCGACAATCACCAAGCTGCACCGAATAGCCTAACTCTGGAGAGCTAGAGCGAGAGGGTGATGGTTTGTGAACCTGCTTTCAAGAACCTTGCAAAGAAGACTATCTAAGTAAAGTCGTCCTTGTAGGGTGGAAGATCTCAAGGATCCTCCTGCTGAACTAACTCAGCGTGCTCACTCACCCCAGGGGGTGAATGCGCTCAGCTGGAACAATGCAGAGAACCAGCCTACAATTCCTTAGGTGGGAGAGAAATTACAAAGGAAGAATTAGTCACGGGCACGAATTGCAAAGTAAAAATCAGCCGGGGACACGAGACTGACTGGAAGACATGTCCCTTCAGCGTCTCTTTGGGGGAAGGTTGTGAATAACTCCTGCGTAAGCAGCTGTGCACTTCTGCAATGCTCAAATCTTCAATATCTCCACAAACCAAGTCCCAAAGTAGGCCAATAATGAAACAAAGTCGAGAGAGAGACTCCACGGGTGGCAGGTGCTACCGCTCTACAGGCTCGAAGGTTGTTCGGGGGGTCAATTACATATCACTTTTAATCGATGTGCCCCCAGAGGAAGTCGATTAAGAAGAAGCAGAGGAGAGGGTATGAGGCTCCAGAGAAATGAAGTTGGGACTTCTTCGACCTCAAGGAAGACCGAGAGCAAAGAATCCTTTAGACTTCCTCCGATGTGTACCATAGCACTCCCACTGGTAAGGTGGCTACTCCCGACATTTGTTACATATAGAAACTTGTGTGCACGAGTGTCGTGTGCACGAAGGACGAAGGCGGTGAGGATCTATCTCCATGTTAGACATAAAAGTGATGCACTATGCCAGGGCAAACCCGCTTAGTCGCAAGTTCTCAAGACCAATCACACATGTACAAGAAAAAGGAAATTTTAATAAGTTTAGGGACTGTAAATATTGGGTTAACCGGAGTGCGAGACAGCACATCTTCTCTCTACTGAGACAAAAACAAAAGTGAGGGATCCCACTGGGTGAGTGTGTGAGGGGAGTTGTCGGTTTACCCCAGCTAACTAGTGGAGGGTCATTGACACCTCATTCAAAAGTTTGAGGATAGATTCTAGATACACTGAAAACATAGAGTACTGTATATCCATAATAAAGAACAAAAGGTTTGTACTGTGGTATCATTCAATTTCGCTGACATGAAAGTTTGCGCAAACATTGAAAATTCTATGTTCGTGCGGTCGTAAATTTGCGTATTTTCAATTTCAGTTATAGTATTTCCCCCCCCCCAACCAAATCTTTCAACAGAAAGTGCATGTAATCATTTGCTGTTATGTGTATATGTTGAGTAGAGTGGTCTGTTTGGTAATAACAAAGTGACACATCCACTGTTATCGTAAAGTGGTTGAACTCACGTGGAAATGAAGTTAAAAAAGACATTGTCAGGGATTTTTCAAAAGAGAGACTATAATAATAATGTTATACACATGCTGAAAAGATTTGTTACGAGAGTGCATATTAGTAGTTTATTAGTACATGCAAACATATTCATCATTGTATTGCATGTTGCCTTTTACCGATTACCAATACTGTAAAAAGAAAAAAAAAACATTTTAATTAATTAGTGGATTACAGTATACGCTACATTATAATATCATTAGTCCTACACACTTTCGATACACGGATGATAACGTAAATAATCATGTACACTTTTGAAAGTGACAAAAAAATGAAAGTAATAATAATTATTAAATAAAAGCATTATCAGTGAGGGCCAATAAAGTTGATTATTCAGTGAATGCACAATAAGTGAAAAGCAAAATAATATGCCCAATTTTTCTGATGTTACTATTATAATGGTGCGGACTTGAATTCACGCAAAATATCTTGATTATTAGATTGGTGCACTTATGGTTACTTGAAACATTTGACACCAAAGTGCCATCAGATCATCAGAGGGTTACGGGACATTATTTATTCAACTCAAACTAAAAGTTATATTATGCTAATACACCTTACCAAAATGTATACTGCAATAAAAAAGAAAGTTGAAATATCAATGGAAAATGAAACTACTATGAACATTATAACGAAAAAAAGCATGAAGGGGTCAAATTATGGAGTGCAAATTAATAGGTGTGCTTGAAGTGTCATTGAAGTGTCATAACTCCAAGGAATATAATTTTCTGCTATTAGTAAGACTAAATCCAGTTATAAAAACAGCCTTCGAGGATTCATCTTCCAAAGATTTGGCTTTTTGTGACAAAATATAAGTTGAGTAAATTAATGTGTTCCTGAATTAAGTATCAAACTTCTATTGTCAAAGTAAAATGGTACAGTACTGAGAAATCATAACTGATTTTTTATCCTTTAGTAGAAAATATAATATACAGTAATGTGATAGCAATACATTTTAAAATGTATTAAGTACCTTTGGCAGGTTTTTAAATTATTTTATTTTCATTTTCAGGCTTTCATGATTGCTACTTTAATAAAAGATTATACTGAAGTACTACGAGAGAATATAAATGTAAACACAGATGGTCAGACTTCATCTGGATTAATGGCACCCCCTGGTTGGGAGGATGGGGCACCTCAGCCGCCAAGACCGTCACGTCCTCCAAGCATTATGGCTCGTCCTCCACCTACTTTACAAGAAGAAGTCATTACTCAGTGATTATGTTTTTAATTTTTAGATTTTTCTCAATGTCAGCCTGACTGCACAGCAATTTTTATATTTTCGTGATGCTTGTTAATAGATGAATTTAACTTATTCATAAACCTAACCAAAAGTCTTTCTTATCTTAACTTGACTTCCGGTTACTTTAAAAGAAGTTTATTTTACATTTGATAAAAATTCAATTAAATTCTGCCAAAATACTGTATGAGGAAGAGGACATTCCTTTATGGTACTGGTATAGTACATAAATTAATGAAAATATTTTTGCATTTAAAAGTTTTTGTGAAAAAAGTATTTTCTCAACAGTTCATTTGTTGAAGAAATTAGAAATTACCATAATCAAATGCATTTAATACTACAGGTGATGTGACTTTCGAAGTATTATCATTATTACTGTACTCCATTTTCATACCAGCTTTCAAAATCAGGTATCACAACTTATTTATAGTATTTTTTCTATAATGATGGTCATACCTTACTTTTAAAATAGAACTGTGAGGTAATGAAGAATTATAAATTCAGTATTAAAAAGTTTGTCATATGAAAAGTTCTCACTCGTGTAAATAATGTACTGTAGTGCAATCCTTGAGCTGGCCAAGGACTGCGCCAGCTTTTCCTCTTCCAGGCACGAACTTGCTCAAGAGCTTGAAAGGCAGACAGTTGTTTAATGATCACCTGTGTGTGCTGAAACTCAAATTGCACACTATGTGCTGTGCCAATACAAAGCTCTTTTATTTTTAGCAAGATGCTTTAAGTATGGATGGTTTTGTGAATGATATACTGGTGTGTATATATGTATATGTATGTATATATATATATATATATATATATATATATATATATATATATATATATATATATATATATATATATATATATATATAAAATGTATCAGTAGTTTGGTAGGTAAGGTTAAATACTTGAATAATTTTCATATTTGCTAAGCAGTTGTTGCATGCTCCATTTGTACAAATGATTTTTCTTTTATTTAAATTTTGGATATATAGTTTTATATTTACTATAGAGAATTACATAAACAAAGAAGATTAATTGCCTTGAGGAGTATATGACTTCTAAATTGCCTTGGAAAGCTAGGATTATTAAACATTGAAATATAATGATGGATTTCCTACAATGATTTTGTGGTAATGAAATTATGTATATCCAGATGATCTCTTCTAATTTTTTTGTGATGCAAATCCAATTTTATCTGACCTGAAATGGTTTTTAGTTTTTGTAAATGTATTGATTATCATGCAGAAAATTTCATAAAATTGTTATCAGTGTAAATAAACTGTTTTTCAGTTTTGGATCACCAAATTAAAAAGTATATATATTTCCCTGAAAGAATTATTTTGTTTAAATTTAGCAAGGTTTCACTAGAGCACAAGTAATTATTTTGATTGAGTAAAACCTTTATAGTTACATCCTACAAGATTGTGGGTAAAATAATTTTTACTCAAACTACAAAATAAATTGTGAAAGTTTATGCAAGAAAATAATATATTGTAGGGATAAAAAATTCTTTTCTGATTTGGATATCCACTATTTCATGGCCATGGACTTAAATTAGTCTGAATTGTGTAAAGGAAACATAAGCTTACAGTTTTAGCTATATGTTGAGGTATATTTCTGGTGCTATAGATAATTTGACATTGAATTTTGAGTAGGGATTTGTTTCTATATTCCTGTTTGCTTTTATCAGCTCTTTAGTTATGCAGGAACATCAAATATATATACTAATATCTTGCATATAATGGGGATCTGATAGCTAAAGCTCATCTACATTAAAATATAGAAGCTACTGATATCCTTGTATAACTGGGATACTGGTGAGCAAATATGATCCGCTAAAAAAAGTAGCCTATGATTTTTTATCCTCATAATGCCTCGTTCTCCAAGAGTAGAGTAAAAGCATAAATCAACATTTTTTTTTATTCTGCTACTTGAACCTTATTCCTATGCACCATTAAACTTTTTAATGCTAGTCGTTACTTTAATAAAATTATTTTATGCGAGAAAATTACGTAATTTAGTTCATGTTGCATTCTGTATGGAGCAGAAGTATTTCTTTTAACTAATGGTTTGAAAGCTGGACATTTTATTCATTGTTGAAAGACAAGACGCAGATATCAAAGTTTTTACAGTCTATCCCAAGGTCATTATAATGTACATAGTGTAATGAGATATATCACAATAGCAGAAATGATCTCCAAATAGATATCTTTGATGGCACATACCCATGAACTGTTAATGGAAATTTGATTTAAATGTTTACAAAGCATTGTCTAATCACTAGCTGATATGTATAAATATTGTAAAAAGTTTTGTTGGAATTAAATAACATATATTCGTTGCTTCACTCAACATACACTAGTATCAGGATTTTCTTTATTATTTGAATCCTTAATCCCTAAGTCACGGCTCAAATTTGAATTGCAGTATAAAAACCAAGCAATAGTTAAGATCATACGGTTAGACTTGCTTCGAATTCAGTATTTACATATAAGTATTTTTATGAATTATTTTAATTTTGCAGTTCAAACAAATGTGTGCAATAGTTTCTTCTATTTCCTTTTGTACTTACATTTTTACCAAAGAATCTCTCATAAGAATGATACTTATGTATTGTGTGAATATTTGATTTTAGGGGAATTAATGAGATGAACTTGTTTTATGAAAAGGCTCTGTACCTCTGGCTCCCAAAGTAGCACGACTGAATATTACAGTTGATTGTTAGGAGGCATTTTGAGCCACATGGCAACACTAGGGACTCCTGTATATAGACACAAATTGTCCGTGCAGACCATTACAAAACTCACATCATCATCACAGTTTATAGTGAGTAACTGTATTCAACTATACAGTATTGGAAAGTAAGTTTTAAAGTTAAATTTAACTGTAAAGTAACAATATAGTGTAAATGTGGGTTTTAACTTCCTTGTTAAATGCAGTTTATTTTTTACTGCTGTCTGTAAGTGTTTCATCAGTTACCATTTGCAAAGTGATCTGTAAAAAAAAGTTCTCATACTGCTGTTAATTTTCTTCTATGATGCTTTTATTCATCACATTTCTTATAATTATTTTTGACAAGTGCTTGTTAACCCATCCCATTAGTAACTGTCTTTTATCTAGAGTTTTATGTACAGTGTTAATGTGCCTAGTCCCTTTCTTATCTCAGATATAGTATCATTTGGACTATGTACAGGTGTTCTTACATCCCTTTTGTAAATCCTGCTTATGCTTTACCTTATAAAAGACATTATTTTTCATTTAAAATTTTGATATCCTTTTTGGGGTACAGATAAATATTGAAGAGATGGACCTGTTCTCGTTTGATCAAGTGACCAGTGTTGCAAACAATCCTGTGAAACTCTTGATAAGCTTTTGTAAATCTCGTCAGTGATATGTCAGATGTTATTTCTACACAAATATATAATAACAATTGTATCAGGGCTTTTATTTAATACCATACAACCTATTGATATCCTCAACTAAAATCATGGAAAATTGGTTCTGGTTATTCATGTTGTGTAGATTGAAGGGCAATTATATTACCGAACAAGTACCAATCCTTAACATTTTCAATGAGCCATTATTATTATTATTATTATTATTATTATTATTATTATTATTATTATTACCAGCTAAGCTACAGCCCTAGTTGGAGAAAAAAACTATAAGCCCAAGGGCTCCAACAGGGAAAAATAACCCAGTGAGGAAGGGAAATAAGGAAATAAATGTACGATATAAGAAGTAATGGAAATTAAAATAAAATATTTTTAAAATATTAACAACATTAAAACAGATATTTGATATATAAACTATAAAAGGACTTATGTAAGCCTGTTCAACATAAAAACAGTTGCTGCGAGTTTGAACTTTTGAAGTTCTACCAATTCAACTACGAGATTAGGAAAATCATTCCACAACTTGGTCACAGCTGGAATTAGACTTCTAGAGTACTCTAGTATTGAGCCTCATGATGGAAAAGGCCTGACTATTAGAATTAACTGCCTGCCTAATATTACGAACAGGATGAAAATGTCCAGGAAGATCTGAATGTAAAGGATGGTCAGAATTATAAAAATCTTATGCAACATGCATAAAGAACTACTGTAATTGAATGACGGTGCCAGAGATTAATATCTAGATCAGGAATAAGAATTTAATAGACTGTAAGTTCTGTCCAACAAATTGAGATGAGAATCAGCAGCTGAAGACCAGACAGGAGAACAATGCTCAAAACAAGGTAAAAATGAAAAATTCCTAGATAATTTGTATTTTTCCTAACTATACAAACCTTAGCTATTTATTAGGGGTTATACTTTCAGCAGAGCTGAAATGACGAGCCATTAAAATTTATCGAGGGTTAACTACCCACACCACTAGTTAGCGGGGGTAGGTACCACTCACGCTCACACACCTGTGATTTAGCTCTTTGCTTGGAGGTAGGACTTCAAGGGGGATAGGGCTGGCGGGCAAGTTTGTATAAATATGGAGTTTTTATGATAAAACAAAGTTTTATGAATACTTACCTGGCAGTTATATATACATAGCTAATTATCTCTATTTCGGCAGAATTTTTCTAAACTAGGCAACCGCTTTGTGGTGGTTGGGTGGTAACACCCGTTAAAGGGTGGTAGGAGGAATCATTCCCGTTTTCTGTTCTTCAGTTCATCTATGCCCGACCTGTCTCCTGAGGGGAGGTGGGTGGGCCTTCGAATGTATATATAACTGCCAGGTAAGTATTCATAAAACTTTGTTTTATCATAAAAATGATATTTTGATTATAAAATAAATTTTTGAATATACTTACCCGGTGAATATATAGCTGCAACTCTGTTGCTCGACAGACAACTCTACGGAAAAACTCGCCAGCGATCGCTACACAGGTTGCGGGTGTGCCCAACAGCGCCATCTGTCGACCAGATACCCAGCTCTTATGTAAACAAAGACTCAATTTTCTCCTCGTCTCACTG
This sequence comes from Palaemon carinicauda, assembly GCF_036898095.1. NCBI lineage: Eukaryota > Metazoa > Arthropoda > Malacostraca > Decapoda > Palaemonidae > Palaemon > Palaemon carinicauda. Next base: position 163,415,585 of record NC_090732.1, on the reverse strand, counting down.
CGTCTCTATTGGGGAGGAAGGGAGGGTCATTTAATTTATATTCACCGGGTAAGTATATTCAAAAATTTATTTTATAATCAAAATATCATTTTTAAATATTTAACTTAGCCGGTGAATATACAGTATAGCTGATTCACACCCAGGATGGTGGGTAGAGACCAGTAATATATGTTTACATTTTATGAGCTAAGAGTTTTTCATTTCATTTTAGAAGTTATCAAAATAACAAAAACCAAATAAATAGGTACCTGGTAAGGAAGTCGACTTGAACAATTACTCTGCCTTTTAAGTACGTCTTCCTTACGGAGCCTCGCGATCCTCTTAGGATGCTGATCGACCCCTAGGAGCTGAAGTATCAAGGGTTGCAACCCATACAACAGGACCTCATCAAACCCCTAATCTAGGCGCTCTCAAGAAATGACTTTGACCACCCGCCAAATCAACCAGGATGCGAAAGGCTTCTTAGCCTTCCGGACAACCCAAAAAACAACATTAAAAAACATTTCAAGAGAAAGATTAAAAGGGTATGGAATTAGGGAATTGTAGTGGTTGAGCCCTCACCCACTACTGCACTCGCTGCTACGATTGGTCCCAGTGTGTAGCAGTCCTCGTAAAGAGACTGGATATCCTTTAGATAAAAAGACGCGAACACTGACTTGCTTCTCCAATAGGTTGCGTCCATTATACTTCGCAGAGATCTATTTTGCTTAAAGGCCACGGAAGTTGCGACAGCTCTAACTTCGTGTGTCCTCACCTTAAGCAAAGCTTGGCCTTCCTCACTCAGATGTGAATGAGCTTCTCGTATTAACAGTCTGATAAAGTAGGATAAAGCATTCTTTGACATAGGCAAAGATGGTTTCTTAACTGAACACCATAAAGCTTCAGATTGGCCTCGTAAAGGTTTAGTGCGCTTTAAATAGAACTTAAGAGCTCTCACAGGGCATAAGACTCTTTCTAGTTCATTGCCTACAATCTTCGATAAGCTGGGAATATCGAACGATTTAGGCCAAGGTCGAGAAGGCAGCTCATTTTTGGCTAGAAAACCAAGTTGTAGCGAACATGTGGCTTTTTCTGACGAAAATCCGATGTTCTTGCTGAAGGCATGAATCTCACTGACTCTTTTAGCTGAGGCTAAGCATACCAGGAAAAGTGTCTTTAAAGTGAGATCTTTCAGGGAGGCTGATTGTAGCGGCTCAAACCTGTCTGACATGAGGAATCTTAGTACCACGTCTAAATTCCAACCAGGTGTAACCAAACGACGCTCCTTAGTGGTCTCAAAAGACTTAAGGAGGTCCTGAAGATCTTTATTGTTGGAAAGATCTAAGCCTCTATGCCGGAAGACCGATGCCAACATGCTTCTGTAGCCCTTGATAGTGGGAGCTGAAAGGGATCGTCCTTTTCTCAGGTATAAGAGAAAGTCAGCTATTTGAGCTACAGAGGTACTGGTCGAGGATACAGAGACTGACTTACACCAGTCTCGGAAGACTTCCCACTTCGATTGGTAGACTCTAAGGGTGGATGCTCTCCTTGCTCTAGCAATCGCACTGGCTGCCTCCTTCGAAAAGCCTCTAGCTCTCGAGAGTCTTTCGATAGTCTGAAGGCAGTCAGACGAAGAGCGAGGAGGCTTTGGTGTACCTTCTTTACGTGTGGCTGACGTAGAAGGTCCACCCTTAGAGGAAGACTTCTGGGAACGTCTACTAGCCATCGAAGTACCTCGGTGAACCATTCTCTCGCGGGCCAGAGGGGAGCAACTAGCGTCAACCTTGTCCCTTCGTGAGAGGCGAACTTCTGCAGTACCTTGTTGACAATCTTGAACGGTGGGAATGCGTAGAGATCTAGATGTGACCAATCTAGGAGAAAGGCATCTATATGTATTGCTGCTGGGTCCGAGACTGGTGAGCAATAGATTGGGAGCCTCTTGGTCAGCGAGGTTGCAAAGAGATCTATGGTTGGTTGGCCCCAAGTGGCCCAAAGTCTCTTGCATACATCCTTGTGGAGGGCCCATTCTGTTGGAATTACTTGCCCTTTCCGACTGAGACAATCTGCCATGACATTCAAGTTGCCTTGGATGAACCTCGTTACTAGTGAGATGTCTTGACCTTTTGACCAGATGAGCAGGTCCCTTGCGATCTCGTACAACGTCAGTGAGTGGGTCCCTCCTTGCTTGGAGATGTACGCCAAGGCAGTGGTGTTGTCAGAGTTCACTTCCACCACTTTGCCTCGAAGGAGAGACCTGAAGCTTTTCAAGGCCAGATGTACTGCCAGCAGCTCCTTGCAGTTGATATGCATGATCCTCTGACTCGAGTTCCACAGTCCTGAACATTCCCGACCATCTAATGTCGCGCCCCAGCCCACGTCCGATGCGTCCGAGAAGAGAACGTGGTTGGGAGTCTGAACAGCCAGGGGAAGACCCTCTCTTAAGTTGATACTGTCCTTCCACCAAGTCAGACAAGACTTCATCTTTTCGGAAATGGGGATCGAGACCGCTTCAAGCGTCTTGTCCTTTTTCCAGTGAAAAGCTAGATGGTATTGAAGCAGACGGAGGTGTAGTCTTCCTAATGACACAAATTGTTCCAGGGATGATAGCGTCCCTACCAGACTCATCCACAGCCTGGCTGAGCAGCGTTCCTTCTTCAGCATGTTCTGGATGCATAACAGGGCTTGACTTATTCTGGGGGCCTACGGAAAAGCCCGAAAAGCTAGACTGTGAATCTCCATCCCTAAATACACAATAGTTTGGGATGGGACCAGTTGCGACTTTTCCATATTGACAAGGAGACCCAATTCCTTGGTCAGATCTAGAGTCCACTTTAGATCCTTCAGACAGCGACGACTGGAAGAGGCTCTGAGAGGCCAGTCGTCCAAATAAAGGGAGGCTCGGATGTCCGATAAATGGAGGAATTTGGCTACATTCCTCATCAGCCTCGTAAACACGAGAGGAGCTGTGCTTATGCCAAAGCACAGGGCCCGAAACTGGTAGACCACCTTTTCGAAAACGAATCTCAGAAAAGGTTGGGAGTCTGGGTGGATGGGGACGTGGAAGTAGGCGTCCCTTAGGTCTAAAGAGACCATCCAGTCTTCCCTTCTGACCGCTGCTAAGACTGACTTTGTGGTCTCCATGGAGAACGTCGTCTTTGTGACAAAGACATTCAGAGCACTGACGTCTAGCACCGGCCTCCACCCTCCTGTCTTCTTTGAAACCAAGAAGAGGCGGTTGTAGAATCCCGGAGATTGAAGGTCCGAGACTTTGACCACCGCTCCCTTCTCTAGCAAAAGAGACACTTCCCGTTTCAAGGCTCGTCTCTTTTCTTCCTCTCTGTACCTGGGAGAGAGATCGATGGGAGACGTTGCTAGAGGGGGTTTCCGTACAAAAGGGATCTTGTACCCCTCTCTGAGCAACTTCACAGATTGTGCATCTGCGCCTCTCTTCTCCCAGGCCTGCCAGAAGTTCTTGAGTCTGGCTCCCACTGCTGTCTGAAGTTGCGGGCAGTCAGACTCTGCCCTTAAAGGACTTGGATCCTTTCTTCTTCCCTCGCTTCCCTTCGGCACGAGCACCTCCTCTGCTGGAGGCTCTGCCACGAAAGGGCGGAATAAAGCGAGACGCTGGAGTGTCCATCCTTGGTCTAGCTGACAAGGTAGGCAAAGGGGGAGCTTTGCGAGCTGAGGACGCAACAAGATCGTGAGTGTCCTTCTGCACTAACGAAGCGGCTATTTCCTTTATCAGGACTTCTGGAAAAAGGCACTTGGAAAGAGGAGCAAAGAGAAGCTCAGATCTCTGGCACGGTGTAACTCCAGCAGAAAGGAATGAGCAGAGAGATTCTCGCTTTTTTAGGACTCCGGACACAAATGATGCAGCAAGCTCATTAGACCCATCACGGACGGCCTTGTCCATGCAGGACATAATGAGCAAGGAAGTCTCTTTATCTGTCGAAGAGATCTTCCTGCTTAGGGCTCCTAGGCACCAGTCTAAGAAGTTAAAAACTTCAAAGGCCCTAAAGATTCCTTTCAAAAGGTGGTCCAGGTCCGATGATGACCAACAAATCTTTGAGCGTCTCATGGCAAGGCGGCGGGGAGAGTCTACAAGACTTGAGAAGTCGCCCTGGGCAGAGGCAGGAACTCCCAAGCCGAGAACTTCTCCCGTGGCGTACCAGACGCTCGATCTAGAAGAGAGTCTAGCAGGGGGAAAAGCAAATGCTGTCTTCCCTAAACTCTTCTTGGACTGTAACCAGTCTCCTATCACCCGCAAAGCTCTCTTGGACGAGCGTGCGAGGACGAGTCTAGTAAAGGCAGGTGCGGTAGAAGGCATGCCTAAAACAAACTCTGAAGGCGGAGAACGAGGAGCCACAGAAACAAACTGGTCAGGAAACAACTCTTTGAAAATAGCCAAAACTTTTCTAAAGTCCAAAGAGGGTTGAGTAGACTTAGGCTCGTCCAATTCAGATTGTTGTTCATCTTGATGCGCAGCAACATCATCATCAGAAAGTTCCTCATCCGACAACTGATGAGGAAACGGCAACGGAGTGGGTAACGGGTGGTTCGCTGAGTCCGGTCGCACTGGTGCATGCGTGACTGAGCCGGACGCAACGTCATGGACCTGCTGCCCAGTCTGTGAGCTGGCAACAACCATGGTAGCGCGAGGACGCACAGCGTCTACCCCAGACTGTCTAGACTGATTGGGTTGCGCAGTGGAAACCACACTGGGTTGCGGAGGTTGACGCACCGCGTCAAAACAAGGCAACTCTGAAGGTTGTTGAACATCCAGAACGTCAAAGGCAACCTCCGTGCGTCGCGTAACGTCAACATGCGGCTGGCAGACCACACTGGAACTCATGGGTGGAGGAACTCTCTCAACTGGTGTGCGTGAGAAGGTTACCTCAGCGTCCACAGGACGCACAACCGATCGCTTGGAGGGTTGTAGGCTAGGTACTGCACTAGCTGGTACGGCAGCAACCTTCTCCGCATGAAAGTCCTGCATCAGAGACATAAGCTTAGACTGCATGTCTTGCAGTAAAGACCACTTAGGGTCTACGGGAGCAGGTGCGGCGACAGACGGTGTTAGTGTCTGAAGCGGTACCGCTTTGCCTCTCTTAGGCGGTGAGCAGTCATCGGATGACGGCAACGAGTCCAAACTGACCCAGTGGCTACAACCGGGCCGTTGGACTTGTGCTGAAGGGACCGATTTACGTTTTAACGGTCGCGAGACCTTGGTCCAAAGTTTCTTGCGAGAAACACCTTCAGACGACGAGGTATAAATGGGCTCTCTCGTCTTAGGTAGGTAGGAGCGATCTTGGGGAGATACGCCCGATACCACGGAGGGAACGTCTGTTCGCTGATTAAAGCCTCTCGAACCCATGCGTCGTACGACATTGCTTCTCCCCTGGACTTGGGAGCTTGCAAGAGGTCCCGGACTAGGAGGACGACAGGCACGAACAGACGAACCCTCAAGCGCAACACTGTCCACAACACTATCACTTGGCACTTTAGCACTTCCCACTGCACTTTGGCACTTAAGCTCCTTAACATCCGCCATGAGCTGATTACGGTCACTAGCAAGAGACTCAACTCTCTCACCCAGAGCCTGGATGGCACGCATCATGTCAGCCATCGATGGTTCCTGAGTGCCAGGAGGGGGGTTAGGAGCAACCACTACAGGGGAAGGAATAGGTTGTGGGGCATGAGGAGAGGATACATCAATAGATCGAGAAGAACTTCTCCTAACTCTATCTCTCTCTAGCCTACGTGTGTACTTTTGAAATTCGATAAAATCGAATTCCGAAAGGCCAACGCACTCCTCACACCGATCTTCCAATTGACAGGTTTTACCCCGACAATTGGAACAAACAGTGTGAGGGTCGATAGAAGCCTTCGGAAGACGCCTAGAACAGTCCCTAGCATTGCATTTCCTAAATTTGGGAACTTGTGAAGGGTCAGCCATTTTGAATTGGTCAAGGGAAAATTCCAAAAAACGATCAATAAGTCATCAACAAAGAATCCGATATAAAAAAGAGTTCAAGGATTTGTGTGAAGAAAAATGATATTTTGATTATAAAATAAATTTTTGAATATACTTACCCGGTGAATATATAGCTGCAACTCTGTTTCTCGACAGACAACTCTACAGAAAAACTCGCCAGCGATCGCTACACAGGTTGCGGGTGTGCCCAACAGCGCCATCTGTCGACCAGATACCCAGCTCTCATGTAAACAAAGACTCAATTTTCTCCTCGTCCCACTGCGTCTCTATTGGGGAGGAAGGGAGGGTCATTTAATTTATATTCACCGGGTAAGTATATTCAAAAATTTATTTTATAATCAAAATATCATTTTTAAATATTTAACTTAGCCGGTGAATATATAGCTGATTCACACCCAGGATGGTGGGTAGAGACCAGTAATATATGTTTACATTTTATGAGCTAAGAGTTTTTTATTTCATTTTAGAAGTTATCAAAATAACAAAAACAAAATAAATAGGTACCTGGTAAGGAAGTCGACTTGAACAATTACTCTGCCTTTTAAGTACGTCTTCCTTACGGAGCCTCGCGATCCTCTTAGGATGCTGATCGACCCCTAGGAGCTGAAGTATCAAGGGTTGCAACCCATACAACAGGACCTCATCAAACCCCTAATCTAGGCGCTCTCAAGAAATGACTTTGACCACCCGCCAAATCAACCAGGATGCGAAAGGCTTCTTAGCCTTCCGGACAACCCAAAAAACAACATTAAAAACATTTCAAGACAAAGATTAAAAGGGTATGGAATTAGGGAATTGTAGTGGTTGAGCTCTCACCCACTACTGCACTCGCTGCTACGAATGGTTCCAGTGTGTAGCAGTCCTCGTAAAGAGACTGGACATCCTTTAGATAAAAAGACGCGAACACTGACTTGCTTCTCCAATAGGTTGCGTCTATTATACTTCGCAGAGATCTATTTTGCTTAAAGGCCACGGAAGTTGCAACAGCTCTAACTTCGTGTGTCCTTACCTTAAGCAAAGCTTGGTCTTCCTCACTCAGATGTGAATGAGCTTCTCATATTAGCAGTCTGATAAAGTAGGATAAAGCATTCTTTGACATAGGCAAAGATGGTTTCTTAACTGAACACCATAAAGCTTCAGATTGGCCTCGTAAAGGTTTAGTGCGCTTTAAATAGAACTTAAGAGCTCTCACAGGGCATAAGACTCTTTCTAGTTCATTGCCTACGATCTCCGATAAGCTGGGAATATCGAACGATTTATTCCAAGGTCGAGAAGGCAGCTCATTTTTGGCTAGAAAACCAAGTTGTAGCGAACATGTGGCTTTTTCTGACGAAAATCCGATGTTCTTGCTGAAGGCATGAATCTCACTGACTCTTTTAGCTGAGGCTAAGCATACCAGGAAAAGTGTCTTTAAAGTGAGATCTTTCAGGGAGGCTGATTGTAGCGGCTCAAACCTGTCTGACATGAGGAATCTTAGTACCACGTCTAAATTCCAACCAGGTGTAACCAAACGACGCTCCTTAGTGGTCTCAAAAGACTTAAGGAGGTCCTGAAGATCTTTATTGTTGGAAAGATCTAAGCCTCTATGCCGGAAGACCGTTGCCAACATGCTTCTGTAGCCCTTGATAGTGGGAGCTGAAAGGGATCTTCCTTTTCTCAGGTATAAGAGAAAGTCAGCTATTTGAGCTACAGAGGTACTGGTCGAGGATACAGAGACTGACTTGCACCAGTCTCGGAAGACTTCCCCCTTCGATTGGTAGACTCTAAGGGTGGATGCTCTCCTTGCTCTAGCAATCGCACTGGCTGCCTCCTTCGAAAAGCCTCTAGCTCTCGAGAGTCTTTCGATAGTCTGAAGGCAGTCAGACGAAGAGCGAGGAGGCTTTGGTGTACCTTCTTTACGTGTGGCTGACGTAGAAGGTCCACCCTTAGAGGAAGACTTCTGGGAACGTCTACTAGCCATCGAAGTACCTCGGTGAACCATTCTCTCGCGGGCCAGAGGGGAGCAACTAGCGTCAACCTTGTCCCTTCGTGAGAGGCGAACTTCTGCAGTACCTTGTTGACAATCTTGAACGGTGGGAATGCGTAGAGATCTAGATGTGACCAATCTAGGAGAAAGGCATCTATATGTATTGCTGCTGGGTCCGGGACTGGTGAGCAATAAATTGGGAGCCTCTTGGTCAGTGAGGTTGCAAAGAGATCTATGGTTGGTTGGCCCCAAGTGGCCCAAAGTCTCTTGCATACATCCTTGTGGAGGGTCCATTCTGTTGGAATTACTTGCCCTTTCCGACTGAGACAATCTGCCATGACATTCAAGTTGCCTTGGATGAACCTCGTTACTAGTGAGATGTCTTGACCTTTTGACCAGATGAGCAGGTCCCTTGCGATCTCGTACAACGTCAGTGAGTAGGTCCCTCCTTGCTTGGAGATGTACGCCAAGGCAGTGGTGTTGTCCGAGTTCACTTCCACCACTTTGCCTCGAAGGAGAGACCCGAAGCTTTTCAAGGCCAGATGTACTGCCAACAGCTCCTTGCAGTTGATATGCATGATCCTCTGACTCGAGTTCCACAGTCCTGAACATTCCCGACCGTCTAATGTCGCGCCCCAGCCCACGTCCGATGCGTCCGAGAAGAGAACGTGGTTGGGAGTCTGAACAGCCAGGGGAAGACCCTCTCTTAAGTTGATACTGTCCTTCCACCAAGTCAGACAAGACTTCATCTTTTCGGAAATGGGGATCGAGACCGCTTCTAGCGTCTTGTCCTTTTTCCAGTGAAAAGCTAGATGGTATTGAAGCGGACGGAGGTGTAGTCTTCCTAATGACACAAATTGTTCCAGGGATGATAGCGTCCCTACCAGACTCATCCACAGCCTGACTGAACATCGTTCCTTCTTCAGCATGTTCTGGATGCATAACTGGGCTTGGCTTGTTCTGGGGGCCGACGGAAAAGCCCGAAAAGCTAGACTGTGAATCTCCATCCCTAAATACACAATAGTTTGGGATGGGACCAGTTGCGACTTTTCCAAATTGACAAGGAGACCCAATTCCTTGGTCAGATCTAGAGTCCACTTTAGATCCTTCAGACAGCGACGACTGGAAGAGGCTCTGAGAAGCCAGTCGTCCAAATAAAGGGAGGCTCGGATGTCCGATAAATGGAGGAATTTGGCTACATTCCTCATCAGCCTCGTAAACACGAGAGGAGCTGTGCTTAGGCCAAAGCACAGGGCCCGAAACTGGTAGACCACCTTTTCGAAAACGAATCTCAGAAAAGGTTGGGAGTCTGGGTGGATGGGGACGTGGAAGTAGGCGTCCCTTAGGTCTAAAGAGACCATCCAGTCTTCCCTTCTGACCGCTGCTAAGACTGACTTTGTGGTCTCCATGGAGAACGTCGTCTTTGTGACAAAGACATTCAGAGCACTGACGTCTAGCACCGGCCTCCACCCTCCTGTCTTCTTTGAAACCAAGAAGAGGCGGTTGTAGAATCCCGGAGATTGAAGGTCCGAGACTTTGACCACCGCTCCCTTCTCTAGCAAAAGAGACACTTCCCGTTTCAAGGCTCGTCTCTTTTCTTCCTCTCTGTACCTGGGAGAGAGATCGATGGGAGACGTTGCTAGAGGGGGTTTTCGTACAAAAGGGATCTTGTACCCCTCTCTGAGCAACTTCACAGATTGTGCATCTGCGCCTCTCTTCTCCCAGGCCTGCCAAAAGTTCTTGAGTCTGGCTCCCACTGCTGTCTGAAGTTGCGGGCAGTCAGACTCTGCCCTTAAAGGACTTGGATCCTTTCTTCTTCCCTCGCTTCCCTTCGGCACAAGCACCTCCTCTGCTGGAGGCTCTGCCACGAAAGGGCGGAATAAAGCGAGACGCTGGAGTGTCCATCCTTGGTCTAGCTGACAAGGTAGGCAAAGGGGGAGCTTTGCGAGCTGAGGACGCAACAAGATCGTGAGTGTCCTTCTGCACTAACGAAGCGGCTATTTCCTTTATCAGGACTTCTGGAAAAAGGCACTTGGAAAGAGGAGCAAAGAGAAGCTCAGATCTCTGGCACGGTGTAACTCCAGCAGAAAGGAATGAGCAGAGAGATTCTCGCTTTTTTAGGACTCCGGACACAAATGATGCAGCAAGCTCATTAGACCCATCACGGACGGCCTTGTCCATGCAGGACATAATGAGCAAAGAAGTCTCTTTGTCTGTCGAAGAGATCTTCCTGCTTAGGGCTCCTAGGCACCAGTCTAAGAAGTTAAAAACTTCAAAGGCCCTAAAGATTCCTTTCAAAAGGTGGTCCAGGTCCGATGATGACCAACAAATCTTTGAGCGTCTCATGGCAAGGCGGCGGGGAGAGTCTATAAGACTTGAGAAGTCGCCCTGGGCAGAGGCAGGAACTCCCAAGCCGAGAACTTCTCCCGTGGCATACCAGACGCTCGATCTAGAAGAGAGTCTAGCAGGGGGAAAAGCAAATGCTGTCTTCCCTAAACTCTTCTTGGACTGTAACCAGTCTCCTATCACCCGCAAAGCTCTCTTGGACGAGCGTGCGAGGACGAGTCTAGTAAAGGCAGGAGTGGTAGAAGGCATGCCTAAAACAAACTCTGAAGGCGGAGAACGAGGAGCCACAGAAACAAACTGGTCAGGAAACAGCTCTTTGAAAATAGCCAAAACTTTTCTAAAGTCCAAAGAGGGTTGAGTAGACTTAGGCTCATCCAATTCTGATTGTGGTTCATCTATATGTGCAGCAACATCATCATCAGAAAGTTCCTCATCCGACAACTGATGAGGAAACGGCAACGGAGTGGGTAACGGGTGGTTCGCTGAGTTCGGTCGCACTGGTGCATGCGTGACTGAGCCGGACGCAACGTCATGGACCTGCTGCCCAGTCTGTGAGCTGGCAACAACCATGGTAGCGCGGGGACGCACAGCGTCTACCCCAGACTGTCTAGACTGATTGGGTTGCGCAGTGGAAACCACACTGGGTTGCGGAGGTTGACGCACCGCGTCAAAACAAGGCAACTCTGAAGGTTGTTGAACATCCAGAACGTCAAAGGCAACCTCCGTGCGTCGCTTAACGTCAACATGTGGCTGGCAGACTACACTGGAACGCATGGGTGGAGGAACTCTCTCAACTGGTGTGCGTGAGAAGGTTACCTCAGCGTCCACAGGACGCACAACCGATCGCTTGGAGGGTTGTAGGCTAGGTACTGCACTAGCTGGTACGGCAGCAACCTTCTCCGCATGAAAGTCCTGCATCAGAGACGTAAGCTTAGACTGCATGTCTTGCAGTAGAGACCACTTAGGGTCTACGGGAGCAGGTGTGGCGACAGACGGTGTTAGTGTCTGAAGCGGTACCGCTTTGCCTCTCTTAGGCGGTGAGCAGTCATCGGATGACGGCAACGAGTCCGAACTGACCCAGTGGCTACAACCGGGCCGTTGGACTTGTGCTGAAGGGACCGATTTACGTTTTAACGGTCGCGAGACCTTGGTCCAAAGTTTCTTGCGAGAAACACCTTCAGACGACGAGGTATAAATGGGCTCTCTCGTCTTAGGTAGGTAGGAGCGATCTTGGGGAGATACGCCCGATACCACGGAGGGAACGTCTGTTCGCTGATTAAAGCCTCTCGAACCCATGCGTCGTACGACATTGCTTCTCCCCTGGACTTGGGAGCTTGCAAGAGGTCCCGGACTAGGAGGACGACAGGCACGAACAGACGAACCCTCAAGCGCAACACTGTCCACAACACTATCACTTGGCACTTTAGCACTTCCCACTGCACTTTGGCACTTAAGCTCCTTAACATCCGCCATGAGCTGATTACGGTCACTAGCAAGTGACTCAACTCTCTCACCTGGATGGCACGCATCATGTCAGCCATCGATGGTTCCTGAGTGCCAGGAGGGGGGTTAGGAGCAACCACTACAGGGGAAGGAATAGGTTGTGGGGCATGAGGAGAGGATACATCAATAGAACGAGAAGAACTTCTCCTAACTCTATCTCTCTCTAGCCTACGTGTGTACTTTTGAAATTCGATAAAATCGAATTCCGAAAGGCCAACGCACTCCTCACACCGATCTTCCAATTGACAGGTTTTATCCCGACAATTGGAACAAACAGTGTGAGGGTCGATAGAAGCCTTCGGAAGACGCCTAGAACAGTCCCTAGCATTGCATTTCCTAAATTTGGGAACTTGTGAAGGGTCAGCCATTTTGAATTGGTCAAGGGAAAATTCCAAAAACGATCTAAGTCATCAACAAAGAATCCGATACAAAAAAAGAGTTCAAGGATTTACTTGAAGAAAAACCCTGCACAGCGAAAGCTCAAAACTAGAATATAGTACTTCACCAATTAGATGTGAAAAAACTCCAGTTTAGCAACAGCGAGTAAAGTACGTCTTGTCGACACGTCGACAGAGAGAAAATTGAGTCTTTGTTTACATGAGAGCTGGGTATCTGGTCGACAGATGGCGCTGTTGGGCACACCCGCAACCTGTGTAGCGATCGCTGGCGAGTTTTTCCGTAGAGTTGTCTGTCGAGCAACAGAGTTGCAGCTATATATTCACCGGCTAAGTTAAATATTTAAAAACCCTGCACAGCGAAAGCTCAAAACTAGAATATAGTACTTCACCAATTAGATGTGAAAAACTCCAGTTTAGCAACAGCGAGTAAAGTACGTCTTGTCGACACGTCGACAGAGAGAAAATTGAGTCTTTGTTTACATAAGAGCTGGGTATCTGGTCGACAGATGGCGCTGTTGGGCACACCCGCAACCTGTGTAGCGATCGCTGGCGAGTTTTTCCGTAGAGTTGTCTGTCGAGCAACAGAGTTGCAGCTATATATTCACCGGCTAAGTTAAATATTTAAAAACTCCATTTCTGGGCTCGAACCTGTGCCGCCCAGTGAATAAGCTCCATTTAGCACTTATTCTTAGGTAATTTACTGCTAAATATACCAGAGAAAAAATGTAAAGGAGTGCTAGGCTAACTAGCTCGCTCACCTATTGGTGTCGGTATAAAATTGGGCGTATAATCCAGAGGTCCCGCACTATTTAGATTCATCCACGACAAAGACCCCAATAGAGGAGAGCCGTTCAACCTCACTCGGCACCACCAACTCTGCATCCGCTCAGAACCCAACTCCTTTTAGCACGCCTGTGTTGTAACCCGCTTTTTTGTTGTGCTCTCGTATTTCGCTATTTTCCACTGGATTATGGCTTCATCGGTTTCCCAGGAGACACCGTCTAAGTTAAGTACCAAGCTATGTTTTGCTGTGTTTTGAGCAATCTAGATCGTTTAATATTTAAATTATAGGAGTTTATTCTCTTCGTTCATTTCGATCTTGCTTGATTCCGCTTACAGTTGGTACTCCTGTTTTGAGAGCTTTTAGTTTCACTCGCGGTGTTACTATGTGTATTATTTTTATTATTAATTAAATGTTATTTGTTATTGTGGATATTCATTATTTAGCGTTTAGAACCCTCGTGGTTCATTTTTAGGGCCGATATCAGTTACGTATCGTTATGGCTTGCCGACCTTCGTTACTAGGCGGCAATTTTATTTTATAAGTCATCAGGTGTGTCCTTTGTGATTTATTTATTATGTTGCATGCCTTGCCCTAAATTTTTTATGTGTATATTTATATAAGTTTTCAACGCTATTACTATTATAATGAATATTTGTGCTATTACTCCGTTTGATCTGTCTGGTTGGGGATCGTCAGTTGGTAGCCCTGCTGCTCCGTATCACGTGATCCTCCCCCAAGCTCCCCCTCTCGCTAGGTGGGCGGCTAGGCTTCTCTCCCCCCTCCCCTAGGGGACCGTTGCCTTCCCTCCTTTTAGAGGGGGTAGTTCAGTGTGTATGGACTTTGTCCTCCGGGTGTCCCGGCGGGTTCGTCTCTGTCTAGACGGGTTGGCCACCGGTCAACAGAGTTGGATCCCGGTGCACCCTGTTTTATATTCACTTATCACACTTTTATTATGTTATACGAAACCCTCCGGGTTCGGTTGGCGGTTCTTATCTACAGTTCCGCCCCCCTATTAATTTATAACAGTTCCTATGATTATATATGATTATATATGACAGATTACTATCTCGGAGTTCCTATATGAATTGGTTTATGGATATACTTTTATTTCCCGGCCCGGGGCTTAACCTCGCTCCGGGAAATCAGACACTATGTGTCTTAATCCTTTGTTGCATTTTATACTCCCGGCTCGACCGGAATGGATAGCTATACTCTAGTCTTAAGTTAGACTTATGTTTAGGTCCGGGTCCTCCGGACCTGCCCCTACTTAAGAGTATTACAATTAAGCTCTAGTCTTAAGTTAGACTTATGTTAGGCCCGGGTCCTCCGGACCCGCCCCTACTTAAGAGAATTACAGTTTCTCATATACTATTCTTTTTATAGATGGTGCATTGTCAGACGACGGCCTGTGCGGCTGTTCTGCATCAGCCTTGTGGGCATACCGTATGTCGGTCTCACGCCCTCTGCGGGGTTCAGCTGGAGGACATCGTGGTCTGGCACCCTGATAACTGCATGGTCTGTTTTGACTTCATCACCACCCTTGGATCTGACTCGGTGAGTCCTGTTGGCTATGTTGCCTTCTTATTTATCTTACCTTTTTTGGTATACATACACTATTTAGTAAGATTTCTATGGTCTTGAAGGACCACTGGGAGTCTGCCTTTTTATAATTCCCACTATTATTTCAGGCATCCCCGGAGCAAAAGTCTGCGGCTCGGGCCACACTGAAAGTGTGGGTTGGTGGTTTTGCCCGGAACGTGAAATCCAAGCAGCCTTACGTCCTATCCGAAGACTATTGTGCCATGGTCTATCCTAACGCCAAGTCTTCAGCCGCTGTGGCTAGGCATGTTGCAGCTCCCATCATTGCCCACATTGATGCCACCATAACGGGGTTTATTGATCAAGATCAAGATCCGTCGGATGCCCCCGGAGATCTGGAAGACAATGTTGCTTCCATGAACCTGGACGTCGAACCCATGTTATTGGATGATCCGGACGCAGGTAGGGTGGTAAGTGAGGCAGGTGTTACCGGCGCTGAGATTCCTATCCTCAGCCCCGCTCTTTCTTCTTCTTCTGATCGCTCTTCCTTTCATGGTTTTTCTGGGGACCGTGATTCGTCTCAACGATCACACCCGGTTCCCCCCAAGGATAAGTCTACATCTAGAACCTTACCTAAAGCTCGTAAGCCTCACAAGGCTTCCCATAGTTCTAAGCTGAATACAAACCCGTCATCTAAGGCTTCCGGCTCCTCCTCTAAGTCTCACGACCCGGGAGTACAATCCGCCACTCCTGCTCCTAGCCCGGGCCTTTCCGAATCAGCCATGCTTCGCATTGTGTCGGAGATGCAAGCCAAGTTGGTGTCGGAAATGCAGGCCAAGATGGACACGATGTTCTCTAACATCGGTCAGAGACTTGGGGCATTAGAGCAAGGTGCTCCGGAGCAAGTCCAAAGCTCTCTCATCCCGGATGCCTCTAAACTCCCGCCGTTTACCAAGAATAATCCTTGGCGCATGGCTCTTCATTCTCCGTTCTCAGACGGAATGTTAACTTTGGAAGGTCTTGGCACTCGTCCTCTAGAGGACTTTGAATTCTTTCCTCCTGGTCTGGCATTTCCATTTCATGGTTATGCCAGGCTTACCGAGGAAGCTCTGGTTCGGCTAGATAAGGTCCCCAAAGAGACCGTCATCTTCCCAAAAGAGCAAGCCCAATCTGTTTGGGCTAGGTTCCTGAACGACATCGGTTGCACCAACACCATGTTGACGCCGTATAAGAGTTCCTTCACAATGTTTTTAATGGATAAAAACACCGTGACTCCATGCGTCAATAAGGTAGCAGAGCTTGCTTTCCAATATGCTCTGGAGGAGAAGCCCTTGCCTCCCATCCGAGAGGTGGATCCGATCTCCCTCCTCCTTCCTTCTGGCATTGAGTGTTGGGACAATGTCCATACCACTTTTACCTCTGGCAAGCTATCAGCGGACTGTGCCTCAGTTTTGTTTAGTGAGCGGCTTCCCCGTCTCCCGGAATCCCTCATTAAACAGGAGTATGATTCCCGCCTACGTGTTGGCCGAACTCTGAACTTGGCCACATCCACGGAGTCGATAGCCTTGACTTATGATACTGAGAGTATCTTTAAGTCTCTCAATAAGGCTACGTTGCAGTCATTATACTACGACCTTTATGACTTCGCTACTGCTAAACGTAGGTGTCGCAAACACGTCCTGGCTGAGGCGACTATTAGGCACGAGCCTAATAAGCTTATCCGGTCCTCCTGCTGGGGTTCAAATCTCTTCCCTGAGGATCTTGTAGAGGAAGTCTTGGCAGAGGCCACTAGAGTCAATCAGAGCCTTAAAGCCCGTTGGGGTTTGACTCCTAAACGGAAATATGACCCCGCAAATTACCAAGCCCGGGGTAGGAAGAAGCTCCGCCCGTATACCTCCACCCAGTTCAGGCAACAGCAGAGTAGTTCGTCCAATTTCCGACTGCCTCTTCCTCCATCTCCCGTTGCTCCTGCACAGCCTTCCACCTCTCAGGCTCCTTCGGACGACTATGTCACCGTTCTGCTCCCTAAGAGCCAGCTTTCCGGTGCCTCCACCACTTCTCCTGCCTTTAACCAGTCTTATGAGGCTCATAGCTCTTCCCAGAGTTATAACAGAGGTAGAGGCTACCACCGTGGTTCAAACCAGAACAGAGGTAGAGGAAGAGTCTTTCGCAAGGGAAAGAACTTCCGAGGCGGACGTGGAGGCAACTCCTCAAGCCAATACTGAGGTGCAGCAGGTAGGGGGGAGGCTTTATGCCTTCCGCAACAAATGGAGGTTCAGTCCCTGGGCTTTCAGTATCATCTCCAAGGGACTGGGGTGGAGTTGGATTCAAGGGCCTCCTCCTCCGAACAAATTTCATCAACATTCCACCCCGGACCTAGTCGAATTTGTCCAGGATTTGTTACAAAAGAACGCCATACTAGAAACGAAACACCTGAAGTTTCAGGGTCGGCTGTTCAGTGTCCCGAAGAAGGATTCAGACAAGAGAAGAGTGATTCTAGACCTATCCCTTCTCAACTTGTCCATTCAATGCGACAAGTTTCGAATGCTTACCGTCTCGCAGGTGCGGACCTTACTTCCCCGTGGGGCCGTCACCACCTCTATCGATCTTACAGACGCCTATTATCACGTCCCGATAGCGAGACACTTCCGTCCGTATCTAGGCTTCCGCCTAGGGGACAAAAATTACTCCTTCAAGGTGATGCCTTTCGGGCTCAACATCGCCCCAAGGATCTTCACAAAGTTAGCAGAAGTTGCTGTTCAGGAACTCAGAAATCAAGGGATTCAAGTAGTAGCCTATCTGGACGACTGGCTCATTTGGTCAGACACCTCCCAAAATTGCCTAAAAGCCACTCACAGAGTCATCCAATATCTTCAATCTCTAGGCTTCCAGATCAACTTCAAGAAGTCCCGTCTTCTTCCGAAATCAAAGTTCCAATGGCTCGGCCTGCAATGGGATCTTATATCTCATACTCTGTGTCTTCCCAAACCCAAGAGGTTAGAGATTGCAAGGAACACCAAACGCTTTCTCAAAGACAAAGTAAGTTCCAGACGACTCCAAGAGAGGATTCTGGGGTCCCTTCAATTTGCCTCAGTGACGGATCTACTTCTGAAGGCAAAATTGAAAGATATCAATCGTGTCTGGCGTTCGAGGGCGAACCGGAAGCTCCGGGACAGGAAAGTCCGCCTTCCTCCCATTCTCCGGGAAAGACTTCTTCCTTGGACAAGAGCCAACAATCTGTCAAAGTCAGTTCCCCTTCGATTTCCGCCTCCGAAGTTAATCATTCACACGGACGCATCCCTATCAGGTTGGGGCGGCTATTCTCAGCTCAGGAAAGTTCAAGGTCTTTGGTCTCCCTTATTCCGCCAATTTCACATCAATGTGCTGGAGGCCATGGCAGTTCTTCTAACCCTGAAACGTCTCGCTCTACCCAAGAGACAACACCTTCGTCTGGTCCTCGACAGCGAAGTGGTGGTCCGCTGCCTCAACAGAGGCGGGTCAAAATAAGGGCCTCTGAACCATGTTCTAGTAGCCATATTCTCCCTAGCAGCCTCGAACCGTTGGCATCTTTCAGCTGTCCACCTGGCGGGAGTCCGGAACGTAGTGGCAGACGCCTTGTCCCGGACCTCCCCTTTAGAATCGGAATGGTCACTCGATCTAAAGTCATTCCGGTGGATTCTCTCTCGGGTTCCCGGTCTCCAAGTGGATCTCTTCGCCACGGAATCCAACCACAAATTGAGAGTATATGTGGCTCCCAATCTAGACCCTCGGGCTTACGCCACAGACGCCATGTCACAGAATTGGGACATCTGGGAAAGGATTTATCTCTTTCCCCCGGTGAATCTTTTACTGAAAGTCCTAGACAAACTGAGATCCTTCAAGGGACAAGTAGCCTTGGTCGCACCCAACTGGCCCAAGAGCAATTGGTACCCTCTCCTGCGAGAGTTGAGACTACATCCTCACCCGATACCCAATCCGGTTCTGTCTCAGATAGTACAAACACGCGTTGTGTACGCTTTCTCAAACATTCAGAGCGCCCTAACTTTATGGACTTCATGAAGTTTGCGGCCATGCATGGTGCCAATATCGATCTTCAAAACACCCTGTTCCTAGAATCAGATAAACGGGATTCCACCATCCGCCAATATGATTCTGCGGTTATAAAGTTGGCAAAATTTTTGATAGACTCAGACGTACACTGTATGAACTTGAACCTTACAGTCACTTTCTTTAGAACTTTATTAGAATCAGGTCTGGCAGCCAATACTATCACCACTATTAAATCTGCCTTGAAAAAGATCTTCCTAGTGGGTTTTAACATAGACTTAACCGACTCTTTGTTAGCTTCAATTCCGAAAGCCTGTGCCAGACTGAAACCGGTTACTCGTCCTACCCCGGTGACCTGGTTCCTTAATGATGTACTCAAATTGGCTTCTGATACCATTAACAGTTCTTGTGATTACATTCCCCTTCTCAGGAAAACACTTTTCCTGGTGAGCTTGGCTTCCGGGGCAAGAATTTCTGAACTGGCAGCCTTGTCGAGAGACCCGGGTCATATTGAGTTCCTTCCTTCGGGAGAGGTCCTTCTTTCACCTAACAAATTCTTTTTGGCTAAGAACGAAGACCCTCAGAACAGATGGTCCTCCTGGAAAATTGTTCCCCTCACGCAAGATCCGTCTCTGTGCCCTGTTACTACTCTTAGGTCTTATTTATCCCGGACCTCCTCTAACTCCTCGGGGCCTCTATTCGTTAGAGAACAAGGTGGTACCATTACCATTAAAGGGATCAGGCAACAAATTTTGTGTTTTATTAAACAAGCTAGCCCTGACTCTTTTCCTCTTGCACATGATATCAGAGCGGTTGCTACTTCGGTGAACTTTTTTCACCACATGAATTTTACGGACCTTTCCAGGTATACAGGGTGGAAATCACCGTCAGTGTTCAAGAAACACTACCTCAAACATTTGGAAGCCCTAAAATTCTCTACAGTAGCTGCAGGGAGCGTAGTTACTCCCAGGTGACTCACATGTTAATTCCTTGTCATTTTATCTCTCCCCCTTACCTGCCTCATTTATACCCTATTTGTATTCGTTGGTTTCGCACCTGAATACTATTATTATATTTGTAAATGTTTAACTCCTGAGTATCTGTATATATTATCACTCACGGCATTATTATACCTTACCTTATTTGTCAGTTGTTCTACCAAGTGGATTTATGTTCCTTTTAAGATACCCTTATAATTGTTTTGTGGCACTCATCTCTGATTAAAGCATCCTGTATTTCCCTTACGCTTATGTTTTTTCCTTTATTTTGCAAGTTTGGTGACATTTCTCTTGTATAGATTCACTGGGCGGCACAGGTTCGAGCCCAGAAAAGGGATTTTGACGTAGGAAAAATCTATTTCTGGGCGAGGGACCTGTGCCGCCCAGTGAACCCTCCCAGCTCCTCTCCCTTGGAGTCCCCAAACTTTGGGTGCTAAGGAGTTGGGTTCTGAGCGGATGCAGAGTTGGTGGTGCCGAGTGAGGTTGAACGGCTCTCCTCTATTGGGGTCTTTGTCGTGGATGAATCTAAATAGTGCGGGACCTCTGGATTATACGCCCAATTTTATACCGACACCAATAGGTGAGCGAGCTAGTTAACCTAGCACTCCTTTACATTTTTTCTCTGGTATATTTAGCAGTAAATTACCTAAGAATAAGTGCTAAATGGAGCTTATTCACTGGGCGGCACAGGTCCCTCGCCCAGAAATAGATTTTTCCTACGTCAAAATCCCTTTTTTATGAATAGAACTTACCTGGCAGTTATATATACATAGCTGATTAACACACTTGGAGGAGGGTGATAGACAGTAAACATCGTTGGGGAAACAACCAAAAAAGCTGTAGGATAAATAAACACCTTGATTCCTTACCTGCTAAGGTAGCTGACTTCAAAGGTTCCTGCCTCTTGAGTCGCTTTCCCTTAGGAGTGTCAGCCAGGATGTGACCTGCAGTGCTGAAAACACTCAATCGAGTCTGTCAACGGGGTGAGACCAACAATCTGACTAGACTTCAGGACTACCTATTGCCCAAAATAAAAAACCGCAACTTTACCAAACCAACCACCTAACATTTGCAAAGTAGATAAAAATTATCTAACTAGACTGAGGTGACTGTACACAAGTCGAAGTCCTCAGACAACCAATAAAAAAATACACCAACCTATGCACAAGTAAACAAAACTAAGGTTGAGGGGAGGTAGTAACTCCTTTGCCTAATACAGAAGCCGTAGCTACGTATGGTCCCAAGGTATAACATTTCTCATAATCCACCCTCACCTCTCTGAGGTAATGAGAAGCGAACACAGAGTTGCTCCTCCAGAATGTCGCATCCATAATTTGACGGAGCGACATGTTCTTGTGGTAAGCAAGCGAGGTCGCAATGGCCCTCACTTCGTGAGCTTGCACTTTTAAATGTCCGAAGTGTTCCTCCTCACACAAGAGATGCGCTTCTCTTATCACTTCCCTCAGGAAAAAGGACAAAGCGTTCTTGGAAAGGGGCTTTTGAGGATCTTTCACAGAACACCACAGGGAGCTAGAAGAGCCTCTCACACTTTTCGTGCGAGACAAGTAGGTTTTGAGGGCTCGTACTGGACAGAGCAGCCTCTCTTGCTCTTGACCCACTAGGTTGGTCAAGTTAGGAACCTCAAAGGTCCTCGGCCAGGGCTTTGAAGGGTTCTCGTTCTTAGCGAGGAAGTCTAATCTCAAGGCACAAACTGCCCCATTCAGATTGAAGCCTACCTGTTTTTCAATTGCATGGACTTCACTAACTCTTTTAGCTGTTGCTAAGGCCAAAAGAAAGAGGGTCTTCTTGGTAACCTCCCTAAGGGGAGCCTGTGAGATGGGCTCAAATCTCTCGGTGCACAGAAATTTAAGAACCACATCAAGGTTCCAAGAAGGGGGCTTTAACTGGGTCTGCTTGGTCGTCTCAAAAGACTTCAAGAGGTCATGTAAGTCCTTATCGCGAGACAAGTCCAAGCCTCTATGCCGACAGACGGAAGAGAGCATACTTTTGTACCCCTTGATAGTGGACACAGCTAGCTTAGCGTCCTGCCTGAGGTACAACAAGAAATCCGCAATCTGGCTCACAGAGGTAGTGGATGAGGAAATCTTGTGCTTCCTACACCAAGCCCTAAAAGTCTCCCACTTGGACTGGTAGACCCTCTGCGAAGAGACCCTCCTCGCTCTGGCGATAGCTTTCGCAGCTTGCGCTGAAAAGCCTCTCGATCTAACGAGCTTCTCGATAGTCTGAAGGCAGTCAGATTGAGAGCGAGGGGGTTTTGATGATATCTCTCGAAGTGGGGTTGTCTGAGCAGATTTGGACTTGCAGGGAGGCTTCTTGGA
Source organism: Palaemon carinicauda (assembly GCF_036898095.1). NCBI lineage: Eukaryota > Metazoa > Arthropoda > Malacostraca > Decapoda > Palaemonidae > Palaemon > Palaemon carinicauda. The sequence continues at coordinate 163,393,691 of NC_090732.1, read as the reverse complement.
AAGTCCATCAACAAGTCCACCACCTCCGTGAACCATTCCCTCATCGGCCAGAACGGAGCTATCAGGATCATCCGTCCCGAATCGAGGAGGGCGAATTTCCTGACTACCAGATTGATGATCTTGAACGGGGGAAAAGCATAAGTGTCCATCCCCGTCCAATCCATCAAAAAGGCGTCTACTGCTATTGCCTCCCTGTCCGGAACTAGGGAGCAATAGATGGGGATCCTCTTAGATAAGTTGGAGGCGAAAAGATCGATGAGGGGTCTCCCCCACAGCCTCCAGAGACTCTGACAGACCTGTTGGTTGAGGGTCCATTCTTTGGGAAGGACCTGCCCTTTCCTGCTGAGCATGTCCGCCCTCACATTCTTCTGTCCCTGAACAAACCTCGTCAGCAGGTTTATCCTGTTCTCCTTCGCCCAAAGAAGGAGCTCTCTTGCTGTCTCGAACAGAGACAGAGAGTGAGTCCCTCCTTGCTTCCTGATGTAAGCAAGAGCTGTGGTGTTGTCTGAGTTGACCTCCACAATCTTCCCAGACACCAAGTCCTTGAAGGCCTTTAGCCCCAGAAAAATGGCCATCAGCTCCTTGTTGTTGATGTGCCATCCCAGCTGAATTCCTTCCCAATAGCCTGAGACCTCCTTGCTTCCTAGTGTTGCCCCCCAGCCTGACTCTGATGCGTCTGAAAACAACACTAGGTCTGGGTTCTTCTTGTGTAAGGAGATCCCTTCCCCTAACAAGGTTGGGTCCAGCCACCACTTCAGAAGAGTCTTGACTTCTATTGGAATGGGGAAGGAAAAGGAGTCTTCCTGCATCTTTCTGTTCCACGTCTTCGAAAGAAAGTGCTGAAGAGGCCTTAGGTGGAGTCTCCCCAGAGAGACAAACTGTTCGAGGGAGGATAGAGTCCCCAGCAAACTCATCCACTCCTTCGCTGTGCATCTCTTCTTGTCCAGGAAAGTTCTGACTTTTACGAGACACTTGGTCTGTCTTTCCTGAGAGGGAGATGCCAGAAAAAGAACTGAATTCAGAACTATACCCAAATAGAGAATAGTCTGATTCGGTCTGATCTGAGACTTCTCCCTGTTGATGACCAGGCCTAGATCTTGAGCCATCATAAAAATCTTCCGTAAATCCTCCAGACATTTCTCCCTCGATCGTGAACGAATCAGCCAATCGTCCAGATAGAAGGATATCCTTATCCCCTCCTGATGCAGCCAACCTGACACATTCGCCATTACCCTGGTGAAGACTTGAGGAGCCGTGCTGAGACCGAAGCAAAGAGCTCTGAATTGGAAGCACTTGCCCTGCATTACAAATCTCAGGTACTTCCTCGAAGTCGGATGGATGGGGACATGGAAATATGTGTCCTGCAAGTCGAGGGACACCATCCAGTCCCCTGGACGTAGTGACGCCAGCACCGACTGAGTCGTCTCCATGGAGAACTTTGTCTTCTCCACAAAGACGTTGAGAGCGCTGACATCCAGGACGGGTCTCCATCCGCCCGAGTTCTTGGGGACCAGAAACAGGCGATTGTAAAAGCCTGGGGAGGATAGATCCCGAACCGGTTCTATCGCCCCCTTGTCTAGCATTTGGTCGACAAGGTCTACTAGGGCCTTCTGTTTCCCCGGATCTGAGTACCGGGCTACTAAGGCCAGCGGAGCATCTGCGAGAGGAGGTTTTTTCAGAAAGGGGATCTTGTATCCTTCCTTGATGACTGAGAGGGACCAGGTGTCCGCCCCTCTCCTCTTCCAAGACTGCCAAAAACCTGAGTCTTGCGCCTACTGTCAGGAGGAGACGAACTTCATTTTCTGGAGCGAGGTCTGAAAGAACCCCTGGTAGATCTTGGTCCTGATTCCTGTCTTCTCCCTCTAAAATCTGGTCTTGAAGTAGTCCTGCCCCGAAAGGGCTGCTGGAATCTCCTTTCCTCCCGTTTCAAAGAAGAAGGAGGGGCTGCCAAGGGCTTACGAGCAGAACGAGATAAAAGGTCTTGGGTGGCTTTTTGGGCCAGAGAAAGCGTAATGTCATTAACCAGGGACTCGGGAAAAAGATGTTGAGAGAGGGGGGCGTAAAGAAGCTCAGACTTTTGTGCAGTGGTAACAGACCTAGAAGCAAAAGAGCAAAGCAGAGCTCTCTTCTTTAGGACCCCAGCTGAGAACAGAGCAGCCAACTCATTCGCCCCATCTCTGAGGGCCTTATCCATACAGGACATAATACTGGTAAGGTCCCTAGATCCTTCCATCTGGTCAGTTTTCCTTGCGAGAGTCCCAAGCGACCAGTCTAGGAAACTAAAAACCTCAAAGGCTCTAAAAATACCTTTGACGAGATGATCCAGCTCCGACATCGACCACATGACCTTGGCTGAGTTGAGAGCATGCCTTCTAGCAGAGTCCACTAAACCAGAGAAGTCACCCTTGGAGGAGGAAGGCACTCCCAGACCCAAAGGTTCTCCAGTTGCATACCACATACCCGCTCTTGAAGCAAGACGAGCTGGTGGAAACGAGAAGGAAGTCTTAACAGTTTGTCTCCGCTCCATCATCCAGTCATCAATCTTCGTGAGAGCCTTCTTTGCGGAGATAGACAGCTTCATCTTGATGAAGGCCGACTGTTTCTTGGCCGCCTTTCTGTTAAATTGGGACTGAGGAGATTGAGGGGCAGCAGGTTGGAATTCCTCTCCAAAAAGTTCAAGAAGGGAGCGAGAGAGAACTTTGTAATCTCCCACAGCGTCGGCAGGATTATCAACGTCATCAGAAACATCCTCGAGGTCCTGGTCCACATCTGCAATATCCTTCGAAAGAGAAGAAGGATCCTTAGAACCCGAAAAGGGCAAATCAAAGGCATCATCCTGCAAAAGACGGGTTGCATCCTGGAGTCCCGCGCTAGAAGAATCCTTGGGACGAGAGGCAGTATCGTCCCGAAGAGGCAGGGTGGTATCGCCCTGGGACCGAGAACGAGAGGCAGAGTCGTTCTGATGTCGAGAGCGAGAGGCGGTATCGTCGTGGCGGCGAGAATGAGAGGCGGTATCGTTGTGGCGTCGTGAACGAGAGGCGGTATCGTCGTGGCGTCGAGAACTAGGGTCGGTATCGTTGTGGCGTCGTGAACGAGAGGAGGTATCGTCGTGGCGAAGCGAACGAGAGGAGGTATCGTCGTGGCGAAGCGAACGAGAGGAGGTATCGTGCTGGTAACGTGAACGGGAGGTGGTATCGTCTTGGCATCGAGAACGAGAAGCAGCATCGTTCGATAAGGTATCGTCCCGGTATCGAGAACGAGAAAACGTATCGCCCTGGTATCGCGAAGAAGTATCGCCTGGCGAAAGCAAACATTCCTCATCCTGGTGTAGAGAGGAAGAAGTTTTCTTTAAAGAACTCCGTTCTCTCTTAGAAGCAGACTTCTTAATCGGTAACGAGTCGTCTTTACGTCTGTCAGACTGGGCGTGAGGGCGGCTAAAGGCTTGCACTAAAGTCAAAAGTTGTTCCTGCATGACAGACATAAAGGATTTAGCAACATCAGCTGGGTCTTGCGGCCCCGAAGGGGGGGGCTGATGAATAACACTCGTAGAAGGGGGAGGATCTTCGGCAGTAGGCTTCGCCCTTTTCACAGGCACGGAGTCGAAATCATCCTCCGACGGGCAAGGTTCATAACTGCTAGAAACGGGAGAGAAAGAAAGAGACCGTTCGTCGCGGTTCCATCTCCTCTTAGTAGGTCTTGAAGCTTCAAACTTCCATTTACGTCTGGACGAATACGGAGAAGAAAACAACACATCCGACACGTCTTTCCCGTGACAGTCAAGAGCAGCCTGGGAATCGACAACAGGACTGTCTGAGGCGACGGCTGACCGAGGGTACGTACCTCTCACCCCCTTTCGGTCATCGACGTACCTTCTCCCTTGGTCCTGGGACCTTGGTAGAGGTCTAGGCCTAGGGGTATGACAGATTCGGTCAGTCGCCACCTCCACTGCACTAACACAAGCACTTTCACTTTCCTCACCTTTAAAGGCCTCCAGTTGTTCTTTAATGGCCTTCAACTCGGCCGCCAGGCTAGCGTACCGAGGGTCATCCGTAGATACGGAACCTGTAGGAGGTGCAGGAGTTACTACCTCAAGGGAAGGATCAACTTCCAAAGAGGAATCAATAATAGGATCAATAGATAAATCTACGCTAAGTTTGTCTTCCTTACCACTAACAGACTTAGACTTAGACCTAGAAGCTCTCCTAACTCTATCGAGCTCTAGCTTACGCACATAGCGCTTCATAATTAACCAATCTTTCTCATCCAAAACCTTACATTCCCCGCACCTATTATCAAGGGCACAAACAAAACCCCTACAATTAGAACAAACGGTGTGAGGGTCTACCGCCATTTTCGGTAGTCTCACCTTACATTCCTCATTCGCACAGATACGGTAATGACTCTTTTCACTCATAATGAAAAACAGCAAAAAAGCTAAGAGAAAACAAAATACAACGATCGCCAAAACCCCAAATCAGAGTAGCCTACTTCACCAAAAAAGCAGACTGGTACACCGAGCAGGGAAAGCGAAGAAAAACTCTTAATGACGGACCAACGTGTTGTCGATCCGGCCGGCAGAGATGAACTGAAGAACAGAAAACGGGAATGATTCCTCCTACCACCCTTTAACGGGTGTTACCACCCAACCACCACAAGGCGGTTGCCTAGTTTAGAAAAATTCTGCCGAAATAGAGATAATTATCTATGTATATATAACTGCCAGGTAAGTTCTATTCATAAAAAGCTAAGGTTTGTATAGTTAGGAAAAATACAAATTATCTGCGAATTTGTCATTTGTTCCGTAACTGGAATACAAACCACGCTATTTATTAGGGGTGACTCACCCATTAGGAAGGGTGGACGTCCCTGCCAATCTGGCTTTTGGCTTTACCCGGGACTCCTTATCTGAGTATATTACTCAAAAATGATGAGTCCCTGCCCTCGCTAAACACTACGCAAAGTCCGCAGCCTACGCAAGCTGTGTTGAGACATGCAGAAGTGGGACTGTTTAGGTAAAGTTATTCAGAGTCTATTGTAGGAAAAAAAATGATGTAACCAAGACTTTCCCAATACCACCTCGCCAGGGTATGGGGACGCAACAGAATTAGCTTAATACTAGGTACACAAGGGAGCATGATTTACCTGCAGTGGTTTGAGGTCAGCTTATGCAGAGAACCCAGGATGCTGCTTTCCCCACGAGAGGGTAGGAAGAAGAAAAGAATAAGAGCCAGTCAAATCTTTTCATTCACGCAGACTAAAATCAGGTAACAGTGCCTTCAACCTTCTGCTGCTTATCCAATAAGGAGCTTGAGGTATACAACCCGCTGTTGTGCAGCCACCACCGGACCGATAGAGATCGTATCGAGTTCCTGTGGGTCACGTCTTGCACGAGAAAGGTTGTGAAAGTCACCTGGAGCATTCACATCCTTTCTTGTAAAACCTGCGTCACAGAGTAATCTGCTTAGAAGGACCAGAGGCATAGCTATCGCCCTGACATCGTGATTCGTCATGTTGAGATGATGTTTTGGTGATCCTCCTTTAGTCTCTCCCAGTGCTGATGACAAGAGAAGGGACCCGGGTGGGCTGTTGCCGTTCTCTTAAGGTAGAGTTTCATACCTCAGCCTGGGTACAGTAACAGATGATCTGGATCGTCCGTTACCAAGTGGAGACTTGTTTAGGATCCGTCACCTCCGGAGACTGTGTCTGGCGACATACTCGGGGATGAAACTGAACATTGCCTTTCGCCCTTCTCATTAATGGGCGATGTCGAAAAAGAGACCATGAAGTTCCCTGACTCATATGGCTACTGACAGAGTGTGTAGGAACATTTTCCTCTTAAACCAGGTGAAAATTTGTTGCCTGGTGAAGTGGAACATAAGGAGGTCTCTTTAGAGACCAGAGAATTTGAACCATGTTCCAAGAGGAAGGTCTCAATTCCGACTGGAGAAAGGCAAGTTGTAAGTCCGTATGAGTTAGGAAAGGTCTAGCAATGAAAGGATGTCCTTTCCTTTCAGTTTGAAGGTGACGGATCAAGGCTGAGTGATCATCTTTACCTGTTGAAACTGAATAGGGGGTCCTTTCCTCTTGCATATACTCGAGGATTCCGTTATTGCTGGAATAGAGGTATCGAGTGGAGAGACACTTTCACATGACATCAACCACACAAGACGTTATACTGCCTGGTAGACTGATGCTGGGGAATTCCTCAGATATCTAGACAACCTTTTCGCAACTTATTGCAAAAAGCCTTTGTGGGAGAGGAGATACTGGGTAGTCTCCAGGCATACAATCATAGCAAAGCTATAGCTTGTGGTAGGTGTTGAAGTGGGTTGTCTGTGATGTGGAGAGGGTTCTCTTGGAGACTATCAGGAGCTGCAAAAGGTTTGGAAACCGTTCTGCATAATGCCATAGTGGAGCTATGAGAGTCCTTGAGAGGCTGACCGATGTTCTAGCCTTCTTGAGTGCCCTTCTTCAGACAAAACAGGGACGAGACGTAAACGTCATTGTTGTACCTACCGTTGTTGGCCTGTTTTTTGGCCAGAGAGCCTTGGGGTCTAGGGTTGGGAAGTAACGGCAGCCTGAGGTTCAGGAGCGTTGCGAACAGATCCATAGTTGGAGGACCCCGTAAAGTCAGGACTTTGTCGGCTACAAGGTGATCCAAAGACCATTCGGTATACCTTATCTGAGATGCTGTGCACATTGTCGGCAAGCACATTCCTTTAGTTTGATATGAAGCGGGCTGATAGTGGCACCGAACGGACTTTGGCCCATCTTAGTGTTTATACTGTTAGATGGGAAGAGGCTACGAGTAAGTTCCTTCTTGCTTGCCAATGTGAGCCTCTATGTGGTGTGTGGTATTGTCGCCCATCACATCACCGAGTGGTCTGTTAGGAACCGATGAGGCTGCTGAAGGACCGGAAAGTTGGCCTTCATCTCTTAAGAGATTTAAGTGAAGGTACTTTTGGACTCTGTCCAGAGGGCTAAGGTCGTGTGGTGCAGCATTATGGTCCCTCCTCTCTTCTTTTGATGTGTTCTAAGCGCAGCATAAAGTCCGAGGGGTGGGGAAGGATGAGAAGGTTATACCACTCTGTAGATTCTTAACTGACACCCATCCCTTGAGGTTCGTCCAAATTCTGGTCCCATGGGAGTCAGAATGTCTGGGGAATCGAGGGCCTGATTCCAATCAGACTCAAGTCATTCTGGGATGGGAGTTCTTCTCGTTTTGAGAAAGTTTTCTGGAGATTGGTGTCTAGAATCATTCCCAGATACACCAGTCTTCTGGGAGGGAAGTAGTTTGTCTAGACTGAATCTTCCAACCTTCCTAGATGGATGGTTTGAGCCTGGAAGTATGTGTCCTTTAGGTCCAGTGAGCAAATGAAGACCTGAGGTCTTAGCCCTTGTTCAAACTCCAACATAGTGTGGACATCGACCCAAAGGGACAGCTCCTTGCGGATCCTTTTGCATGGGATATTGTTGATGCTGGGGTCTTGACTCGAGGCGTAAAGGATCAGACGCGATACCCTGTGTAAAGATTCTTCCCTGAGAGAGAATTTCTTCAACTAACAGAAGGAAGGCAACGCTTAACCCTACCATGCGCCCTGATGGGATTGATGCTATTCCTTAAAATAGAATAAATCCGGCAAATGTTAATCAATGGTTAACGGTTGGGTATCGTGGTTACTGTGCAGTTGGAGAGTGCTCGCAAGTAGTTCCCTGTCGACAAGCCGTTGATGAGGGTTGTCGATCGTTTGCCAATCACTTTAGTCTGATGGCGAACGACCAGTAGCGAGAAGTATGTTGTATACCTTCTGATCTAGGGAACTACGGGCAGAGGTTGACTAGTAAGTCCGAATCACGAACAGCTGGCGAATTGCCGATGATCGGTGAATCGGCGGTCTGTGAGCCGAGGATGGTAACTGACAGGCAGATGAAGGCTGTGTGGTCAGTCAGCCAAGGTAAGTTGGCGATAAATGAGTTGGTAATCTGCTTTGAGAGCCCTGAGAGACAGCAGAATGGTTTAATAATAGTCAGTTGGTGATGGTAAGCCATTGATGATCAGCGATCGATCGCAGACCGGTGAGCTAGAGATCAGCAAGCTGACTATGGTCCCTCCTGGTTGGTCAGAGATCAGCAAGCTGACTATGGTCCCTCCTGGTTGGTCAGAGATCAGCAAGCTGACTATGGTCCCTCCTGGTTGGTCAGAGATCAGCAAGCTGACAATGGGCTGGTCAAAGATCAGCGAGCTGAGTTCAATGATCGAAGAAAGATGAGCTGCCCATCGGTGATCTAATGATCAGCGAGCTGATGACTGGTTATTGACTAGCAATCGGTGATTGGAACGCTAGCAATCGGAGATCGTTAGTCATTGGAGGGACTAGAGGTCAATGATCAGAGTTGAGCTAGAAATTGGCGATCTGGTGATAGGCGAGCTAGCGATCAGCAACCCGTGAACTAGCCATCAGCAAATAGTGATCTAGAGATCAGTCTGTTGATGTTTTCTTGTTTGCTGACGGTGGTCTGTCAAGGAAAAAGAAACTTCAGAAGAGACAGGGACCAAGGATTTCCTGTTTTGATTCCCCTTGGAAGATGGAATCTTCAGGATCTTGAATCCTTCTGTGAAGCTTCTTTCCTCTTTTCCCGGCGGCCATGTTATGCATTTGCGGGGAGAGGAATGGGGCAATGGTGACCTGTCCAAAAAGTTTTATTCCTATTTTTCTGCCTATTGCGCGAGTGTGCAGGAGAGTATTGAAGCGATGGCACACAGGATGATGCTGGTGTTAAGTTTCTGCTGAAGCGCAGTTTCCCGTGAATGAGCAGAAGAGCGCTGGAGAGCAGGCAAGCGCTGGCTCTTGGCAAGAGCTGGCGTATTGGATCTGCGAGCACTGGCTCTTTGGCAAAAGCTGGCGCATTGGATCTGAGACCGCAACTGCACAGGAGGGCGCAGGAAAGCGCGAAAGAGCGCTGCTGAACAGGCAAGCGCTGGCTCTTTGCGAAGAGTTGCCGCATTGGTGACCGCAAGTGAGCAGAAGGGTGCTGGATATGAGAGCGCAGGTGAGCGTTGGCGCGCAGTAAGGCACTGTGTAGTTTTGTGCAGTCTCCCTAGAATGCAGCGAAGCGTGTGACTGGTTGCAGAAGGGCGGGTGCATTGGCACGCACACGGAAGACTGCTGGTGCGCGCGCGCGGAAGACTGCTGGTGCGCGCGCGCGGAAGACTGCTGGTGCGCGCGCGCGCGGAAGACTGCTGGTGCGCGCGCGCGGAAGACTGCTGGTGCGCGCGCGCGGAAGACTGCTGGTGCTAGCGCGCGCGGAAGACTGCGGGTGCACGCGGAAGCAATGATGCGCATGAGTGTGGGAGGGAAGCACTGGCGCGCAGGTGCAGGAGGGAAGCACTGGCGCGCAGGTGCAGGAGAGAGCTGGCGCGCAGATGCAGGAACGATCCACAAAAGAGTCCACGACCGAAGTCAAAGGACAAAATGTAGCGCAAGGTAGCGCTGGTAGGTCGGCAGGTCAGCTGGCAGGACGACCAGAGTCTGGGATGAGCCCTTTGGAAGGGCAAACGTCCATTGATGGCGACCGTGAAATGTCCTTGGAAGTGTCCAGGACTGAAGTCCAAGGAATAACTGCAACGCAAGGTTGCGTTGGTAGGTCGGCAGGTCAGCTGGCAAGACGATCAGGAACTGGGATGTGCCCTTTGGAAGGGCGAACATCCACCAATGGCAACCGTGAAAGGTCCATAGAAGACTCCAGGACCGAAGTCCACGGACTAAGCTGCAGCGCAAGGTTGCATTGGTAGGTCTGCTGGTAGGACGATCAGGAAATGATGACGCCCATGAGGGCCGATGAACCAGCAAGCTGACGTTAGCAGTAGTGATCCTCCGAAGAGGAGTCTCTACGAGTGGCCCCTCTTGTGAGAGTGGATCACTTCAGGAGAGACTTGCATAAGACTATGCTCCGCCCCCGAAGGAAGAGAGACTCAGCAAGGGGGGGAGTGTCGTCTAGGCGAAGACTGTAACATCAGTCAGTGTCTGTGAAGTGATTAAGATGCAGGCAGTTCTCCCCTGGAAGGAGGAAACAACCTTCCTCAAAGATGAAGTGCTGATCAGGTGTTGCCACGGGCGTACTTCTGAGAGAAGAGATGACGCCCATGATGAAGTCCATGAGGGCTGGTGGATCATCAGGCTGACCTTCAACAGTAGCGATCCTCGGAAGAGGAGTCTCTATGAGTGGCCTCTCTCGTGAACGAGAGAGGTGAAGACTTCGTAGGAGAGACTTGCCTAAGACTGTGCTCTGCCCCTGAAGGAAGAGAGACTCAGCAAGGGGGGAAAGTAGTCTGGGCGAAGGCAGCAACAGCAGTTGGAGACGATGAATTTATTAAGATGTGGGAAGTTCTCCCTCGGAAGGGAGAAACAACCTCACACCTGGGAAGGAAACTTTCCCTTGGAAGAGAAGGTTGTCCAACCCCTGGAGGCGAACCTCCAGGTTAGCGTTCTAAGATGATCTGAAGTGCTGGTCATGTTGTCACGGGTGTACTTCTAAGAGAAGGGATGACGCCCATGATGACATCCTCTGAGGGACGGCAGTGACAGCAGATTCCCCAGGCATGAACAGAACAGCTCTGCTTTGTCGGTACTCTTAAATAAGATTAATTATTTAACAGAAAATTCCCTAGGGAGCAACTCCGAAGAGGATCCCCGAGGGAACAACATAAAAATAAGTATTGCGCCCTCCCTTCCCCAGTCGACATCCACGGGAGAAGGAGGAGCGGATTAACTGTTACAAAAACCAGAATTACAATTATTTAAATCAGCTGAGAATATTCACTAATAGTGAGAACCACTGATCCTCCGAAGGGAAGTGTTCCCCAAGCTGAATAGTTAAAATTACAATTATAATTTCACTAAAAGTAATTGAGACAAACAATCGGAAGCGCAACCTAACCCGCGAACGGGAAAGGTGCTCTTCCCATTAGTACACTGTTGTTGAAAGGTGAACGACCTTGAGAAGAGAAAGACTGTAGTCAATCTCTGAGAGGCCACATTCCCTTCGCTCAGTAATCTATGTTTCCCATAGAAAAAGGGAAAAGGCGAAGACAATAGTTGAATGAGGAGGGTCCAGGCGATGACCATTCCCCTGCGGCGGCCGAGTCAACGGATATATGCCGACGGGAAGACCGATGGACCAGATGGGGAGAGGTCGTTCCCCACGAAGTGGAAGTGTCCTGGCCTTGCAGAAGTGTCGTGTCATATATGTATCACACGCACAGCACAAACACTGAAAAGGAAACTTACCACATTGCTATACACATATATATATACATAAACATTAAGAATGTTTTCATATACAGTATATACAAATATAAGAAAAAGTAAGTTAAAAGACAAAAATTAATGGCAGACCAGAATAGGCGAGGAGGAAGAGCGGAAACAACCGCTCTCCATCCGAGCCAAAAGTAAAGTGAGTTAAATCACAGGTGTGTGAACGGGAGTGGTAGCAAGTTACCCCCCCTACCCTCCGCTAACTAGCGGTGTGGGTAGTTAACCCTCGCTAAATTTTAATGGCTCGTCATTTCAGCTCCGCCGAAAGTATAACCCCTAATAAATAGCGCGGTTGTATTCCAGTTACGGAACAAAAAATAAATTATGTAACAACAACAACTTTGAGAGGAGCACCTAGTCCGTAAACGGGAAAGATGTCCACAGAGAGAACAGACGCAAAATAAGGACTGCGCACTCCCTTCCCGGCCGACATCGACGGGAGGAGAGCGGCAGTGTACAAACCGTAACAAAATAACAAACTTATAACAGAGTTTGTATTTTTCCTAACATACAAACCCGAATTCTTTACTATAGGAGATATTCTAGCACGAGCTGGAAAATACGGCAGAAAACCTTAACAACGTCGTTAACGACCGGGCCGGTAGTTATCCACCTGTTAGGGGTGGGGGACTGCCGGTCGGTAGCTACTGAATACCCTCAATCGGATTCTAGCTAGGACTATTTTTAGGGGGCGGTGACGGAGGGAAGATTTGCGTAAAGAATTCGGGTTTGTATGTTAGGAAAAATACAACCTCTGTTATAAGTTTGTCATTTGTTCCTACACTCAATACAAATCCTCCCTCATTCTTTACTATAGGAGACTTAGTCTTGAGGTCAGGGTGGACGAGGAGTTCCCTATTCCTAGGGAAAAAAGTCCTCAGACTAGACTCTTTTGATGAAAAAATCTCCCATTAGCTTTTCTTTGTAGAACCCCATAATCTTAGCACGACAGAAAGTTTGTAATTACTGTACGTAGAAACTAAAGTTTCAGGATGAAGAGGATCGGGAACATAATACTCGGACCCTATCATACTTAGGATTCCCCTGACCTTGAAAAGGGAAACCCTCGTGACTACGAGTATAGCTTATACCCTGTGAGAGGAGTCAGATGAGTTTCATACCTTATTTCCATTGGCGAGTCCAGCTGACACTGGTTACAGACTAGGATACCCAGATGGGAGGAAGAAGGAAGGTGCAGAAAATAGATGGATGTCCTTCTAAAAACTAGTGAAACGCAGAATCCTCGACCAATGGCTACTGTCCCCTGAAAGGGCGTAAGGCAGCTACAGCACCTGTTGACCTGCCACAATAGGCCCTATAGAAAAGGTGTTTAGAGACCTATGTGTCACATCGGATAAATAGTGAGAGATGAATGTAGATTGGCATTTCCAGACTCCAGCTCTTAAGACTTGGGAGACTGAAAAATTCTTCTTAAACGCCAGTGAGGCAGCCACTCCCCTAACTTGATGGGCTTTGGGTTGAGCTGCCTCTGGGTCTCCGTGAATGGCTCTCGCAATAACTTTCTTGAGCCAGAAAGAGATGGTGTTGCAAGAGATTCTCTTCTTTACCTTGTTGGTACTGAGGAAGAGATGACGGAGGTCTGGTGCGCTTCAGGTATTTCCTTAGCGCCCTGACTGGGCACAGTAGCAATTGGTCAGTATCCTGAGTTACCCTATTGAGGCTGGAAAACTGAAATTCTCTAAACCTCTCATCGGCCGATGAAGGATTCTCAGTTTTGGCCACAAAGCCTGGCACGAAGTTGAGCGAGACTTCCCCCCATCCTCTAGAATGGGTGACTTCGTAGGATAGACCATGAAGTTCACCAACCCTTTTTGCCGAGGCCAGAGCTACTAGGAAGACGGTCTTAAGGGTTAGGAAGTAGTCAGAGGCCCCATTTGAGGGCTCATAGGGTGGTCCCTTCAAGGAACATAAGACCAGGGACACGTCCCAAGGTGGTGGTCTAATCTCAACTGGGGGGCAAGATCTCTCAAAACCTTGAATCAACAAGGTGATATCTTCTGAGGTGGAAAGGTCAACCCCTCTCAGTCTACAGATGAGGCTTAAGGCTGAACGATAGCCTTTAATTGCCAAGACTGAGAGGAGTTTCTCCTCCCTGAGGTACACCAGGAAGTCCGCCACTAATGGAAGAGAAGGATCGAGTGGAGATACACCTCGCCCTCTACACCAAGCTGCAAACACTCTCCATCTTGCTTGGTAGAGGTTTGTGGAAGATTGGCGCAGGTGCCTGGACATGTGCTCAGCCACCTTCTCTGAAAAGCCTCTGCTTCTGAGGAGAGACTGGACAGCCTCCAAGCGTAAAGCTTCAGGAAGTGGATTCTCCCATGGGGGATACCCCTGTGTGGCTGCGTCAGCAGAAGGGTTTCTGCAGGCAGGAACCTTGGAACTTGAACCAGCAGGGAAAGAAGGTCTGCGTACCACTCTCTGCTTGGCCATACCGGAGCTATTAGAGTTAGCTTGCAATTCCGGGAGGTCCTGAGTTTGTTGATCACCCTTCTGAGCAGGCAAAAGGGTGGGAAGGCATAAGCGTCTAGGTTGTCCCAGGAATGTTGAAGGGTGTCCTGGATCGCTGCCTGATGGTCTGGAACTGGGGACCCATAGCGGGGAATCTTCACATTCAGAGAAGTGGCAAACAGGTCTATTGTGGGGAAACCCCACAAAGCTATTACTGTCTTCTCTACTCGAGGATCCAAAGACCATTCGCCACTCAACTCTTGGTGATGGCTGCTCAGTTGATCCGCCACGATATTTCTCCGGCCCGGAATAAACCTGGCCGTGAGAAATGTTGTGACCTTCCGCCCACTGGCAAATCTGGACCGCTAGCAGGCAGAGATCTCTTGTCAGAGTACCCCCTTGTTTGTTGATGTACGAGACGGCTGTGGAGTTGTCGCTCATCAGCACAACCTCTCGTCCTTGTAGATCTTTTACAAAGAATTTTAGGCCTTTCCAGGCTGCTAATAATTCCAGGTGATTTATGTGGAGAGTTTGCTCTAGCGGAGACCAAACTCCTGATGCTAATTTCGGGCCTAGGTGGGAACCCCAGCCCCGTAGCGATGCGTCCGAAAAGTTTTAACTTCGGACTGGGGCTTAGGAGGGGAATGCCCTTTTGGGTATTCTCTCTGGTTGACCACCAATAAAGATCTTGTAACACCAGAGCTGGAACCTCCACTGACAAGAATGGGGAATCAATTTTTTGAGACCAATGGGTCTTCAGATGCCACTGGAGATTTCTCATTCTCAATCTTACGCCTGGAACTAGTTTTTCCAGGGAGGAAAGATGGCCCAGAAGACTCTGCCACGACTTGGCTGTAGGCGGTAGTGGAGACAAGAGATGGGCGATGGATTGATCCAGTCTCCGAAGTCTGTCTTCCGAAGGGAACACCCTCTCTACCTGGGTCTTGATGGACATACCCAGAAAGTTTAAGACTTGGGTTGGAGTCAAGCTAGACTTCTCTGCATTTACAAGGATCCCCAGGTCCTTGCAAAGGTCTAGAAGTCTTCTCAGGTGATCCAGAGCTAGCTCCCTGGACGAGGCCAGGAGTAGCCAATCGTCCAGGTATCTTAGCAGACGTATTCTGTGCTTGTGAGCCCATGAAGATATGAGTTCGAAAACCTTCGTAAAGACCTGTGGGGTGGTCGAGAGGCCAATGCATAGGACTTTGAACTCGAAGATTCACCCCTGAACCAGAAAGCGCAGGAATTTCCGAGATGTGCTATGGATCGGCACTTGGAAATATGCATCTTTCAAGTCCACCGAAGCCATAAAGTCTCCTGGATGCACCGCTTGGGTCACGGAGGCTCCGGTCTCCATTTTGAATGGAGTTTGCTTCACAAACTGGTTCAAGGTCGAGAGGTCGATTACGGGTCTCCAACCTCCCGAGGCTTTCTCTACCAGAAAGAGGCGACTGAAAAACCCCAGGGAGGCGTTGGAGACCTCTTGAATGGCGCCTTTTAGGAGCATGCTCTGAATCTCCCGAGCTAGGGCTTGCTGTTTCCCTGGATCCCGAGGGATCTGGGAGGACGAGATCGGGGGAGGAATTAGAGGAGGAGGAGAGTCTATGAAGGGGATGCGGTAACTCCAACAAAGCACCTTGATGGTCCATTGCATGGCCTCCATAGCCTTCCACCTTCTCCAAGTCCCCTGCAGGCAATCCCCTACGTACTGTGAGGGGGGAGCTGTGACCCTATTTCTGTCTAGGGTTCCTCCCTCTGCCTTTAGCCTTAGGAGGAGCAGACTTTCCTCTGCCCATGAGTTTGGCTATAAAAAGAGGGACGGCTGAGGCTCTTGGCTGGGAGTGGAGTTGCGGTTGTGGTTTTGGGTTGTGGAGTTGGCTGCTGTTGCATTGTGCGAAGGGAAGCAGCTTTTTGCATCGCGGTGTCCTGCGTCTCTTTCCTCCAAGTATCTAAGACAGAGGAAACTGCCTGTTTAGAAAAGAGGAGAGGTTGCAGAAGATCCGAGTTCCTCAAATCTGACTTCTCGGTCTTACCGATGCTCCTACGAAGTCTGGAAACCACTGATTACCTCCTTTTTAGAATCCAGTTGCCCCACATGGTTGCAGTCGCAGCAGTTAGGAAGTTCATTGCTTTGGCCCCAGCCGCTAGGACTTCCTGCAGGGACTGCATGGAGTTCTGGTTTGATAAGTCTTCGTGACTCGCTAGGTAGCCGACTGACCATGTGTCAAACCAGGATAATGCCTCCAGAAGGGAAATTGATGCTGCTTCTATTGCCGAGGCTTCTGTGGCAGTGAAGGAGACTGGGAGAGAAGAGTCTCTCTGCAGAGCAGCCAGGTGTGAGCCTTGCTGTGAGGGGATCCAGGGTCAGAGGAGAAGGGTTGGCGTCTCTGACTTTGTAAAAACGCTTTTGCCTCGAAAATGGAAATTGCAGAAGTTTATGGGATCCTTGAGACTTCAAGGAACCCGTTTCCCCCGAGACCGCCTGCGAGACCTTCCTCAGACGGCCTGCAGTGTGAATAGACCAGGGAAGTTCAATTCTGGTCTTAGGGTTAGGTGGAGGACGACATAGTCTGTCTAAAGCTGGAGCGTCGGTATGTCGCGGTGACAGATGTAAATCCCCGAGGCGTGAGATATTACACATCGTTCTTAGAGCCCTCAGATAGGAGGAATCTAAATCCTTTGATGGTTGTTCTTTCGAGGAATCTTCCAGTCGCGCTAATTACTTGCAAGGGAGGGCGATAGAAGCCCGAGTGTCTGGAGGTAACGGCGACATAGAATAATCCATAGCCATTATTCCAAGGGAAGGCTAAGCGCTGGCTAATGGCGCCGCACCCGCCTGATCTTGCCTGGAAGTCGAAGGTCTAGGCGTAGGCGACCGAATTAACGGTACTGTCTCAGTAAGAGGTTGCATTGATCGGCGGTCTGGCGTTTTTCTTGTTTTCAACCGAGGAGAAGAAGGGTTGAACCCCTGTGTCTTCTTCCGAGGTTCTCGTGAGGCTCATATTCCGTAACTCATTAGGAAGTACGGGAACCGGAGCTGTTCTTTCTGAAACACGAGGGCGAGGTGAATGACCCCGCGCGGATATGTCCGGAGACTTGCGCGATCGGGAGGTTGAAGGACAGGAGCGCTCTCTCTCTGTTGATACGCAGCGACGGCGAGAAGAAGTGCTCTTTCTCGCTTCCCTAGAGCGATCCGAGCTCCTCAAGTTAATATATGAAGGAAAGGGATTGCGCTCAGAGTGCTATCTTTCCTTGGTTGCACTCCGGGCGCGATTAGATGAAAAATCGCTCCAACGGGAGCGCTTATTACGCTTAGGAGAACTCTCTCGTGACGAAGAGCGAGAACGTCTCATAGCGGTCTTCTTCTTACAGCGCCTAAATGATCTCTCGCGAGAGGAAGACGATCACGAGACAGAACGATGACGCGAGGATGCACTCTTCTTAAGTTTATGACAAGAGCGCTTATCTTCTCTCGGCGAGACATTTCGTGAAGAGATAGAAGGCGAGGAAGAGCGAGAACGATAACGTCTCTTCCTCTGTCTCCTCTCTCTCCGACGAGAACGTCTGGGCGAAGGAGAGCGAGCTCTCCTTTTCCTCTTCTCTCTCTCCCTCCTATCCTCCGAGGAGGAAGAAGACGATGAGGAGGAGGGGGAGGGGGAGGTATAGCGATGATCGTGCTTGCGACGTTGAGGTTTCGTAGAAGCGCAATCGAGAAGCGAAGTAGGCGCTGCGGGAGCTGAAGTTACTACATCTGCCGACACTTCAGCGGCCGCCGACTGGGTTGACGGGATGTAGGTGAGCTCCGGAACTCCCGAAGGTTCCAAAACAGAAGGGACCTGAGGTAAGACTGTGCCCGCGAGGAACTGGTTCCACACTTCCACCGAAGGAGAACCAGGAAGTCCAAGGGCAGGCCATACCGCTCGTACGTGATCTGGAATAGAAGCAGTGATAGAGTTACTCCCGATGGTGGAAGAAATTGTCCCACTGGGAGGGGCAGCATGATCCGCCTGACCAGGGGGAATGGGGGTTAAGTCAATGGTGCCACTCTTCCTTGACTTCCCTCCAGAGGAAGGAGGCAAGGAAGAGTCTGAAGGGAGCGATCGAGAGGTCAATGAAGAGGCCCGAGACCCCTTAACTTTCGACGGCGAATCTAGAGGTAACGAATCCCTCTTGGATTTCTTATTCCTCTTCACGAACTTATCCCACTCAGAGGGCGACCATTCTCTACATACTTGGCAGGGGGAGCCCTCAGAACACCTATGACCTCTGCACGAAGGGCATAGGGAATGAGGATCCACCTCCGGTGGTGACATGAATGTGCCACAAGATTTCGGGGGAATCCCGGGACACTTCCTCATAATAGAGGACATCACATTTAATAAAGAAATGAAAAAGAAAAAGTTAATCAAAAACACACTAAAGAAAGGCTAGTCTGCCAGTCAAACAAAGGCAGGAGCAGCGGTGTTACCACTGCGACGGCTAGAATTCGATTGAAGGTATTCAGTAGCTACCGACCGGCAGTCCCCCCCCCCCCCCCCCCAACAGGTGGATAACTACCGGCCTGGTTGTTAACGACCTTGTTAAGGTTTTCTGCCGTATTTTCCAGCCGGCGCTAGAATATCTCCTATAGTAAAGAATGAGGATTTGTATTGAGAGTAGGAACAAACAAGAATTACAATTAATTCAAGCAAGAATATTCACTACATGGGAGAACCGCTCAACCCTCCGGCGGGAAGGGGGTTCACTACGGAGATGAAGCTGAAAAGTTGAAAGTTAAATTACGAACAATTATAATTTCACTTAATTATTATTATTATTATTACTTGCTAAGCTACAACCCAAGTTGGAAAAGCAGGATGCTATAAGCCCAGGGGCCCAAACAGGGAAAATAGCCCAGTGAGGAAAGGAAACAAGGAAAAATACAGTAAAATATTTTAAGAACAGTAACAAGATTAAAATAAATGTTTTCTATAAAAACTATAAAAATACTTTAACAAAACAAGATGAAGAGAAATTTGATAGAATAGTGTGCCTGAGTATACCCTCAAGCAAGTGAACTCTAGCCCAAGACAGTGGAAGACCATGATACAGAGGCTATGGCACTACCCAAGACTAGAGAAAAATGGTTTGATTTTGGAGTGTTCTTCTGCTAGAAGAGCTGCTTACCATAGCTGAAGAGTCTCTTCTACCCATACCAGGAGCAAAGTGGCCACTGAACAATTACAGTGCAGAAGGTAGCCCCTTTGGTGAAGAAGAATTATTTCGTAATCTCAGTGTTGTTAGGTATATGAGGACAGAGAAGAATCTGTAAAGAATATGCTAGACTTTTCGGTGTATGTGTAGCAAAGGGAAAGTGAACCGTAACCAGAGAGAAAGATTCAATGTACTGTCTGGCCAGTCAAAGGACCCCATAACTCTCTAGCGGTAGTATCTCAACAGGTGGCTGGTGCCAAGGCCAACCTACAACCTAAAATTAATGAAACCATTAGAAAGTTCAACCTAACCCGCGAACAGGAAAGGTGCTCCCCTCGCAGAGTATACTGGCAGCCGCCCATGAAAAGTGAGCGCTGATGACCTTCAGAAAGAGCAAGACAGAAGCCAAGCTTTGAGAAGGCTGCACTCCCTTCCCCAAGCAAATTCCACGTAGAGGGGAAGACGACGGCAACACCCCTGCGGCAGCGGCCGAGTTACACAGAAGGCTATCCGTCAACAGGATGACCGATGTCCAAGGAGGATAGGTTCTCCGTTCTTGAAAACCTGCCATAAATCGCGGTATCACACAAACAGCACCATACACTCTAAGGAAAGCTATAACATATTTATAAAAACATTAAGAATATTTCCATATATATAGAAGTAGAAAAACATAAGTAAAAAAGACAATGATTAATGGCAGTCCCAAATAGGCGAGGAGGAAAAGCGGCAAGAACCGCTTACCCTCCAAGCCAAAAGTAAAGTGAATCACAGTCACAGGTGTGTGAGTGAAGGGGGTGGTGAGCTAACTAGCAGGATGGGTAGTTAACCCTAGCTAAATTTTAATGGTTCGTCCTTTAAGCTTCGGTGAATACCTCTAATAAATAGCGTAGGTTTATATTCCAATTACAAATCATATTTCAGACAAGGACAACCTTTTCCCCCCATAAAGAAAATCAACTTGACAAATAAGGAATTTTATGCCCGTCCCTACCAACTCCATATTTAGTACACCCATTGTTTTAATGCAATTCTGACCATTCTCATTTTTAGTGTAAACCTATCGTTTTCAGTGTTTCCACCCAAAACCCTGCAATTTCCCAGGTGATTACTGTATGTTGATCTAGGAGGAGGGAAAAACATTAATGTATGGTTTGCCCCAATTAATAATGGTAAAAAAATTGATAAACCACAAGATAACCAGTTGGAAAAATATATAATTCATGTATTTGGCTACAAAATACCTTGTTGAAAAAATTTATAATTCATGTATTCAGCTACAAAGAAAGTATAGGTAATTTACACAGAAGTTTCAAAAGGATGATTCTGAATACATGTCTATGTTAAAACATATTTTTCATCTTCCCTTGTTGGTTTTATTCTAAATCCACGCAATTTTTTCCAAACAATTTTAATCAACTTTTTTTCAGTAAATCATAACCAGTAGCCTACATTCGTTCAAACTCATTACCATGAATTGCCGAGTAACAATTAGTGAGGTAATCAAATTCTAAGTTTGAATAATCAATAATTAACAAAAATACTAGCCCATTGGGCTAATACGCATAGCGAAATGTGTTCCGCTTGCCACAACATTGGAGCAAAATAGGAGTTGCAGATGAGCCAGCTGGGCGTGACAAATCTGCTGGCCAAGACGAGTCTAGCTGGGGAGGCAGGTCTGATAAGGCCTGCTCTGAGCAAGGGTGGAAAATGGCCAAATCCAATTCCCAATAATAAATCATTGGTAAATACATGATACAGTGATGCCTCAGCATACGAAAGTAATCCGTTCAGGATACAGTTTCGTATCCTGATTTTTTCGTATCCTTAGTCGCGTTTTACATGTAAATAGCCTAATCCGTTCCAAGCCTTACAAAAAGTCACCTTTTCTTTCATAAACACGCTAAACTGTAGTAATAAACATGCAATGCAGCCATTTCTATCATTCAATAATTAACCCAACCGTTAAAAACAGCCTAATCCATTCCAGAAACCACCATGAGATTATTCAATAATGTAGTTATAGCCTAGTTATCCCCTCCAAGCCCTAAGAAAACGGTCCATTTTCTTTACTACTGTATAAAAGTTATGGTACTGTATGTAAAGCATTTGGATCAGTGAAGGTGTATTGTTACCTGTACACCTAAATTAAGGGTTGATATCCTGAAAAAAAAGGTACTGTACTCTCGTAAGCTTTTCGTATCCTGAAAATTTTTTCGTATACTGGGGCATAAAAATCTTTGTATCGCTTTTCGTATCCTGAATTTTTCGTACGCAGAAACTATCGTATCCAGAGGTATCACTGTACTTATTTTTCTAGCCAAATACATGACCCATATATTTTTCCTATCCACTATCTTGTGTTTTATGCATTTCTAACCTTGGTTATTGGGGAAAACCACCAGTTCATGAGTTTTTGGACCCCCATATATAAAGACAATTATGGGGGACACCAATAGGAAACCAGGGTTTTTTGGGTGGGGAAATGTCATAAATGAGTGATCTGCAGCAACAATATTGGTCAGAAATGCTAAATAAACACAAGATAACTAGTTGGAAAAATATAATGGTACATGTATTTGGCTACAAATTTGGGTGTGCGAAAACAGGACAAAACGGGATTATTTAACAGTTTCGAGATTTGTAAAAGGCTACAAAACCTAACCAACCCACCTAACCTAACCTAGTAGTTCACAGGTAACAACCCTTAGCAGGGGGGGAGCCCCTGGACCCCCTTCCCAGGTCACAAACTAAAAGCAAATAACAAATAAACCAAATAAATCCTTACATTATGATAAAGTAAATCACAAGTAATTCCTCACCATATGCTTAACAACTCTGTCTTTTTTTTTTTTTGGGGGGGGGGGGCAATCTTTACAGAAACGTTGCAGTACAAAATGTGCTAGTCTTCCCTAAAAACTAAGTCAGAATTGCACTTGGGACCCTTTAACCTATGAGGGATACCAAAATGAGCTTTTAAAAAATATGCATCATATTTTCGCAGTTATATTTTTAAATTCACACGAGTAATAATAGCTATAAACTGAACAGAGAGCATTTTCATCATGATCAAATATCGACATAAATGAATTTACACTATTAAACATATAGAGAGAAATGCCAAGCTAGCCAACACTTTTCTTATAGTGAATTCCACTTTTGCTTGTAATTAAAGTACTGTATCATATATCTAAAGTCATGGCAAACATAAGCTCCACTGTTTTACCGTGTTTCATTATCATTAGGCCTACTCGGTTTTCATTACGTTGACTTTTTATTAGTGGCTTCTTATGATGATGACTGGTGGAAACAACAAAGTTAAAAATAGTTAATTTAAATATCATACAACTTTACCTAGTAATTAATATATTTTAAGGTATTTCAAACGTAACTGAGGACGATATCTAGCGCAAAGCCATAGGTTTTCAGTTACTGTACAGTAAACCACCCACCATTACTGAAAACTATGGCTTTCCGATAGAAATCATTATCAAACACCTTCAAAATACCTAAATTTACACCATATTCCTTTTTTTAACGCAGCAAAATTGGTATTACTGTACTTAAGGTCGGGGAAACCTTTCCCAAGTAAAAACCAACTTTTCCCTGCTAAACAGGTCTAAGGCTAGTAACATAGAACATAGGCTAATTAAAAGCACTAACAATAGCCATTGAAATTTGTAATTGATAATGTCCGAGTAGGAGATATATAACTAACAATGATAAACTTGCACTAACCTTATATTTTTTCAGGTTTTAACGTAGCCATAATCGTAGAGACGTTGTCAACAAAGAATTAGGAATCAGGAACCACCACATTTGACTTAGCCTGTCATCAAGTTTTGACTTCATATTTGAGGTTACAAATGGATTCCGATTTTATGACAGGATCCTATACATTTGATCATACACCTCCAAAGTGTCTTCTCAATTTTGTTTTTCGTCTGTGTACGTAATAAATGGAAAATTCGAAACGAGTACTTGAGTCCAAAGAACAATACAGTAACACAGACAGTACGACCAACGACTATATAGTACGACTACAAACAATGGACATTCTTAGATTAGGCTATATATTTTCGTAATGTTAGAGATATTTTTTTCACATTTTTTTTTTTAATTTGTTCATTCACAATTATTTATTATAATTTTTTATCTTATTTCCATCCTATATTTGTATGATATGCTACTGTAGGAAAAGGAAAACCAAGATTTATTTTTGAAGTAAGATTAGAAAAATGATTACACTGATTAAATAGTTTGTGATTTGTCATAAAGCTATTTAAGCTAAAGACATAAATTAATGTTTTCGGTGAAAATGTGCATTAAATCAACGAGATTCCTATTACATGGCATTGTTGTACTGTATTACAGGGTAATGTAACCTAGGGGAAAACTACTACCCTGTTTTTCTATAGAAAAAGATCCGTTCTCTTCGAAAAGTAAAACTTAACCTTCCTTTGTCATATGGACTATCCATAAGAGCAATATTTTTTTTTCTTTGCAAAACTGAAAAAAATATGAAGATGACCGGCCAATTTCTTCAACAAACATAAAGGCTACAAGAATATTTATCGGAATTGCAAGAGACAAAATGGATTAGGCAGGCTTTAAACAAAAAGTAGAATGCCAGATAAGTTGATTATACTGGAAGATAGAATTGAAGGAAACTGCACAGAGAAAATACGTTTGCAACAATCGTTGATTGCCAGCTAGCATTCGACCCTCGAAAGAGGAAAATTTCTATAAATTGTGATTGAATAAAATACAGATAGTAATATAATTGAATAAGCTGCAAATATGTCTTCACAAGATACAATAGATATAAGCTAAGTAGTAGGTTGGCCAAGACACCAGCCACCCGTTGAGAAACTACGGCTAGAGAGTTATTTGGGTCCTTAAACTGGCCTGACAGTGCTACATTGGATCCCTCTCTCTGGTTAAGGCTTATTTCATCTTTGCTGACACATACACAGAATAGTCTGACCTATTCTTTACACTTTCTCCTCTTTCCTCATACACTTGACAGCACTGGAATTACCAAACAAGTCTTCTTCTCTCAAGAGGTTAACTACTGCATTGTAATTGTTCAGTGGCTACTTTCCTCTTGGTAAGGTTAAAAGAGACTCTTTAGAAGCTCTTCTAGGAGAAGGACACTCCAAAATCAAACCATTGTTCTCTAGTCTTGGGTAGTACCATAGCCTCTCTACTATGGTCGTCCACTGTCTTTGGGGTATACATACTCGGGCACACAATTCTATCTTAATTCTCTTCCTCTAGTTATTTTGAAGTGTTATAGTTTATTTATGAAAGATTTATTTTAATCTTGTTATTCTTAAACATCTCTTGTAGTTTATTGCCTTTCCTCACTGGGCTATTTATCCTGTTGGAGTCCTTGGGCTTATAGCATCCTGCTCTTCCAAATAGGGCTGCAGCTTAGCAAGTAATAATAATAATAATAATAATAATAATAATAATAATAATAATAATAATAATAATAATAATAATAATAATAAAACGCTATAGTTGCTATCAATAGAACAACCTGAACTTCATTATAAGATATTAGAGCATCTTCATGAAAAGTTATAGCCATCATGAATAAGATATAATGTTTCCGAAATATTCATCAAATAGTTCTTTGAATATCAAACAAGATTTGTCAGGAAAATAAAGAAATAGGCCACATTAGAAATAAAGCAAAGGGAAAATTTTATGTTTTCAAGCTTAGAGAAAATATTAATAAAGATGACACCAGCATGTGGAAAACATATATAAAAAGAAAAGAAAAAATAATAGCATTCAAGAATGATTGAAACTGAATCTTATGAGAAAAAAAAATTATTATTGCCCTTATTTCAGTGAAGTGGTTATCCTGGAGAGTACAGTACTATAAGCTATTCTTAGTGTGTTGGCTCCACCAAATGACCAATTTTATCTAACATTTTGTGTTTTGGTCTATGGGTTAGATATGCATTATCTCTGTATATAGCTGTGTACTTGTTGTTTTTGTTCTCAAGTATGATATATATATATATATATATATATATATATATATATATATATATATATATATATATCTATTTCTCTTTTTAATATATATATATATATATATATATATATATATATATATATATATATATATATATTGCTATTTCTCTTTTTGATATATATATATATATATATATATATATATATATATATATGTATATATATATTGCTATTTCTCTTTTAATATATATATATATATATATATATATATATATATATATATATATATATATATATATTTACATATATATATATATATATATATATATATATATATATATATATATATATATATATATATATATATATATTATTTGGGCATGTTACTTTACATTTATAATGAATAGAGAATATCTTAGTGGTATCTAAAAACCGAAGACCATCTCTTCGGACAAACTGCTCCAGACAGCTTTTATGATAACGAAAAATGCTTTTACGTTTCTCCATATGTTATTTGGCATTAATATATTTAAAATCATTCGTGACTCTTGATCAGGACATCATTGGTTGAGTAATAGAATTACTTTAATATAAAGGCTATGGTGATGAAAATTTTAAGATAGAAAACCATCTGGATATGGCGACATTAATTACAAAAAAAAAAAAAAAAAAAATCAGAGTAGCCTATCCCAAAGCGATCATGAAGAGTAAATTAGTCCTCTTTTATGTTAATGCTATTTCTAAATAAATCTTAACTTTATTCCTGTTACTTAACAGTAGATGGAAACTTTTAACTTAATGGAACACAGGAAAGATGTGTTGATACTCTGGCAATTGTAATGAAGTTGGCAGCTTGGAGCAAATTAGCAAAAAAGTAGAATTGTCTATGGTATCAATAATATTACTCCGTGATCATATGTCATCAGTTGCTGAATGATCTTCATTTTCTGAGTTGGAACCATAAGGGTCTTCTAATAGAGAACCGGTCTTCAACCATTCTAGTAACCTGAGCAACTTCATTTCCTGATCCCAATGCTTTCCAATGAATTGTTAAAAAATGGCAAATCCTCCAGGTATAAAAGAACTCTTAGTCCCAGAACCATTTACCATTTTGAAATAGTGTTGGGTAGAACTTGAGAAACTGCCCTCAGACCAAAAAAAAAAAAAAAAAAAAAAAAAAAAAAAAAAAAAAAAGTGGGCACTTGAATTAGTAAACCTCTGACTCGATGATGCATATATATATATATATATATATATATATATATATATATATATATATATATATATATATATATATATGTATATATATATGTGTGTGTGTGTACATATATATATAAATACATACATTCATTGGAGATAACAATTTATCGATTCTATCCAAAATGAAATGGGAAACTAAGGTGTTTGAATTGTCTTAGAAGTGGAGTCTCAAAATACTTGGATAAATAATTAGAATCAGAACTTACCTTGAACAACTTAGATTTTTCTCAGCAATAATTTCACTATGAAAAAAGATACTTCACCACAGTCGGGCTCTTCCTTTGTCTTCTCTTCATCCTCCTCCTCCTGTTCAGAAGGATGAACCAAGACATTAGTTACAGGTTTTCTGTTGGTGTACATCTTTGTACACGAGTTGTGGTACCTTTGTTTACCAAGGGACTTCTTTCAGCAGTCGAGGCACTAGTTAAAGTTAAAAAGTTGCGGGTTTTAGGTCTCCACTGAGACGATCTACCTCATTCTCCTCGGGCGACCACAAGCCAGCAGAGACTATCACTAGCCCCCTCTAATCCTAGCGCTAGAATTAGAAAATTGAATACCTTTACCCCCTAATTGACTTTATTTCAAGTTAAAAGATTAGGCAGTGTTCTTGAAAAAAAAATCAAATAGCCAAGAGCTGAGCAATGTGCTTCTTCTCGTCGAGGCTGACAGAAGGAAGATGTCTTCTAGAGTTCTAGAACTTCTAGGTGTAAAAAACATCCCAGGTAGTGTTGTCATCTGCATGTATAGTAATGGTTCTCAGTGGGTGATAGACATTCAACATTAGAGGTGCTGTCCAAAAGAGCCTGAATCACTGAATTTCTTTGTATGTTGATAATGCTTGCCCTAAGGTAGGGAAGACAATATTTCTTTGGTATGTTATGTCATATTGGATTTTGTGTCCTAGTATTTACGGGTAAGTTCTTGGTATCCATGCAGATCAAAATCTAAAAAATAATAAGCAACATTACAACTTATAGCAGTAGCTTACCAGGCTTCTCAAGATTCTGAACTTGCAGCCTCTCTTCTGAAACTTCCTCATTTATGATTTATTGAAAGGAAAATCATAAAAGTGAATAACTTCTCGTGGGAATAAGAATAAACCAATTCAGATATCAATGTTTATTGAAAAAGTTGCAAAATTGAAATGACAATATTTTAAAATTTTACTTGATAATCTGCATTTGTTCTATAAACTTGGCAGATAGAAAATGCAAAAATATAAAACCTACTGACACATTTCTATGATAATTTTTCATGAAATCAACAGATGTAGCCTAGATATTACTGAGGGATACATTGGTACAGCGAGGCAAAATTGAAATATTTCCCTTTATTTAGCCTACCAAACATCAGAAAAAAATGAGTTTGGGTAGGAAAGATTTCTTTTAGCTTTAAATAATTTCCATTTAATCTCAATATTCATTATCTTGATAGTCTTTAACAGCATATTACAGAAGTTTTAATATGATATTATGTTTCAAGGAAGTTACTATGTCCACAATTCAGAATTTGGCAATTTTGGTAAAGAACAGTTTATGGTAAAAGTTCAAATTAATAAATAAATACTCATTCATATTTTTCTTAAGCAAACTTAATACATTTTGTGCACTTCTTTTCTTATTTTTATACTGCCTATCAAATATAGTTTAAGGTAAATAACCATTTTTGTTACATATGAGTACTAAACATACTTAGGTCATGATGACATTCTCAAATAGTGCTTCTTTACAATCAATAACAGGAAAAACAACGTCCATAACAAAAGGGTTGCACCGGAGTCATTATAATGATTTATATTGAAGTTTATACAGCCTAATCACACAAATATTACTGAATTTTCTAGTCACTAACATATTTGTGATATGATATCTAGCAGACTATTTCCATGTTACTATTATCTTAAAACCATTGCTTAAATCTACTTATAAATAAAAATCTGACTATATTTTGAGATATTTAGAATATGTACAAACATAAAAAAATAAATATCAAAGTAGGCACTTACAAAAGGTAATAGCTTTCCTTAGGCTTGCGGAAATCTAGCTTAATTTAGCGTTTTATTTCATGCATTAAAGTAGTGTATGTCATGATTTCCTGTTCCTGGGGACATGCTACCATTAGCAAAATTATTATAGTCTACTTATGGTTCATAAAATTGTGCTGATAAGGCAAACAAAGAGTGTGATAAGTAAAAGTACTGTGGTCAGTCAATGGTGATAAAAAATTCTAATACAGTATTATATTGTTATAAGAACTAAAAGAAAATCTATTTGAAATAATCTGGAAAAGGTATTAGTTATGGGGCTTTTGCATATAATTTTTCAGCACTTCTATTAAAGTACAATACCATAAATTAGTTTATCTTAATCATGTTGGGTTTTAAATCAGTTCATCTTAATCATGTTAGGTTTAAAAACAGTTCATCTTAATTGGGTAGTGGTAGTGGTGGTGGGGGGGGGGGGCATAGCTGTAGAGAACGACACCTCATAGTAACGGGGGATGTTGAGGAGGGAGAAGTCTAATTGGTAAGGGACCTCTGGTAGCGGTTTCACACGCCCAAGTTATTATACCGACACCCTATAAGGGTGAGCAAGCTGGGTATATTCCTGGCATTCCATGCAACTTTTTTCTCTGGTATATTTAGCAGTATTTATACCTTAGAAATGGTGCTTTAAGGAGCATTTCACTGGGCGACACAGGTCCCTTGCCCAGAAATAGATTTTTCCTTCGTCAAAATCCCTTAATCACCACCAGCTCTTGGATATTTTAAACTACGGTATGTCATACATATAATCCCTGCTATAGTTACGAGGAACAAACTGTTTATGCAATAATTTAATTTTAACTACCGTATTTGGAAATTATTTCTAATGAAATATCTACAGTGTATTATACTGAAAAATTGAAAGTTGTAGTCTAGTCCATTAGTTCTTGATATCTAAGAGAACGCACTGCAGCTGTTTTATGCAATGAATGATATCGTAAGAGAATTTCCTTAAGGTTTTAGCCCATATTGTACAAGTTTGTTGGGTGGATGGTTATTTTTGGGGCATTCAACCTACTTCTAGTATTTTATATTTTATATTGTTGGTTGTTAAAATGTAGACAAGTGAAACCACAGCTTTTGAAATTACAGGTAATACGAGCTACTATTGCTTCAAATAGGATAAAGGTCAAGAAACTGACATTAATGTAATAAGGGAAGAACATACTTCCCCAGTAATGCTAATGAAAATCCTGTAAAAAACATCTCATGTAATACAATAAAATATAATAGAATGGTAAAATAAGAATTTTTCCAGCATATGTAAGAATGAACATTACTAGATGTTACAGTGACTACATATTTTCCCATTTGACTTTATTCTTGACATTTTGGGATAAAGATCAATTAAACAATGAATTTTTAGAAAACCATATAAATTTCAGCTAAGTGGCTCTTTTTGAAATGTATTTATATTAGTATTTCATTTAGTACTACAGCATGCTTTACTTAATACCATAACTTTCCGAGTCTATTAGTCATAAAATGAGTTACAAATAACTTTATCAATTACAGCATACATAGTGGAAAATTCTTTATTTGACCTCACAAAATCCACAAGGAATTCTTCAAGGTCAAACAACACTTGTTAAATTTTTTTCATGCACAGTTAAGTGGACTATGATTCTAATAGAGTAGCTCCATAGAACTTAATTACCACAAAATTCAAGAGAAAACCTCAGAGGATTTTATTTACGACAATGCCTCTATTCACCAGACCCTAAAAACTTAACTCTATTTGTGATGGCAATTTTCTGTTCATAAGAATTACTTTCATAAACATAAATAAAAAAGATTAAAATTATATTCAATAATTCTTATTATAAATCACCTAATGTAACTTTTATTAAAGTCAAAACTTATTTTCAGCTTCAAAACACTTCTAAAACATAAGTTGTATCTACTAAAATATTTAATGGTGCCTTTGGAATTACGAGTAATAATTATCATATTAAAAGTTATTTTAATCTATATACAGCCTTCATAATGGTATATTTATCCCCAAACTCAGTCTTTTACCTGATAAGAAAGTACATGTATTGCAATTTAATGAAGCATACACACCCTTGCTTTGAGCCAATCAACAGCTATCAATCATCTCCCTCATATTTTGCGTAGTTTGGAAAGAAGATGCATGAGGTCAAAACTCATTATATGATTGCTAGAATATAAAAAGTTTTTTTCATCTAAGCCAATGAATTTTATATTTATCTCGATATTTGAGAAATCCTTAAAGATGCAGGGTAAAATTTTAGTCATTCAAATATCTTTTTCATGAAGTTTCATATCATAATGAAGTCTTTTTACCATGCATCAATGAATAGTGATTCCAGTATATAAAGATAAGATTGGAATCCCATAACCAGGTAAAAGAGCTTCACTGAAAACACTAGATCTAACTTCTGGTCACCATGTAGTTCCAAGTACTGATGCAATTAACATAACAAGAGGGATATATCCCGCATCATATCCGCAGAGCAATATCTAGAAATTACAATGTATGGAATAAAGAGCATATCAAAGCACATAAATATTCAGTTTTTACAAGTCAAAGCTGTTAGTGTTAATTACCATAATATATTTGTTCATATTGATTTTCTTAATGAAATGTGGAACAGCTGTATAACATTAGTGTAAAGGCAATTACATCTACAATACAGACCCATGAATAAACTCCCACACGCTTATGTACTGTACATAGACAAAAGTGAAAAATTATCTACAAACTACTATAAATGGAGAATGTTTGATAGACTGATCATAATCATATTTAAGTACGTGTTTCACAGACATTAGCGAAGTTGGCATCTGAAACTGGAAGCACCAGCAATGAACATGCCTTTAGACATAAATATGAGAATCTATTGCCTTCAATAGTGAAAACAAAGAACATGTGTTACTGGAGTCTAAAATGTATAATAAATATTAAATAACTGAAAGGTGTCATAGAAAAGTATGATGTGATGGAATAAGAGTGAAGTCTTAGCTCAAACTTACTTATGTCTCCATGCTTTGAATGAAAACACCTAATATCTGGAAAAAATAGTAAACCTTAATTTTTTTTTTTATAAAACAACTTGATCACTTCTCTAAGTCCTAAATCCAAATAAACACTATGCAAATATCATCACAAATGCTATTATGTCAGCTTTAGTCTGTGTGACTTGCAATGATCTCTCTCCACTTTCCTCTCTCGAGCACATTTTATCAGAATTCTCATTGGATCCTGTATTTCAATTTCTCAATTTCCTGGGCTTTCAAACTAGTCTTCATTCTGCAACTTCTATATCTATTAATTTTTTTTATTTCCTTATCGTATTTCAAAATCATCGCAAATCCATTCTCACTTTGCTGGTCACCATGATGTATCTCCCGCACTTTCTAATTTATATAATCTTTTCTACTATGGTGATAACTTTTAAGAATCTGTCTTTATCAGTACCGATGTTTCTCTTGCAAAGAATATTAGGCTACAGTTGATGTGTAATGTAACCATCATAAATCTTTTCTTTCTACTTATATACTGAAAAGAATATTTTCACTTAACATTAGTCTGCTTCAGCAAACAAAAATGTCTGGATTTCTTTCAAATGCTAATCATAAACAAAAAATGTAAATGAAATTAAAAGCTTGAGCTAAACTTCTTTCTTTAATAAATTTGCTTGCCAATTTTCAATGACAATAACGACATTTTCTTGAAAACCCATTTCAGTTTTCTCTTAAGTAAGACCTTGACTTTAAATGTGACAGGAATCCAGTAAACAGATGGAGTTTTATATAAAAAATAAATAAAAGTCAAGCACTATACCCATTCACAAACATTTTGCATAGAATGAGTAACAATATTTAAAAAAATTAAAACAATGGTAAAAATATCTATACGTTTACTAAAAAAGATTTCATTGTGGGCTTCTGAAGGCATGTAAGACGAAGTGTTTTTTTTTTATCAAAATAGACTGTGTATGTGAGCACAAGTAAGAAAGATAGAGAAGTTTCTAAATAGTATTTAATATATTTGCATATAAAAAAACTAAAAACTTTCTCAATTATGTGAAATATTATATTAAAATCTATTTTCACGAACTCAGTCTTAAAATTAACACATTCAACACCATAAAAAATTGGATAAAAATAATGTTGACATGAAAGTTTCACAAATATGGGTAGTGGACTACTGTAGGGTGATTAACATCTATTACTATTTGCCTTCAATACATATAAAAATAACTTATCTAATATATTTTCTACCTTAACTTAAAATATTGTATACAGTATATATCAATTGATATTTAAGATAATACCCCGTGAATATTAAAAAAAATAAAGTTCTCTTGTGAAAACCTTACATACTAAACAGAGGAAACTCTTGTTTTACGCAGTAATGGATTTCAATTCCAAATTAATGTCTTCATTGTCCTCATGGTCATCATCATCAGTTGGTACCAAATAATGACCTTGGTTTACCGGCCTTCGCAGAGAGCCAAATATCCTGAGAAAATAATTGAATTACTAGAACAGTTTAAAATTCATTGCAATTTATTTATGCGCCATAAAATTGATTTAATTTAAAATGAATAACCTATGTAGGTTCTAAGTATTGTAATTGTTCAATGTATATAAATGTCATAAAACAATTCATTGTGATAAGTAACTTCTATAAATAAAAAAAAAACCTGAAAGAGAAAATAAAAAAATACAGTAAAAGTGTGGTGAATATCTTGGAAATATTTTATGACACAAAGATGACATTTATATTTAAGCACTTGGGAAAGAACATGTTTCTCATCAGGGACATAAAAATTAGATTGTCATGCAATGACACAAGTAAAATTCTGATGATTACTTTGACATCATAGACCTTCAAGACTAAACTCAAATAAGCACAAGGTCTCGGTAGGTGGGGAGCGGGGAAGCCAGTGAGCTATGCAGTGTGACTATATCTCCGGGTGAATATCATAATCTGTTTGGCATATAATTTTCTTAGAATACATAAAGCTAGACATTAACAAATGAATGCTAAAAGAATTTATAAAACAAAACTAGTACAAAAATTAAAATGCAGCTCCTCAAAGCATATATTTCAGTATGGTCTAGACAGAATTACATATTAAGTCCATATCAGTAAAATCTTCAGCTTCCGATTAAATTTCAGTACTGACCACCTTTATGGCATATCTTCTTATTACCTAATCTACTTTTTTGATCTCCCTAAGTATTATCCATATTATTATTGCTAGCTAAGCTACAACACTAGTTGGAGAGGTGGGATGCTAATAGCCCAAGGGCAGGGAAAAATAGCCCAGTGAGAAAAGGAAAAAAAATATATGAGAAGGGATGAATAAGGAATATAAAATATCTTAAGCTCATTAACAATGTTAAAATACACCTGTAAGACAGTAAGTACTGTACTGTACTTTATATTGCTGCATTGCACAAACTTACAATAACTACTATTGAATCATAATGCTAAATGATTAGTATCTATAAAATGCTTCATATTTATAAAAGTTGGGTTGAAATAAAAAAATCCAGAGATTAGATTTACAAAACTGCAAACAATTTCACAATTTCAAAACCTCTTTTTCTAACACTTTCACGGTCACATTTGCATGCCTCACTGGTACAATAGTATGGGAAGATAAAAAGCATAAAATTGATTTAAAGCTGAGAATAGCCATCAAGCTTCTGAGCTAAATCTGACAACATTTCCAAGTGTCACCTGAATAAACATGAATTACATTTTACAGGATATGGGCAATGACAAACATTGTTCTTTTTATGGTTAACATGGAATAAACAAAAAGGCTGTAGTGCAATAGTAAGCATTTTCAATTTAAATCATGCAGCAAAGGGTCAAATTATCAATAAAATCATGCAAAAGATTTGACAATTAAAGCAAAGCATGCACTTACGAATCAGTCGACAAGCATAAGCTTATTAACTAAAGCTGAACCACTAATGACTCAGAGGGTACCAGGGTAGGTTGGTGCACCATGTCCCCACCACCAAACTCATCCTCATCATTACCAACACCACCCTCTTCCAACAGTAAGCCATTAGATCCCTCTGAAAACTCAACTGAAGAAAGAAGTTCCTCCATTTCCTCATCATTCTCACCTCCTATCTGCACACCTGTTATGGCGTTGAACCTGCAACATTCCACTGGTGCTAAATGACATAATAACCTTACATTATAGCAGTCATCACTGCTATAATAATAATAAAGAACTCTTCAAAAGACCAGATGTTAATCATGAAGAATAAATACTGATTACCATAACCCACAAAAAAATCAAGAGGTTTAATCATACGAATAAAACTAAACATCACATCATCAGAGAATCAAGTCATAAAACTGGTGTGATAATATTAATCATGTAATCATTATTCATACACATCATAACAGAATCAAGTAATAAAAATGATGTGATAACATTAATCATGTAATCAATACTTATACTTTAAAAGTCTCTTAGTCTTAAACTTTCTTTTTACAATCCACCAGCTACTATACAAACTTGATGTATTATCAGTAAAATATCAACTTAAGTCAATAAAGTCAATATTGAAATGTAGTAAAAAGTAGTGAATGTCTTGATGTGAAAGCTCTATAGGAAAGTTTTACAGCTATTTGAAATATAAGTGCAACTACGGAAGCCTCATCATGTACCTGGCTTTTAGGGATTTAGTATAGCTGCATGTACACTGGCCACCATACCTCATACCAGAACACTGGCATTTATGATTACTACGTCGGTAATAGCTGCGAAGGTTGCTCCTCATTCTGAAGAGGTAAGGGACACACTCACGATATGCTTGTAGTTCTTAAAAAGTATCCACCAGGGATTAGTATCAATATAATGAACAATGATGAAAATACAAAGATATTCATCTGAAGGTCCATAAGGATAGTTAGAAATAATAAAGCTGGAGCTAAGTCCTCTCCCTATTCAACCAAAGCTAACCAAATACATCGAACCACCACTCACAATAACAAAAAGCCACATCAAACCAAAATAAAGATCAACCACAGATACTTCATAGTGCTAAGTAAAATATTTTGGCAGTGATGATTTTAACTTTTGCTCTTTCTTATGCCCTTGAGTAACAATTCAGAAATTCTTCTATCAATTAATAATACTGTACATAGTTTAAAGCTATGATTAAAGGATTTAGATAAATTTACAAATATCAACTTATAATTAGGCAAATATTTATAAAACTGAAATGTCCATAAAGAACTACAGTATAGTATTAATAATGTACTTAACTATCACTAATGACATAGCTTTAAGATTAAAAGCAAATGCATACTGTAGTGCAATGTGATTTTTGCATATTCATGGATGTTGTATTAAATACACACACCAAACAATTTTACTTAGTAACTCAGGTAATAAACTTTATGACTATTTGTGAATCTATTGATAAAGCAAAACACACGAGCACATCAAACCCATTACAAAGACAAGTATAAAAAAAATCCAAACAACTACACATAAGTGTTCCACCTGAATAAAAGCTCAAGACAAACACCATGCATTTGTCAATTACAAATACTGTGCAGACTCTCCAAATAAACCTAAATTTTCTAAGCATATAAACCGCATACCGTACATTTACATGTTCCATGAAAAGGCACATATCTGAAGTTCATGAATAACCACCACTAAGAAAATTGAAAGTAAGGAAATGATGCATAACTCCTGAATAATGAGTACCATATCATATACATGGAAGGTTCTCTCAAACTATGGATCATGCCCATCTGGACATCTACCATCTTACTGGCAGAGACCACCATTCCGAGTTAAGGTCACAGCAAAATGTATTTTTTATCATAAATAAGCAGTCATGAAAACTAGAATTCTATGACTCTCTCTACAAGTGTACGAACATTTTTCAGATCACTACTATACTTGAGCTCAAAATAATAGGTCATGTTTATTGATACCTATGTACATAAGAAAAAATTACATTACAACAATATATAGCTATATTCTGTATGTAGATTTTAATAAATGTGGATGAATATTGTTTCAAGGCCACCTCCTAGAACAGTTGTTACTCATGAATATTCTGGACTATGGTATAATTGTCTGTATACTCAACATAAAGTAATGACCTAAAAGAGCTGGTTTTATTTAAGGCTTATAAGTTTAAAATTACTATTCTTAATCTGTCGCTTATGTAGACTGTTAACATGGTTGTAATTCATTGCCAACTAACAGCATTAAATAATGTAAGAAAGGCTACTAATCTTAAATATTTGATTTAAATAGATCATAACAGTTGAATAATCTAACTCAAATTTACTATTAAGAATAATGGCCCTTCCACACGAGGGGCACTCTGATTTGCCCATAATTCTTTCGCTTTGAAACAGTGTTACCAAATTAAGCAGTCCACGGCAGACAATACGGACTGGAAGGAACAAATGTATGACTTAAGCCAGATGCTGGGCAGTCAGAGTTGAGTCAGATAATAGTCAGGGGCCCATCCAGTACCTCAACAACGGGCACGGGCAATTTGAATGTTTGCCGGTTGTTTCCTCGTCTATGACGTCATCTACACTTGTGATCGTCATCCATACAACAAAATTAGAGACAGTGTCTGCCCGCCGTGAATTTGCCCCTCATTTGGAAGAGCCTTAAAGCAAAGGAATTTAGCCTGGTGTAATTACCTATTGACATTTAATCATCAATGGTGTTCAGCAGATGCAATTTTCTTAGTTAACAATTCTTTTCTTTAAAAACTGCAATTGGATCTTAGGTGTATCAAGGATGACCTTCGATCAAAGGGATTAACCGGTGGTGAGGTGTGGGACAGAGGTAGATGGAGAAAGCTGACCAGAAACACCAACCCCACATAGAAGTGGAAAAAGATGTAGACAAAGAAGAAGAACAAGAAGACTGATGTTTTTTCATTTGAAAGAGAATCTTATATACTAAAAGTTGTACATTAGAAAATTTTCTTATAAATACTATTTCATTTAAATATAAAAGGCACTTTTAAAAGCAACTATTTCTCGGGAGGAATTTTTCATTTTTTTTCTAAAAGTGAATGTACAATTTATAGGCTACAAAATTCCCTATCTTTTCATGTTTGAATGACAAAAATCAATTTAAAGAGTTGTTCCAATTGTTCTCCAAAAATATATTTTGAGAAATCGGGCTTCAATTTTTTTTTCTTTAAAGATTGAGTGAATAGACTTTAATATGTACGTATATGTATGAGGTTTTTTGGGTAATTTTCCTCACCACTAGGGATCATAAGGACATAATCATCATATGTCAGGGTTATTTACATGCCAGTGGGGAGCCCCTTCTCTCAAAATCCAAAACTATCACTTCCCACACACAAATACATATTTACTATATGTACTAAAAGCACACACATGAACAAGACGTGGCCAGCAAAATATAATCTAATCAGTTTATTTTTCTTGGCAAATTCTAAGCTTTTGGCATATTTCGTTAATAGTCTCTGACACTTTATGCATCTTTTAGTATAATCATAACAAAAATAGTAATTATATAAACTAGAAGACAAAGAAATTCGAAGAACGTACCTTAGAGAGACGGAAAGCAAACATCTATTTATAAATACTATAGAGTATATAAGAAAACTAATAATCTATTCCTCAGAAAATCATAGAAAGGGATAGAATTACTGTATACAAGATGTTAAAATAAATAGCTTTCTCTGGAATTCAAAAAAAGCAAATAAACAGGATTTTTAAAATAAAATTATGTATTTCGATACTCCCCGAATGTTCGCATTGCTACTTCTCCAAAAGCTCAGTTTGTAGGTATTTACCACCAAAAAAAAAAAAAAAAAAAAAAAAAAAAAAAAAAAAAAAAAAAAAAAAAAAAAAAAAAAAAAAAAAAAAAAAAAAAAAATTATTTTCTTTTCTTTCAAGAGATACATGCCCCCAGTGAAGTAATGGAACAATCTACCAGTTAATGATAAGCAGCATGCTAAGTTTCCCATTCATCAGTTACTCTGTTAAACCTGTTTCAT
Source organism: Palaemon carinicauda (assembly GCF_036898095.1). Lineage (NCBI taxonomy): Eukaryota > Metazoa > Arthropoda > Malacostraca > Decapoda > Palaemonidae > Palaemon > Palaemon carinicauda. The sequence continues at coordinate 163,355,393 of NC_090732.1, read as the reverse complement.
TAATATGTACCTATTAAATCTAGAAATATAAATTGGTTATACATTTCAAACTTTGTTGACATCTCTTTTCTTCACTAGCATCCCACCTCCAACAGTTTGTGGGAGTCAATATGAATATCAGGGGAGGTTCATAGAAATAAACAGAATCTTAATAATAAAATCTTTTATTTCTATATTCACCTGATATTCATATACATGCCCACTGATCTCCCCACTGACTTGTAATGTCAAGGAATAGGAGATACTTTTCAACTTAGAAAATGGGCAACTCTTAGCATGCTACTTACCATTAACCCCTATACTCAATTTTTTTTAATGAGGCACATTTGCACTGACTCGCAACGGTGCCCCTTTAGCTCAGAAAAGTTTCCTGCTAACTGATTAAGAGTTATCTCGTCCAACCAATCGGCAATCAGGAAACTTTTCAGAGCTAAAAGGGCACCGCTGCGAGTCGGTGTAAATCTGCCTCGCTAAAAAGAATTGACTATACATTGTCTCATTATGTTACTGGGGGTGCATATCTTTTTGAAAGGAAAAATGAAAAAATATTTGATAAATTTGTGGGGTAAATGTCAATAAAATGAGCTCCTGGAGAAACAGCAATATGAAAATCAGGTAAGTAGAGAAATAAAAAGATATATAAAAATTTTGTTTTTAAACTTCTGTATCCTAATACTGTATTTAGGTCCTACATATTTTCACAAAAATCCAAGACAAACTCAAAAAGGGTTCTCAACAATGCTGTTATGTGAGTACAGTATCTAGTTTCTCTAGGTTTTCATGATTATGTCAAACATCTAACTTAGCTGTCCCTTCATGTGTCTTCCATGGAGAATTTCCACTTACGAAAGTTATGCACGATAAAAGTATATATGAAGAACCACCACATAAGTAACAACTCCCCCGGTGTAGACTCCATCCAACCACATATGGTACCCACTGCAAATGGCTTGCTGACTGATGGATAAATTACTTTACACATGCAAAAGCAGAATAAATTCATGCACAGCTGAATCACAGAGTTCACATGCTTCAAAGGCAAACATCACTTGAAAGAAAGCAAAAGAACACAGACCTCATACAAGTTTCAAGGTTTAGTATTACAAATTCACACCCAATAAAACTATTTTCAAACAAATCCTTACTGAGCGAAACTTTTATTAGCAAACAAATCCACACCCAATGAAACTGTGGTATACAGAGTTATCATGAAGTCCTCTAAGGACTTATTCTGATCTAATAAAATGATGTGATAGAAACCTTATTTACTTTTTATTCTTCATGCATTTCCAAATGTAAAAATCAGCATTCTACTTGTCGAATGAAAGGCTTTTAGTCTACACAATACATTTTGAAGAATCAACTAATTAACAAACTTCTGATAATGAAAATCAATCCTTAAAAGTCAATTCTCTTTATAACAAGCAAAACTAAAATTTTCTATAAACTACACTACATTAGTCCCATGTCTACAAAAATATAAAATTTTAAATATATCTTTTCAATAATATATTTTCCGCTTCACAAAGAAAGTTGAGACAGAAACTACATATCAACTGAAATAGATGGATCTATAGATATATAAATTTAAGTCAAAAGGTAGGAATTGTTCACCCCTGAAGTGAAGATTAAAGTAGAATGAAATTGAAATTGATAAAAAGATGGACGGAAGGAAGTGGAAATGGAGGTAAAGAAGAAGGCTAAAAATGGCTGCAGTTAGGGCCCAACAGGATTCTTAACTACCCTTTTGTAATACGTAGAGTGTACAGTACCACATGAGGTATACTAATGGCATTAACTCCTACAGGGTCCACAAACTGCATTCTTGCTGTAATTTCATCAGAATTTTCCATTTTATTAACCTAATATTATACTATAATGGACACTTTTAAGTAGAAAAATCTTTCCAAACATTTATGCCATTCTTAACTCTTTGACAACTGATGGATGTTGTATACGGCGTCAAAATCTTCACCCCATGGACGACTGATGAACAATGTACATCCACAAATATAGATTTTCAAATATTCATAAAAAATTAAATTTCATGCCCAAACAAAAAATGGCTCTATGCTAGTCGAAGAGCCTTACTTGAACTAATACATCACTACGGGTCTCGAATGAAAAATCAACCCACATATCGGCTGCACGTACCGTAAGCTTCAGTCAGCCATTTTCTCTTGACTTTCCTAAGAGTAGGAAGCACATGTGGGTATATTTAGACTGGATATGACTCAGATTGTTATTTGCCTTATACCAACCCTTTCATAAAGAACTTGGGATATTTTAGTGATGGTAGTGATGTCTTGAGGAATGTTTTACAGTTCTAAGGACTCTTCTAAGGGACCACACCAGCAATTCGTATTTTCTCAGGAGAGGCAAGATGATGCAACTGTAAGCTCTCCTTCGATATCCGAGCAGAACTTGGTTAATTAAAGTGTGTTTTGGAGTCGCAACACGAACCTGACACCAAGAAAAATCAGGTTCGAGTTGCTGACAGACGATTCTGACTTAATTATGAGAGCAGAGGTGAATGTATCAGATTCAGAATTGAGTATTTGCCAAGTGATAAGAGGAGGGAATTTCAATAATGGTGACACAATGTGGGGGAAGGTGAAATGATAGTAAAGGTGTTTGTCACCATAACTAAGATATAAAGAAACGTGTAAGTGTTGGTGGAAGTGGGTGTCATATGAAGGGGGACACTGTGGTGTTGGAGAAGCTTTTGAAGGTTGTTTTGAGAGTAATTCAGGGGATGTTGGTAGTGTTGGGAGTGATGGTGGTGTTGACGATATTTTGTAACTAGTTTAGAGAGTGGTTTAGGGAGTGCTCATAGTGTTGGAGGTTGATGACCATTATCTTGAAGAATCCTGTTTTTTAATTGAGATTGATCTTTTAACTTTTATTAATTCAAATAATTTATAATTATCCTATTTTTGAAATATTTCAAATATCTTAAAATAAAAATCTGGAGTCCTGTATTTCAGGGATGGTTTGTTACCATTAATCTAGAACTTTAATTACCTCTTATACTTTGTTGAGAGAGAGAGAGAGAGAAAGAGAGAGAGAGAGAGAGAGAGAGAGAGAGAGAGAGAGAGAGAGAGAGAGAGAGAGAGAGAGAGAGAGAGAGAGAGATTGTGTGTGTCATGTTTAGAATGTTTTAAAGTAAAGCCTATGTAATACTAGCAGTAAGAGAGAGAGAGAGAGAGAGAGAGAGAGAGAGAGAGAGAGAGAGAGAGAGAGAGAGAGAGAGAGAGAGAGAGAGAGAATCATTCATATACTGTGTCCATGCTTGGCAACTGTTTTACAGTACCCTATGCAACTATTGTACAACACAGTTTGCTTTTTAATAGTAATGTACTTCAGTATAAAGTAAATAATAGAGCAAATGGAATGATAAATTGTAGGTCACTGGAGAAACTCATAAACAAACTCAGAAAGTTGAAACTAAGGTGTGCATCCCATGGAACAGAGGACAGGCTTGCATAAAATTGTGCTTACATTGTGCAATGGTAAAACATCAATTTTACCTCTTAAACACAGTATTCATTATGCATACAATAACCATACAACATACATCCATATACAACTGTGAATACACAATCTACTCATTTCAGTAGCCTATTGTGACAGTCTTTGAGCGAGATAGATTTTTTCTTTGCTTGATAAAATAGCATAATTTTGTGTGCTCTGTGTTTAGCACACTTAAATAATAAAAATAATTCTTACTCTAGATTCTATTCATTAGCCATATCCAAGTGTGTGCCTGTATAAACCAAACATTGTTGGGCCCTAAATTTAGAGCAGGCTAAATTCGCCTACAAAAGGCCAACCTAGGTTACTCACCTATATCCACAACCCACTAGGAGCTATTAGTGTGGATACAGGGATTACTGTACTATTTAAATATCAACTAACATCACATCTATATAATTGTGGGTAAGCATTTTCAAATTTATATATCGTGTTCTAATTTCAGTTTTAAATTTAAGCATATATTGTATACAAGATGAGTTTGCATTTATATAAATAAATAATGAATATTTAATATAGCGATAACTAGATTCTGTATACCACAGTTAATACCAATATAGGCATCTTTCCACTCAACGCAATATAAAATGAGAAGAAAAGAAACACTACTACCAACTATAACATTATATTATTAATTCCATTTAACAATCATAAGACACCACTATTATGAGATTTGGGGTAGTGAGGAATTTAATAATGCACTGTATTACACTTAGCAAATTACAGTAAGCATCTGTACATAAAAATATAAAGCTAGCTTACTTGTAGTGAACCCTGAATATAGGCCAAACAGCTACCCACATACATGCTGTGTACAATAATATAAAGTTGTACACCAAAAAATTTGCAGAAAGCATAGAAAAATATATACAAAAGTCTGGTGAAACTTGCAGCAAGGCAAAGAATTATAAGCAATGAAAGAGTAACATCTATGATGTATAAATAATAAGATTTACCACATAACTTTTAAAAGTAAAATATTAACAAATTATGTACTCAATACTTGGACTTTATTAACAAACACAATTTGCACGGGCATGCTAGTATTTAAATTTAACATGGACCTGTCTTTGTATAAATATTGTTATAGAAACATTATCACAAACAAGTCTAAATCTCCCAGTGCATTTAAACAATTTGATTTATTTTATAATTAACAAGCAAATATATATACTGTAAAGTAGTGACTAGAAAATGAGAGGTATACCTGTACCTTCAAAGGCAATACAATTTAAGTCTGATAAAGCAAAATAACTGAAACTAGTTTGGTATTTGCAATATAAGTACTATATAAACAATATAATGATAAAGAAATATTGACTTTTAAACTGAAATTTGCATAACTTGGGGATTTGAATATAATAATTTAGGACTAACAAAAACTGAGAAGTCCCCTCTATTGTATTTAAAAAGAAATTTAATAAAAGCATATTTGATTAGCATGCAAACTTAATTTTGTACCTTGATAATGCAGATGAAGGCGTGTTTGGTGCAGGAATATCATCAAGGCCACGATGAATTGAAATATTATCCTCATCGTCTAAACCTGCTAGACGAGACTCCTGCGCTTTATGGAAGTCCAACGTAGAGAGAGACTCTCTTGTTGGTTTGCGATAGCTGAAAACATAAAGGAAGAGGTAACTTTTATTCAAATTTGTTGGTCAATAATTTTTTATATATATATTTTATCTTAATAGCAGTTGTAAAGGGAAAAATGAAGTAAACATGGCATTAGGAAATCCATGATATGACTTGTAGAAGCCTTAATATAGTGCGAAAAAATAAGATTGAATAAAGGTTAAAGGTGGCTGGTTTCAGTTCCGGTTCCATCAGAATAGATGCTCACCAGAACGTCAGCCGGGCAAGCCCAACCCCCCACTGTGGTGCCCTACCACAGCAGTAGCCTACCCAGTAAACAGCTCAAACTCACGGTCCTGGGCTGGCATTGATCTCTTGCCACGCGAATGCGAGGCAAACATGTTACCATACTGGTTCTATATCAAAGCTGGTTAAATGTTGATGTCCACCCTACAACTAAATATTTCCCATTTTCTTTCCTTGTAATAGCCCTGCCCCTCTATTGATTTATTGGGGTTATATAATGGTGTATGACAATACCATTGTGTGGGTAAGTCCTATCCCTTTGTCTATCAGTTCTCCTGACGATAGGTTAAATTGCACAGTTTTGTCTGTACTCCAGATTGTGATTTTATGTTTTAGGAAGTTCAACAAGACAACTGACATTAATTATTATAGATTAAAAGGGGGATATCATCTGGTTTCTCTAGGTCTTCTTGTGAGAACTGTTCAAGAGATCTATTGCTGGGCGATGAATGATCCTAATTCGCTCTGTATCACATGCTTGGGGCAAAACTGTTATATGAATAATTGTTGAGAAGGAAGTAGTTGCTTCTTAGTTCCTCTTCAGAAGGATTATTTTCAGCTCATATCGGTTCCCATAAAAGATTCGAGTCATGCAAAAAAAGTGTCTTTTGATTCCAGGGAAAAGCCAGAAAAGACTAATCTAGTTGATTACGTTGGAAGAGAGATTGTTCGTATTTCTGTGATCAGGTCAGCTCTACAGTATACAGTACTAGCACTGGATTCCGATATCCCTCTGCCAGCTAAAGTAAGCAATCATGAGCAAACTTTATATAGATTTACTAATAATATGTAATGTGGCATATTGGACGGTTCCTGATGATCATGTCACAATTCCCAAATTCGTCTTTAAAAGCTCCAGTTGGAGCCAAGAAACTGTTATATCATGTTTTGAATGGCAGTGGGGATCAGCCTCGTATATGTTTGGCCACTACCTCATCTCAAATTTTAACTCCTGGCATTAATGTAGGTACTGCTAAAAAGACTTCCTTACCTAGTGCAGGAACAAAGGGAAGTAAACAAACAGCAGAACATCACTGAATGGAGGATTGACTAACAAAATCCACTATATAACACTGTTTTTTAATCTATAGGTCGATCAAGCATGAGTCTTGAAGTATACAGCATAATAAATACTGGGTAGTTTCCTTGGAATAATATAATTTTGTATATAAAAACACACTTTGTAAGTTCATTTAGACTCAAGTGTTCTTGCCAGAAATTGTTTAGGTGAAATACCATGAAGTGCTAATCTTTTTAACACAACAAAATTAAAAATTCTAGTATCCTTTAATGATGAAAAAACCTTTCTTACTTAAAAAAAAAAATAGCTTTGATTCTACATGCGTTGGTATTAAAAAAAATAGAGAAGAAAATACAAGAGAAATGTTCCTTACAGTTTCAATAATAACGATGACACCACCACAGATACAGAACTCAAAGCCATTGCAGCTGATCCCATCCATGGCTGCAATGAAAAATTATAATATAAACAAGCCCAGCAATCATGCTGTGGAAAATCTTGCTCTACTTTCTGGATGTCAAATAAAAACCTTAAATTATCATAAATGAAATATTCATGAAATTCACACAAATGCTGAATTTAAAAATGATATCAATATGTCATCAAAATTACTTCCATGAAACTTTTCATATTGACAAGTTACATTGCAAAACAAATCAGAGGTATATAGTCATTCATGGCATTAATTTATAATCTACTTACGGTACTTATATTTCAGGAAAATTAATAAAATTCAACTTACAATCAACACAAAACCTAGAGGTCTGAAAACACCAGCGGCTACAGGAATCCCCACTATATTATATACAGAAGCAAATACAAAGTTATAATGAATTCTTCTGACAGTCTTCTTGGAGAGGTCAAGGCAAGCCACAACATCAATGAGATCATTCTAAAAAAGAAGAAAAAGGTTAAAATTATAGAAAATGTGACTTGTCCTAGTATGTAAGACAACACAAAAATTAAATTATAATAAGACTTCTTATTTCTATACTATGAATGCACCTAAACCTCCTACAGTTATCAGGAGTTTTCCATTTCTTGTAATAATCAATATTTCCTATTGTTTAGTTTATCTTATTTTCAAATTCTATATCATTCAATTTCCATTTCTAAAATTAGTTTATAGTTTTGTTTGTGGTATTTTATTCAAAGAAAGCAAAAGTATTGTATTATTTAACACCACTGAGGAAATTCTAGTCCTCTGCCAAATCTGCCAAGTTACCATATACAGTACGTCTTTAAATTCTAAATAAATATAAGAGTAATCAAGGAAATGTATGGTATACTTTTTACAACATCTCTTGAAATAAAACCAATATAGAAACTAAGCTGATTAAAAAAACATATACCATACCCTTATTAGAACTACATCTGCAGCTTCAACAGCAACATCAGTTCCCGAGGAAATAGCAATGCCAACATCTGCTTGAGCTAAGGCTGGGGAATCATTAACTCCATCGCCAACCATTGCCACTTTCATGCCCAATTCTTGAAGTTGTTTAACTTTTTTAACCTACAAAAATATGAGAAAATTTGTTAAGCTACTTCTTACATGTTACATAAAAATAGTATGAAAAATATATGTAGTAGATACAAATCACCATGAAAAAATGTCACCTAAGTATGAAGATACGACTAAACTATTACTAACTTTATGTGATGGAAGGACTTCTGCAAAAACTCTTGTGATGCCAACTTGTTTAGCAATAGCAGCAGCTGTTTTCTGATTATCACCTGTTAACAAAATAACATCTAAGCCCCTCTTTTTGAGAGAATAGACTGCTAAGGCTGCCTCTGGCTTTACAGTGTCTGCTACTGCCATCATTCCTATTAACTTGCCTGAAAACAAAAAGATAATAATAAACAGAAAAATATTGAACACCTATATTTAGCCTCAAGTAAGCAAATTGCATATAATACGGAAAAACATTCAATGCTGTAAGCTTACACATTTCCTCTTAATTTGTACTTATAATAGTAAATTAATGAGTAACAAACTTTAATTAATATTATTTTCATTACACTTCACATATAGGTACTAAATTACAATTGGAAATGAAAAGCCACATACCATTGATAGCTGCTAAGACAGCAGTACGTCCCAATTCTTCTTGCTCTCTCATTTGATCATCAACATTTTTTGGTACAAAAACCTTGTTCTGGTTCATCCAATCTCTGTTACCGATAAACACCTGAGATAAAAAAAATACAAAAGATCATCATCATAAAGACTAGCATAAATAAAGTTTGAACTTCAGTAAGTGTAATATGGTCCTAAAGACTTTTCTAGAAAGGGGAACAGAACTGATTGTAGAAATCAGTGGAAACAGTTTTTATTAATAAAGTTTACTATTTCAATACTTACCTATGGTTCAGCAGGCTTCCTCTTCAAGCCAGATTCATATTGACATTTATCCTTAAAAAATCAAATAAAATGTTCATCCTCCCTCACTCTAATTGTCTTACCCCCTATGATAATATGATATGATTTATCAATTGTGGTGTTCTATGGCAACCAAATGAGGTGTGGGCATGTTTCAGTATACAAAGACTACCCAAATAATTAATCCTCTTGCCATGACTAATCAGTGGGGAGGTGGCAAGGGATGTCCATTAGGTGAACATCAGGCGAATAATGAAATTGTAAATTTTATTAATCAAATTAATTTTATCTCAATGAAGCTCACCTGGCTGATGAATCCCGCACTTTAAAGGAGGTGGGTATATCAGGAAGTGAGATTAAACAGACAAATGATTAAACCATTAAGTGCACCAACCAACCCGATAAAGCTCACCTCAAATTCCTTATCTTATTGATTTTCAACCAAAAGAAAGGGACCCCTTCTCATCCTTTTGCAATGCAAAACTAAGCATATAATAGCCATGATGGTAGACAAAACCATACAAACTCTTAAAAGACCATAATCAATACCAAATTACCGTATGTGCACATCCACAATAGCTATTTAATTTAGAACATCACCTGCAGCTACCATAGGAACTAACACTCAGCAATCTTCCTTTAAATGATGCTAGGAAAAATTTGATTTGGTGTGCACTGGGCTGCTGCCCAAATCCTCTCCAAAGAAAGATTCCTACAAAAATTAATCAAAGTGGCAGCAATCCATACAATATTATGAAACCTAACCTTAGAGTCCTTCATCCAACCTGAATCCAATTCAATATATAATTGCTAACAAAAGCATGGGGAGACATCTTAATGCATAGTAATAAGCATACAATCTGGAGAGCATATGAACTAAATCAGCATGACTGAGAAACTGAAGGGACATAGAATACCTGGCATGGCAGTTATGGGATTCTTACCACTTAATGCTAAAAGGTTCCATTCCATTCCATAACTAAGGGCATGTGTTTATTAACATACATATACCAAGGCACTTCCCCCAATTTTGGGGGTAGCCGACATCAAACAAATGAAACAAAAAAAGGGGACCTTTCCTCTCTACGTTCCTCCCAGCCTGACAAGGGACTCAACCGAGTTCCGCTGGTACTGCTAGGGTGCAACAGCCCACCCTTCCCCGAGGGAGCTGGGAACCCCCTCTCCTGTATTATAATTCTGTGAGACATCAAAGAGGTGTTTATTGAAGGGAAAGAAATGGGAAAATCTTTTAAATTCTTAAATTTTACAGGTAAAAGTTGATTAAACTGAACTTCTGGAGAAAAAGCAACATGAACACCAGGGGAAGTTCGTAGAAATAATGCAAAACATTATCAGGTAAAGAAAACTGGTTCAATATATTAAATAATAATGCAACAAATCCTGCACCAAACTAAGATTTGGATCCATCTGTATAAAAGGTATTATTTGGATTTTAGATCAAATGTTCTATTGTATACTGTTGATGGTGTTTATGGGTATATGCCCAACTTTTCAATATAAAGCATGAGTACATACAGATACATACTTTAGACACTATCCCATGTAGGGGGAAATCCTAGTTGTATAAGGAGAGTTAAATTTAAATTGAAGTGACTTTCAATTCTCTTAGCTGTCACTGGGAATTGTGGCACATGATTGGATTTACTTTTTAGAAATGGGATTGAAAAGTTCTTCCGATGGCAAGAAATTTTCTTGAATTGTAAACAGTTGTATTTCATTCTAGCCAAGAAACACATATTGTACTGCAGCAAGTTTTTGAATGAATGCAATATAAAAAAATTGAGAGTTGTTTGTTAGAAGAAAGGAGCAATAACTACCTGTATGTAATGCCCTGTTTACCATTAAGGAAATAGTAAGGGTGATAAGGTTAAAAAATACAAAAACTATACATCTACATAGAGAAGGAAAAAACCTAAAGAATAGAAAAAATAGAAAATATTTACCTTGTAGGGTTCCTTGCATTCTTCACCCTCCGCAGTATTTGCAATAAAGGCATTTATGTTCTCCATCCTGGGCACACTTGGCGCATCTGTGTAATCCACCAAAACATCCCCTATCACGAACATATTTTCTCGCTTTTGCCTCGATTCCCCAGAAAACTCTGTTAGCCTGTAAAAATGACAAAATCAATAGTTAAAAATAGACAAAATAACAAGCATAATGAAAAAAAACAGCAATATTCTCTTTAGTAGTTAATTAGTGAAAATCTTTTGAAGCACTGTGATGTCTAGCAAATATACAAAATAACATTCCATCACATCAGATAAGAGAATGTATTCCACTGAGTTATTGCAAGCTACTTTACACCCATGGTTTCCCTGTATGGGTTATCATTTACAAATACACCTATACTAATTTTTTTTTGATGAGGCGCATTTGCAGCGACTCATAGCGGTGCCCTTTTAGCTCGGAAAGTTTCCTGCTATCTGATTGGTTAGAATAATCTTGTCCAACCAATCAGCGATCAGGAAACGTTTCCAAGCTAAAAGGGCACTGCTGCGAGTCGGTGCAAATCTACCTCACTAAAAAGAATTGACTATAGTATGGCAATGTTTAGATTGTACTTCAGGTTCTTAGTAGCTTCTGCCTTTTACTTTTTATTATTTGCCTTTTAACTCTTCAAACTTGGATGTCCAAGATCTTTAGTTTTGCCTTGCTTCTATTTTCATGTCATTTAAGAATCAATCCTTTGGTTGATCTTAAAATTTGACTTCGTGACTCTGTAAAAAAAAAATTATGAGAGCACAGTAATAGTATATAATAAGGGTATTTTGGGAAGTTACTGATTAGGATTTGGATACTTTAAAAAAGATAAGCAAAATCCAAAATTAACAGTAAATTTTGCAAAAAGAGGATACTAACTAGTTTAAACGTCATTAACCGGCTCTGTAGTATTTACCAGTATCAGTAAGATAAAAAATCACCAAAAATGATACAGAATACAATACAGTAATTCCATGCTTAAAAAGACACTTTAATCTAAACATCAGTAACTTTTCTTCCTCTTTGAACACGTAAGAAAGCTGTTGCTTATCTTATTTTCTCAGTAGTCACAGGAATATACTGTACCAGAAAGGAAAATAAAAACATAGTAAATTAAACAAACTGAATGAAATGGAGATTGAATAAGGTAATTTGCGGAAAATGAAGATTTCTTTTCAAAAGTATATAACTCATCCTCAGATGCACAATTAAAAAGAGCTAAAGCTTCACAAGACAGATGCATCTGACTATACAAGTGCAGTAATACCAGGTAAATGCAATTTCCTTTCTTTCATTCGTGAGGGACTGAGGAGTTTGAGGCAATTTTGTGGCATACCAGAGCCAATACAATTAAGGAGTTTGTTTAGTGTATCCGACAATACATTCCCTACCTTGAGTGTCTGCTGCTGCAGGAATGCACAGGTGCTGTACAAAACTTACCCATATTCATTGATGTAATTAATAGTGAGATTTTTTGCATTTAGTAACAGCTCTGATGATTTTGCAGCTTCTAGGAGGCTCTCTATCCCTGAAACCGTACACTGAAGCCCAAAACCAGAAACCGCTTTGAAATCCTCACACTGACCACTGAGGTTACCGAGGGCTTGGCGGCAGAATTTAGAGATGGCTGAGGGTAAAACATACATATTAATGTTAAAAATCACTGGTAATAGTCCAAAGTCAAACTATAGCAGTCAATTGTTTATAAACTTCAAAGTGTCAGTAAGTGCATAAATTATCAAATACTGTAACTGCGATACAGTTAAACCTTATATAACTTCCAAGACCCAAAAGCTTAAATACAAATTTTAATGCTATTCCTTGATCAATTACTGTAAACAGTTATTTTACTTTGTCTCAGAGCCATCAAATTTCTTCTACAGGGAGGGTTCCGATATATGAAGCTGTTGATAAAACATTATCAAATGAAAATTTCCTCTAACAAATCAAATGCACCATGTCAAGGCTGTAACTAAAAGTATGATTGAGAAATAGCGATGACAGTAGGTGGAAGGAAACATTACTTATATTATCACTCAATTAGCCAGTGACTTTTCTGTAGGAACCAAAGGATTTTATATAAAGCATGTCAAAAATGTATTAATTTCTTTAATTGAAGCTTTACACAAAAATGTAATAGCATATGAATTCCAGGAAGTTTAATTGAAATAATAGCATGTAGTGCACAAATCAGAATTACCTAAAATACTGATCATCGCTATCCATCCTTAGATACTGTAATACTATCTTAAATGAAATGACAATTAAAAATGTGATCACACCGAATAACAAACAAACGAGAAAATTCAACACTGACCGCTTGCAATTGGATGCTCACTGTTGTTTTCAGCTCTGCCAACAATAGCGAGAAACTGAGCCATGCTACATACTGTTTCATTTACAAAAAGGCTCATCTTTGCTAAAGTTGGAGTACCATGAGTAATTGTACCAGTCTTATCAAAGACAACAGCTTTGACCTGATTAATATAAATACATAGAAAAACATTACAATAAATCCATCACAATAATAATTAAGCTTTAATACTAATAGAATCAAGATTGAATTCATTTTGACTCTTTATGGCAATCTACTTCCTGCATTAAGACCAATAGTGATGTATATGAAATGCATGTAAATTTCAAATTTAATTTGTTATCCAATTAAGCTTTTGTCCATAACTAGACATGAATCAGTAATATCATACCTTGTGGGCATTTTCAAGAGGTTCTGCACCCTTGATAAGGATACCATTTGTAGCTCCAACTCCTGTACCTACCATGACTGCAGTGGGGGTAGCTAAACCTAAGGCACATGGACAGGCAATTGCTAAAACAGTTATAGCACATCGGAAGGCAAACTCGAGCACAATTTCCAAATGGGAAAATCCTTCTTGTACCTGTGAAAGCATTTTGATTACCTAAATTTATCTAAATAAAATTTCTGGGCAAAAGACACATTTTGAAGTAAATCATTAGAATGAAGTCTTTGTAATCTTAATTCTTTCTATAAATGTACTGATAGAAACTAGATAGTCTGAATCAGTTGAAACTTCCAATTAGTCCAGATTATTGAGATCTTAATCAGTTGAAACTTCCAATTAGTCCACATTAGTGAGACCACTTTATATAACAGTATCAGTCTCTTCAACTTAAGACTACATTGTAACAGAGCATTTCATGTCATCGTTAGAATTTTATGTAACAGAATAAAAATAGAAATAATAGTATTTACAATTACAAAAGAGCCTAATGAAAGCTTCCTTGTATTTGTTGTTATGTAAATTGGAATGTTGTCCTGTATTGGCTGTTATGTAAATTGGAATGCTGTCTTGTATTTGCTGTTACGTAAATTGGAATGCTGTCCTGTATTTGCTGTAACAGAGCTATGAACAAGATTGTTCTAGTTTTTTTCTGTCTACGCTATAAAAAAAGTTTTTTTTGACTCAGTTATATACAAAAGCAGTGAAGGATAGAAACACATTCATATACTTTTTACATAAGATTGTATCTATGTTACCCAATCTTCGCGAATGTTAAGGGGAAATTTTACCTATGAATGTATTGTTTTGACAATAATAAAAACAATCCTTTATAAATAGAAAAAACCACTGATTATAAATTGCTTTGTTTGCCATGAAATAGTGTCCAGTTGCATCATAAAAAGTCAAAACACATGAACCTAGCTCAAACGGTTGATAATGATCTGTTTTAAGAGTTTGTGCCTCATTTCACTAAGCTTCTACTGGTGATTAAAAAAATAAAGAGATGAGAAGCTGGAGAATTCCTTTAAATTAATGGGTTGCATATTGAAAAAATCTTGTACTGTATAATCAAATAATTGTTTTTCCAAAAAAGAAACATTAATAATCATAAGTTGCCTGAATAGCCATTGAGGATGTGCAGTCAAGACCCATGTTCCTCAAGAAAGAAAGGACCTCTTATTGAATGAGGCCTCAATAAGGGTTTGATAGGGAAAGGTCGGTGAGGCATTAATGTTCTAAGACCCAGAAGTAAAACAATAGTAGGCATTTGTTGAAGGGTTATAGGCCTCTACCCTACTGACAACGGTATGATCCATGTCACTTTGGGTTCCTCATTTTCCCTCCTATAAATCCCTACCCATCCTAAATCACAACTTGACCAGCTGTTAATGGAGGCCACAAGGAGGTCCCAAATAAAATTGGACATAGGTTGATTGATGCCTCCCCACTCCTGGCCTTGGAATAGCTGATATTTCATTGTTATTAGAAGGCTTATGAATGTAGATGTTGCATAGTTAAGTTCTTCCTCTAAGAGCCTTCGTGGGTTCCTGATCCAAACCAACAAAGCATTCTCGGAGGCTGGTCTTTTCCTCTGCTCTGTACTCCAGAAGAGCCAGGAAGGTAGTGGCCAAGATAACTTAAGGATATGATGGGGAAAAGAAACGAATATTCCTTTGCTGCTGGCAGGGCTGGGATAGCAAACCAAAGAGTTGTAATACTGAAAGGAATAGCTTTCTTGTTCCTGTACAGGATGTCCTTAGCAAAGAGCAGGCCTATCAATGTTCAAACTTTCATGTAGATGACAACTTATATCAAGATGTGAAGATAACTCACCTTATATAAAGGCAATGGTAATAAACACACCTATTTACTGATAAGGTCCTTAAGAGAAGCACCACAGGTGTATATAAGGGTTCCTTGCAAGTTGGAGGAAGGGAGGCCTCAATTCAAAGAAATGAGATCTCTATTGTTCACAATGTCTTGGCCCTTGGCCACCAAGATATGGGCAAGGGTTAACCTGTAGCCCCTGGTAGCCATGAGGGATGCATATCATGCTATTGTGCTGAATAGAGGGAATGCACACCTCGAAACAATGAGTCTAGTTGAGCAGGGATGTTATTTTTTACTTTTTATGATGCGCCTGGACACTATTTCATGGAGGATCAGGCAAGTTACAAATAATGGGCCTTATTAAACAAACCAAATCTATTCCATGAAAAAAAAAAAAAACTACACATAATACAGTACTGTGCAAACAATTAATTTTTATACATAAATATTTCAAAATTATCAAGAAATTCTATAAACAGAAAATTATAATTTCCATATTTTTGTCAATTTTTTAATACATTTTAGTTAACAACGGTACTTATGAGGAAAAATACTTGATGGCAGAGTTATTTTTCAGTACAGTAATGAAAAAAAGGGAATTTCACAAAAAAAAAAAAAAATCAAAATATTGAACATAATTTAAAGGATGATGAGAGTACATTTAAGAAACTATACTGTACCTTTAATTCATGTTCTGGTTCTACAAGAGTCATGTCCACAAAACCAATTATTATCCAACAGATGAGAGTAAGAGTTGAAACTATCACAACCATTGGGACAAAATAACCAGCTATTTTGTCTGCAAGCTGTTGAATTGGAGCTTTGGATGTTTGTGCTTCTTCTACCAATTTGACGATCTGAAATATAGTAGCAATTATAACACTGCAAAATACTTCTGTTAAGGATACAATTTACAGTAGTTTCCATATACTGTACAGTATAATGCACTAGCCTATATATTACCGCTCTTGTGTAATAAACCTAAATTGTTTGCAGATATTTAATATTTTTCATTATTCTAAAATTGCTTTAAAAATAAGCTTTTCTTTTAACAGGAAGGTTCAACAAAATTGAAAGACTGTTATTGTCATCCCTTCCCAGCATATGACAATCACAGTGAAGTATGTCGTAAACATTCCTTGGCAAGATCTATGGAGACTGGTATTTACCATGATACAGTCGTCCTTTTGGAGTAAACACCATCAGTGGCAATACAGTATACTATCATTATCAGTAGGTAGTTTAACCAAACAAGGAAATAAAATAAATTGACTAATATTAAAGTTTAAATCAAGGATTTAAAATTATTTTTAGACTAAAGTTGCTTATTTCTATATTTTCCTACGAATACTGTAGAAAAGACTACACTATTTACTGAAAGTGCCAACTTGACGACCTCAAAGAAATAAGTAATTTTCATCCAACACTTAGCTACCGATTCCTTAATAAACTCATAGATCTGATAACTAATTGCTCAAAATTGTGATTTCAAATTTCTTGTAGTGAGCAATACTCATTAAAGGAAGACTCCTCCTACCTACAACACTGTTCTCGGGTAATATCTTACCATTGTAAAGCAAAAGTTAAACAAGAAGGTAATACTCAAAGTAGACAAGTGCAAAGCTAGAGTAGACTATTGTATTAGCATGCTTAGTCCTGTTAATATTTTTATGGCATGCATTATAGTTCTCAAGTTCAGTCATTCATAATGTAAATAACACTTTAATACTTTGTCCAATGTTAAGGAATGTTCAATTTAACACCGGTAGTTAAGCCAAAGAAATTTGAAAATCACTTTAATTTGTCAAATTAAAAAAAAGAAGCACATTAGTTTTAGCTGAAAAAAATTATTAAACTTAAAATACAGGACTTGTAAAAATTTGCAATAATGTTCTCAATAAAAGTAACAAACCTGGGACAAAGTTGTATCCTGACCAATGTGGGTAGCCTTGACCATAAGAAGTCCATTTTGGTTGATTGAGCCACCTATTACCTGTGCGCCAGGTTTCTTAGCTACAGGCATCGATTCCCCGGTGATGAGGGACTCATCCGCCATGCTATCGCCTGACATCACACGACCATCTACCGGTATTTTTTCACCCGGCCTTACCTGTTTTGAAACATTTTATAAATATCATTGCACAGCAAAGCCCTACAAAAGATACCTTCAAAACTAGCTATGAAACAAGAAGAAATTGCGTAATGATGCTAGTGAGAGCTGACGTGAAAAAGTGTATAAGACAAGTGTACATTAGAGAGAATATAGCAGTAGGAATGTATGTGATTTTTTCTAAGAATATGTAAGGAATTGTCAAGATAAGTAACGCAATAGTAAAAGAAATTAGGCCCAAGAACTAGGCAAGTATCTGACAGGATATTTGTTAACTATGTATGGGATGATAAAGAATGTAAGTGATGTTGGATTATGGAATTGTGGAAAGTAGAATAATTGAACAGATAAAACATGAAAGTAAGTGTTACGTAGAGGAGTAGAAAAGTGTTTGACGAGGCCCAAATGAATGTGGGTAAATTTGTATCTATGTATGTATGTTGTTTAGAAACATTAGCATGGAAGAAATAAGGGGATGAATGGTTATACATGAGAATAAGGAATTGATGATGAAGTTTATAGGTACTATACTTGAGAATGTACATAAGTTTGTTCATTTGAAACAGAGGGAAAAAATGAGGTGGATAAAAGAAATTGACATGGGACAATATTTTAAGAAATATTTTAAGATTATAAATTGAATATGTGTATGAAAGAAAGTAAAACTGTGAGTGCAAGAACTGGAATGGATGAAAGTGTGCCAGAATATGGGAGTTTTAGCAAAGCCATTTTGAGAGGGCCAAGGCGGATAGCTGATAGTTTAGTAGATAGGAACTTTAGTGCCAGTAATATAAGAATACATGTAAGGGCAAATGGATGGTTTAAACACGGAAATAAGTTTTAGAAATATAATAGTGCTAGTGCTCAGCAAGGTTGGTCAAATAGTTTTAACTGTCAAAATGTTATAGGTGAGGGAAAATAAAGAAGAATAAGTGAGATGAGCATTATGTGCATGTTTTGGGTGTAGCGAGAAAGGGCATCGTATTAGTGAGTGAAAGAAAGAGAAAGTGGTTAAGTGATATTGGTGTAGCATGACCGGGAGCAAGGGGATGTCAGAGTAATCGTACAAATGTGATTTGTGGCAATTGTCGTAAGGATGGGCATTATGCGAGAATGTGCAAAGACCAACATTCCAAGTGTACTGAATGCAGTGTAGAAGGGGATGTAGCAAGGGTATGTAAGGTAAGATCAAGTAAGCGAGGATGCTCGGGAAACTGATTGGTAAGAGAGTTCAGCTGGGTGAATGCTCCTGTGTTTGTTTGTGCAATGATAATGTGATGCATGTACACGACCAGTTGTTGCATGAAAATGTGATGGGGGAAAGAGCATAGATTGCACGAGTGAAAATTGTGTGATGGGAATCGAATTGGTTGGTTTTATTGATACTGGGTTTTGTCTTAACCTAATGAAAAATATAGGAATGTGTATGAAAATTTATGGAATGCATGTCAATTTAAGAGACGTAAAGTTGAGTATGCCTGTGCAAGCAAATTTGTGAGAAACTGTAATGATTGAGGAGCTGATGAAGAAAGATAAAGATTTTTAAGTGGTAGAAAAAACGAATGAGAAATATTGCATGGGTATAAATTTCTGAAAAATGTAGTAGGATTGTACATCCCAGAGTGAATAAGATAGAGGTGAGAATGAATGATAATATTTGTGAGAAGTTCATTTGAATAAAAATAGCAAATGACCTTAAGAGAAGATTCATCTAATTGATAAAGGAATCAAACCTGATCTTAACAATCCCTGACTCGGCATTTTCATCTCAGAAACAAAAACATTTCTTGCTTATTAAATTTCTATTAATGTCATCTTTCCTCTGGGCCACCAATAATTTTTTTATCATAATGTTTATGTGAACAAGTGGAACATACTACAAATAGGCAGCTATAAAGGATATAGGGTGTTAGTCTTCTCAAAAGACCTCTGATGGTAAATTTTAGCACAATGCAAATTTAATAAGCAAAAAATATTTTATATGAACTGGTATAGTAAAAAAAAATAAGTACTGCAGAGGTTACTCAAGCCTTTGACATAGAAGTAATGAAGTTTGACATATTCAAAGGGAGCTACTTGGTGAGGTTTCCAAAGGGGAGAGATTTAGGGGTTACTCAAGCCTTTGACATAGAAGTAATGAAGATTGACATATTCAAAGGGAGCTGCTTGGTGAGATTTCCAGAGGGGAGAGATTTAGTGGTAGAGACCAAATATTTGATCCTTTATTTTAAGGCAGAGAAGCTCGCACTTCGTAGATAATAGTAATGCGATTCCCATGTAAGATTCATGGAAATAAACAAAAGATTACAGAAATACTGGAAGTAAATCTTAAGTAAAATTAACACATGTAACATTAGCAGCCAGCATAAAGGATAATTCAAATGTTTTACAAGAAAATTGACAAACCTTTAAAACATCTCCTCGTTGAATAAGCTGGACATCAATCACTTTTTCAGTTAGGGTCTGAGTAGCTTCATCCAATTTCACAAGGGTAGCCTCTGTAGCTTGTAGGGACATTAGTTTGGCTAAAGCCTCTGATGTCTTACCCTTTAGAATGGAAGAATATGGATAAAAGTGATGACTTTTAATACCAAGAAATTTTATCAGACTCTATGTTGCACTATATTATATCAAATTATATATCTCATCATGGCTATGGTACAAAAAAAGAAACCTTCAATGAAGTAAAATTAACATTAATGTAAATTCTTGCAAATTAGACAAAATATCATGTGGCAGGATTAAAATGGCTCAAATACTTAATATTGGAGATGTAACTGACTTTCATTCATTAACTGCAAATTTGCCAGCGACACACAATGTCTGCATTACTCATAAATAGTCTGTAAAGCAGTACTTTACATTAGGTAGTATTAATATTATCCTGACTAGAATAGTGAAAAATTATGGCATAATGGTGAAAAAAAGGAGCAAACAATGTCTTCTCTGCTAAGTTGCATAGACAAAGGGGCAAGAAAAACATTATCATATGTGGGCACCTGTAACTTTTGACTGGTATAACTTGGTGAAAGTATAATTTTGTTACATTCTGTTCACAGAAGTAAAGCAATTTGTGATGAATGACATTTCAATTAACATGCTTTATTTGATTTTTTCCCTAATTTCTTTTTATATAATACAACACTCCCCATTGCCCAGTAACATAAAATTTTTTATATAAAAGTGCAGACTCATAAACTATAAAATACCTGAAGAGATGATATCCCTGTGTAAAGGGGAAACCAAAAATGCCTTGCAGTAACAAGGCACTGCATTAGTGACACAAACATTTCCTATTTTACCCCCAAGCTATTTGGAACTTTCCAACCCTTAACCCCCAGGCATTTGTTTTTTCAAGCACATTTTGCAATATATTTTTTTCAAATTGCTCTAACTGCCTTAATTTTCATCATAGAGAGGTCAGGTTGGTCTCATTATTTTGAAAAATGCCTGAAGTTTCTCATAAAATTATCAAAAATATGCAAAACAATATAAATAGCATTTTTTTGCAAGGACGTACCGGTACGTCCATGGGGGTAAAGGGATGAGTCTTGTGAGACATACCAGTACGTCCATTGGGGGTAAAAGGGTTAAAAGGGTGAATGAAAATGCCACGATACTCTGTGATTAAATTATCTAAAAAGAAATCTTCTCACCTTTGCAATGTGCTCCAACCAACGCCCTAGTGACACAAACACCAGAAGCATAGGCGGTGTATCAAAGAATGTCATAGGGCTGGCAGTCTGTTGTAGTACCATAGCAGCTATCACTACACCCAAAGAATATATATAAGATATTGTAGTTGCTAACATAATCAATACATCCATATTTGCTGTTCTATGCTGTAGTGCCTTGAAGGCTTGTACATAGAAGTGCCTTCCCCCAATAAACTGAAAAGGGCAAAATAAAAGAAGTTTTAAATGTCTGATAAAATAAAAATGTATGCAAAGGGTAACAATAATGTCAGTAAAAAATCAAAACATCTAATAACTACTACAATTGAAAACAAATTTTATAAAATAATGACTTTACCCAACATTTATAAACATTATTATCACATTACTATAGGAGTAAAACAATCAGAAAAAATTTCCATATATAAAATATATACCTGAACTGGAGTGGCAAGAAGGAAAAGGAGGAGGTTTTCCAAAGATAGACCAGGAAAGACACAACACATCTGTTCATGACTCATGTGTTTCATCATGGCCATGAAATAAATCATCACCATCATTGCTGGGACACCTGTTAGAGAAAATTCCGTTTTCATATCAACAAAGACTATTTAAAACCGAAAACATAATATAACAAAGCTTTTTTATTTTCAAAAGCCCATCAATCATAGCTATTCCCCCCTTTCTAGATTCAAATATCCCAACATAAAAGTCGGAGCTAGTAGAACTTGCATCCTAGTATGCTTTTAAGAATATAATATGCATCCTACCATAATATAAAAGTAGCTTGTATCCTACCAAACTTCAAGACAGAAAAGACGAAAAAATATAGAGTACCGAAAGTTAACCCTTTTACCCCCAAGCTTTTTGGAACTTTCCAACCCTTAACCCCCAGGCGTTTTTTTTCAAGCACATTTTGCAATACATTTTTTTAAAATTGCTCTAACAGCCTTAATTTTCATCATAGAGAGGTCAGGTTGGTATGCTTCTTTAGGAAAATGCCTGAAGTATCTCATAAAGTTATCAAAAATATGCAAAAAAAATGTAAATATCAGTTTTTTTTCAAGGACATACCTGTACGTCCATGGGGGTAGAGGGATAAGCTTTGTGAAACGTACCAGTATGTCCATTGGGGGTAAAAGGGTTAATAAATGAAAACATTAAATCTTTTATTCCCAATCTTGGTATTAATAAGTAGCACCGTCCGTCAGTTAGTTCTTTATGTATATAAAAAATTCTAGCTTACCTATTGTTAATTTTAGGCAATTAAAAATCTTGTAATCTGCACCATTGTCCTCTCATCTCTTACATCTATGCACACTATGAGCTAAAATTATCATACTGTGACAAGACCAGTTATATAATCTAAACAACATATAGATACGTAGTAAATATATCAAATCAAGTAGGGTGATGGGGGCACAACTATACTGTATCACAATAACAATGACATTCATATAGAAAACTATAGTTTCCTGAAATAAAAAATCCCACATCATCATAATTTTCCATCTGACATTGCAGCAGGAATTAAGACTTGAACTGAAATTTATTACATTTTATGAGTGCAAATCCTCTTAATACAGCATTACAAGAGATATGAATTTAAATTCTAAACCTTGCCCTTTTTTTCAAAAATTCTTTTGAATAAAAGGGAAATTTTTAGTAAAACAAAATACTTTCTCAATTCACTGCTGAGTCTTATCACCAATCTCAAAAGGAATACTTAGAACAATTCTTAAGGTTAAAAAACACTTACCAAATATGAGAGATACTATGAATGAATTTCTCCATTTTCTTATTTCCTTCCTATGGTCTAAATAGTTGCCTCTACCGACTCCACTATTGTACAGGGAAGCACTGAACCCAAGCCCCTGAAATGTACAGATTTCATAAATAAATATTCTATATAGGACATTTGTGCATTTGGATACATACATTTATAATTCAAGCAATAAGTACTTCAACCGACTTACATCAATGCAATCAATAATGTCTCGGGGTCCAGTAATAGCAGGATCAAAAGTAAATTTACCACGTTCCGTGGCTAGGGCTACGACAGCAGTCTTCACTCCTTTAACTTTCAACACATTGGACTCAATTGCATGGACACATGAGGCACAAGTCATACCTGATATCTGAAATAGAAAAATTTCTTGACATTTCATAACCAGTAGAATAACAACAATGTAAAAAGCAACATCATAAACATTTTCTCATTGGATCTTTTTCTTTAAGGGGATAAACATCATCTACATAAGCAATTAAAATACAAAAGTTATGATAAAAATAATAATTAATCATTATCAACTCATTTAATGTTATAGTGCACTCTGAATTCATATTGGAAAAAAAATGGATTAAGCCTTAAAATAATTTATGGCTCTTTCAAAAATCTCATGCAAGTTAAGTCTAATACAGTATCAACAAGACAAATTCTTCAAAATATAACCTCAAAACATGGGAATACATGGTGTACAAACACATACCTCAATGTCTACTTCACCCTGATTTGATTCTTCCTCTAATACAGTGGTGGGGAAGCCCAGCTCTGTTATGCTATTGGCTACTTCTTGGGGCAATATTAGCGAACCATCATATCGAACCTCTGCCTTAGCTGCCATAAGAGCTACAAGAATACTATGAACCCCTGTGAAAACGATGAAAAAACAATTAAGTTCTCATCCTATCTGTGATGAATTTTTAGGTTTTACACCATTATAAGAACAGTTCAATTACAAAATAAAGCTAAATCCCATATATTTAAAGTAATAAGCTGTCAGTAGTTATTGGTGGGAGGTGGGGAAACCCTGACCTCTCTGCCAGTACACTGAATAGCCTTTAATTTTCACCTAGGGCTCGCAGAGTGATTGAGGCGGGAGTGCAACTTGAAGCAGTCAGGTTTGTATAGTTAGGAAAAACACAAAGTACAGTAATCTCCACCTTATCCCGATAAGCCTATTGCTCCCTCGGTACACCTCGGATTCATGAACATAAGTAAATCTATATTGCGTACTCCTCTTTATATTGATTTCTGATGGCAGATAAATTTTTTTTTCAGATGTTAATCTTTTTTAAGTAATAGTTGGAACTAAAAATTAATAAAGAAAATTACAATACTGTAAAAAATAAAAATACAGAAATTCTGTTCAGTAGCAAGAATGCAATGTGCAGTAAGTACTGTACGTATACAGTTTGTTTAGTTTGTCGGGAAGAAGAAAATGAGTAATATGCCGTAGATGACAAAGAATCAAGCATCCGTATTGAAAACGAAACTCGGGTAGCGTGAGAAGGGTAGCCTAGCTTGCCTAGTTGATTTTTTACCAGGCACAATATTGGACAGTAGAGAAGACACAACCAATCAGAGAACGCTAATCAGTATCTTGGTAGCTGATTGGGTGCTGGACCACAGGATCACACTCAAGTACTCCACTCTATCCAGTTTGCTTTATTCATAAATACGCGACTTCCCTCTGCCTCTTTATCCATATTGTGTAGTGCATTCGTACATTTTTTTATAAGATTGTGAATTGCTTTCAAGCTCTACGATGCCAGCTAAATGTCCTAAACCTTCTAAGGTTTCTGGCAGTGAACATAATCGTCTGAGGAAGATGTTTACTTTAGCAGAGAACATAAAACTCCTTGACGTGCCTAAAGAAGGAATAAACTATGCGAATGAAGGTCTCCATTATGGCATTAACGAACGTATCATTCGCTACATCAAGAAGGACCAAAAGAATAAGGGCGAAGGCAAATATCACTTTTAATAAGACGGCAAAAAGGGTAGTAACTTCTGCAATAAACGGATTTTGAGCGAAGCGAAAAATCTATTTTTGGGTGAGATAGCCATGGCGTCCTGATGGAAGGTTCCTGTTTGGTAGCTTCCTTGGGTATAAGACTACTAAGATATTCCCAGAGAATTTAACCACAGGTTATCACAGAATTCTAACTTCTGGAGCGAGTATCTCAAAGGTTTCCCTTTAAGACATCGTAATACAACAGGGGACACGCATGTCTGAACGTGCCACATAGCTATCTCCACCCCGAACAGAGTTAATGCTTCGGTGTGTAAGGGCTGAGAATAGCTGGGAGCCGTTCCACAGCTAATCTCACTCGTGGCTACTACTGATACTCGAGACGTAAACAAACGGACGCCATTGCTCTAATGACGTCACGCGCGTCTTTATCCTGGCGCCAGTTGCTGCCCATCACCATGATACAATTGTGTAGGGTGGGAACAAACTGACGAAGTAGTAGGGAGGGTCCATCAGGACGCCATGGCTATCTCACCCAAAAATAGATTTTTCGCTTCGCTCAAAATCCGTTTTTTGGGCTCAAGCCATGGCGTCCTGATGGAAGAGTACCAGAGAATCAATGTATCGTGGTAGATTTTCCCCCAGAGTTAAGTGCCTAGGCATTGACAAAACAGCAAAGTAATCTTAGGTAAGAACCATAGGAACGAAGTATCCTGCCCCCCATTGGTAGGAAGTTCCCATGGGCTATGCCGACGTCAAAGTGGTATTGAAGGGCTATTCATCTTGACAGAAGAACTTTTAAGGACTTACAGATGAAGCAGAATGTTTGATATTTGTATAGGAACATTCTGAAGTAGGCCAGTGGTGGTTGGGCACTGTGTATAGAGTTCATCTCCTGATTATCAGAAGTAAGTATTCGTGTAGGAACCTTACTGAGACAAGGTGAATATAATTTAGGATTAGACATCTTAAATTCTTCATGACCATAATAAAGGAGGAATAAATAAAACTATGACAGTATGTATTTCATAGTAAGTAGGAGCTGAAAGAGACGCATAAGTAATAAAATAGAAATTTTATTTCACAATGCAGAAATTAAATAATTTACAGCAAAAGTAAAGTTCATTTACAGTAATAATAATGTACATAGAAATAAAGGCTTGCTCTTGAATCTGAAAAGGAATTTCAGGATTAGTAGGTACTCGTTCTCGAGGAACGCAAGTCTTTAAACAACACATCATGCTCAAGGCATGCGGCACTTGTGTGACACTATGACATTTCACCTGGGATAAGAACAGTTATAAAAGCACTAAGTGTTTTTAGACATCACTATGAATCACTCGAGGGTCAACATAGGCACCCGAAGAGTTAGAGTCCCAAGTAACTCACTGTTCTACGCAGAGTTAGGTGCAGGTTTCATAACACTACCTGCGGCTACCACAAAATGTTTGATTTCGTGCACTTGTTTCGCATAATGTTTAAAGAAAACTCGCGAGGACTTCCAGCCCGTAAAGTTTTTAAGGCTCTCAAAGTCCATGCTCTGAAAGAAGTTCAGAGAAGATGCCACTTTTCTAGGATCATGACCAGCGGGTGTACTGTTCGGATCCGCTCTGCGAATGAAGTAGGTGATTTTCGCTCTTAATTGTTTCAGTGACAGGTCGCTGCCCGATGTTTCTCCTTTGAAGAGTTGGCCTCCACCAAAGTTCGAAGTTCTGCGAAGATAGACCTTGAGACTCTCTACTGGACATAGAGAGACATCCTCCTTCAGGGGGCATATTCTCCAAGGGCCCCATCTTTTGGTGGGTAATTCATTTTTAGCGAGAAACGTCGGATCAGGGGAGAGGGTCACTTCTCCTGAATCAGCAAACAGGATGTGTCCCTCTTCTCTTGATAATGCCACTATTTCGCTGACTCGAGCTCCCGAGGCGAGAGCAAATAAAAATATAACTTTCTGAGTCAGATCCTTGAGGGGGCATGAATCGTTGTCCAAGTTGGAGGCGAAATGGAGCACCTTGTCTAGTGACCAGGAGATCGGTTTCGGAGGGGGTGCTGGGCGTAGGCGAGCACATGCTTTTGGTAATTTGTTAAAGATGTCGTTGGACAGATCAATTTGGAAAGCATATAGAATTGGTCTAGTCAAAGCCGATTTGCAGGTTGAAATCGTATTGGCTGCTAATCCTTGTCCATGAAGGTGAATGAAGAAGGACATACAGAAATCAATGGTGATTTCTTTAGGATTTTTTGCTTTAACAAAGGAGACCCATTTCCTCCAGGATGATTCATATTGCCGTCTCGTGGATTCGGTCTTGTATTCCTCTAGGAAGTCTAGACTTTTCTTCGAGATCCCAAACCTCTTCTTTGCGGCAAGGGAGAGAAAATCATGAGATGAAGGTCCTTGATTTTCGATGATGAAGCGAAGACAGTCGACTTCTGTACTTGTTGAGAGAGAACTGGGCCCGGGAGAGGGATCAGCTTGGGCTGCAGCTCCAGGACCAGGGGATACCAGTTGCTCCGGGGCCACTTGGGAGCCACTAGGGCCGCTGTCCCTTTGAAGGTTCTCAGTTTGGAGAGGACTTTCAACAGAAGGTTGGTGGGAGGGAACAGGTATATCTTGGACCATCTGTTCCAGTCCAGTGACATGGCGTCCACCGCTTCTGCTTTGGGGTCCTCGTACGGGGCTACGTACAGAGGAAGTTGATTGTTGTCGCTCGTTGCAAAGAGATCTATCTGAAGTTCTGGGACTTGATGAGAGATGAAGGAGAATGATCTTGCGTCTAGAGACCATTCCGACTCTATCGGGTTTGTCCGAGATAGAGCATCCGCTGTCACGTTGCGGAATCCTTGTAGGTGAACTGCAGACAGGTGCCACTTCTTCTTCTCCGCCAGACGGAAGATTGGGAGAAGCACCTGATTTATCTGGGGCGATCTTGAGCCTTGGCGATTGAGACAACGAACTACCACCGAGTTGTCTAGGGTTAGACGGATGTGGATCGAGGGCGGCGGGGATAACTTCTTCAGAGTAAGAAGGACCGCCATGGCCTCCAAGATGTTTATGTGGAACGTCTTGAATAGTGGAGACCAGGTCCCTTGAGCTTGTTTCAAGTGGGAGTGACCTCCCCAGCCCTCCAGTGAGGCATCCGTGTGGATGTTGAGTGATGGAGGAGGGTGTTGGAGAGGAATGGACCTTTTCAGGGCCTTTGCTTCCGACCACGGCTTTAGGAGGCGTCGAAGTCTGTTTGGAAGCCGTCTCTTGAGGTCTCTTCGAGCGATGGATGCCGATCGTCTCCAGACTCCCGCGGCATCCTTTAGCTGTGCGCGAAGCACTGGGTTTGTCACTGAGGCGAATTGTAGAGAGCCTAGAACTCGTTCCTGCTGTCGTCTTGAAATGCGTTTGGATTTCAGTAGTCGCTTGACAGACCCTGCTATTTCCTTCCTTTTCTTCTGGGGGATGGAAAGGCGGTGTGACTGAAGATTCCAGTGGATTCCCAGCCACTGAAACTTCTGAGCTGGAGAGAGGCGAGATTTCTTCTCGTTGATCTTGAATCCCAGGTGTTCTAGGTACTGGGTAACTTCGTCGCAAGACTTTGCACACTCTTCGGGCGATGGAGCCCAGACTAGCCAGTCGTCGAGGTAGGCCATCACCTGGACGTTTCTTAGGCGGAGCTGTTGTACTATGGCATCCGCCAGCTTTGTGAAGATCCGAGGGGCCACGTTGAGGCCGAATGGCATGGCCCGGAAGGCGTAGCTTTTCCTTTGGAGTCGAAATCCTAGGTAGGAGGAAGCATGATGGTTCATTGGAATGTGCCAATAGGCATCCGCCAGGTCTATAGAGACCGTGTAGGAACCTTGAGGCAGAAGGGTCCTTATTTGTTGAAGCGTCAGCATCTTGAATTTGTTGTTCTCTATGAACTTGTTGAGGGGGGATAAGTCCAGAATGACTCTGAGCTTGTCCGAGTCCTTCTTGGGAACGCAAAACAGTCTCCCTTGGAACCTGGTGGACTTTACCTTCCTTATCACCTTCTTGTTCAAGAGGTCTAGAACATATTCTTCCAGAATGGGGGTCGATTGTTGAAAGAACCGCTGGAAGATTGGGGGTGGTTGCACCCAACTCCAGCCTAGACCGTTCTTGATGATGCTGTGTGCCCAGGGATCGAAGGTCCAACGATCCTGGAATTGGCGGAGTCTTCCTCCCACCGGAAGCACTTCATTGCTTCTGGTGTCCCGAGGACTTGTTGCCTCGGCCGCTAGCTCCCTTTCCTCCTCTACCTCTGGAGGGACGACGAGATGCGTCTCTGCTTGCACCCCTGGACGAGCCTCTACCTTTGGCATGAAAGGTAGTGGATGGTTGCTCAAAGGCAGGGGTGAAGACCGGTGACTGTGACAACACCGGTTGGGGGACCAATTGAAAGGTCTGCTGTGGTTGGGCAACCACTTGGGAGGTAGCGGGTCCCGGAAACTGACGTCGTTGTTGACGTTGCTGGGGTTTTGGCTTCTGAGGTTTCCTCTTAGGCTGAGGTCCATCGTCCTAAGAGGGTTTCCTTTTTCTGGACATGCCCCACTTGTGGAGAAGGTTCCTATTCTCCGTGGCGGCTCTGTCAGTTATTTCCTTGACAAGGTCAGAAGGAAACAGGTGCTTTCCCCAGATGTTGGAGGAAATCAGCCTCCGGGGTTCGTGTTTCACGGTGGCACCGACAAACACGAATTCACGACAGGCTCTACGAGCCTTTATGAAATGGTACAAGTCCTTCATTACTGTAAGTAAGTGGGATTTGGCTAGTACCATGTAGTGATCAGGTACTCTTGTGTCACAGGCCATAACTTCAAGTTGGACTTGATGAGAAAGAGATGCCGCAAGCCTCTCCTTCGTGTCTTGTTCCCGGCGAAGGAGGTGATCATTGAGCTTAGGGAGGTCCTCATTAAACTGACGTCCGGCGACGTCAGGATCGAGCCTACCCACGACGAAAGTATGTTGAACATCTTTCCATTGTCGAGTGTCAGGGGGTGTCACGATGGAGAAGGGTCTGCACTCCTCCAGTGCAGGGCAGGGTTTTCCTTCTTCCGCCGCTTTAAGGCATGCAGCTAAGGCCTTTTCCAAGAAAGGAAGAACCGCAGTGTCAGGTGCGACGTATGTAGGATGCTTCTTGCTCAAGGCAGGAAGCTTAGAGCAGGTAAAGCCCCTGCTCTTAAATGCGGAGGCTAGCATAGCCTGGGCCTTTGCGAGATCGAACACTATCTCTTCTTTAGGTTCGGTCTCCTCCTTCGAGGCAGGTTCGGAACGAAGCCGGACGTAACAGTCCGGGTAGGCCTCGAAGCTTGGGAAGAACTCCACATCTTCCAACGGGACCGTGCCAATCTTGTCACTAACAAAGATCCTGCCGGTCGCAATAACCATATGCTCTGCATACCTCCACGGGTTGGCATGAGAGCAAGCTGGGAGATCCTTAACCGAAATCTTCTTCGGTTCTCTGGATCCAATCATTGACCTGATGGACTCCTGGTTCTCCTTCAGTCTGTCATCCATGACAGCTCTAATCAGCCGGATCAGTTCTTGGGTAGACGAAGAGGGATCCGGGGTCGAGGAGGTAGACGGAATGGACACATCCGTCGGTGTAGGAGTAGGCGGAGGGATGGATGAGGGAGGAGCTCCAAGCTCCGACTCGGTGTATTCCACCTTGTCTTCATCCTCTTCGGCTCCTTGAGCCATAAGCGTCTTCTCCGTGTCTTCCGAGACGTCAGAGATCTGTTCATCATCCTCGGAATCTAAACGACACTCATGCATGGACTGAGCCATGACCACATCAGGTTCCACCGTAATTTGGACAGTGGGGATTGCTTCTTTTGGAACCACTGAGTCAGGGGAGGCCTTAGGGAACAACAGGGACCTCAGTTCTTCGGTGGCCAGGTACGGTCCGGTAGCATTTTTCTGAAAGCCACGCACCCACTTGCGCAGCTTTTCACGAGAAATGTCTCTAACCTCCGCTGAGGGAGGGTTATGGAAGGCCTCAACTAGGTGGGCCTGGCAGACCGTACAATCCAGTGGATTCCAGAACTTCAAATCCCCTTTCTTGTCTGCACAAGGGGCGTGAGTCCTGCAAGCCGTATGCCCGTAAAACTGCGGGCGTTTCACAGCGCAGAAGGCGAAGTCACACTTCATCTGCTCCTCCTGTGGAAGAAAGAGAAAATGAGTATGGGGGAGTCATAGGAATGGCTCTTAAACTAAGTTAATATTAATCATTAATTTTAACTTAAAGAAGGTGTGATGCATAGAGAATGAAAACAGTAAAGGAGAACACGCTCCATGCATCTCGCCCGGCTGGTTACCATAAGCTTGGTCCTGGGATAATCCAAATGACCGAGATCATTGGATATAGTTTCCTAGGATTCCCATTATATTGGAACTCCATGGAAAGCCAAGGACAAGGTTGGGATCGAATTCATTCGGTTCCCAGTTAAGAGCCAGAAGGCCTCATTAAAGGTAACTGCTTCTGGCAACCAGCCGTGCTAAGATGCACATAGCATGCTGGAATTAGAAGAATGCAAAGAGACAGCATGATCACTAATAGAGCAGTACTAGGTACTGATCTTAAAAGCAAAGCAGCTTATCTATTTGCTATGTAGGGCTATCTTAGTCTTATGATAGCTACAGTGAGGGGGTGCAAGTATTCTTGACGCCTCTGGGGCATCCGGCAAGCCGCCGGCATGCCGGAGCCCGCTCCAGCATAGATTCTGGCATTAGAACAGACAATTTTCAAAAGTCAGTTAGATACCAGGATGGCGGCCGCCGGCACAACGGCGGCACGCCGGCAGGGAGCGGCGGCTCCGGCAGCCGGAGGATGCCAGGTTGGTGACTGGGATAAGGATGGTACAGGTAGTATCGGGTTGCCGGCAGTATATGCCGGCACTCCGGTGATCGACCGGCAAGCGGACGATTAGATAGGAGTAGGAGAGCCGCCGGTAGTAGCCGGCGGCAGCCGGCAGTCCCTCGGTACACGGGGGGCTGGCGGCAAGGGTAGGGAAGTCACCAAGAGGGAGGCAGGTATTGCCGACAGTGGAGGCGGCAAGAGACCGGCACCCGGATAGATAGAGAGACAGGGGGAGGGGGGAAGGGATGCAGGAAGTACCGTCAGGGTTCCAGACATCCCTCCCCCTCCCTGAGAGGGTGTACCCATGATAGAGACAGGCTCTAACATCCATAAGCAGGGGTCACTAGGGACCGGGAGCAGGTAGCCCAAGGGAGGGCTAGGGAACACCCAAGAGGGGGGGGAGACTCCCCTATGCAGAACTACACTAGTAACTAACCTTATAGGACACTATGAAGGTATATGTACCAGAGCTGACTGCACAGGGAAGCTCGGGTAGCCCTACTCATCCACCCTAAGGAGGATTTGTAGGACAGGGGACAGATGAGTATAAACTAACCTAAGCATAGGCTAGGCTATACAAGAGATAGGTGGGGAGGGAGAAGAGAGAGGTCTTCCCAGGAAGGGTTTCTGTACCAGAGCGGCCACTAAGGGAAGGGAGGACACTCCCTAACCTAAGATCAGGCTGATCGGCTAAAACGGTGCAAGAGTACAGTTTCAGCATGGAACAGAGAAACCTTCCTAACCCGACCTAGAGCAGGGCTAAAAGTCCTGAACTAGGCAAGGAAGAAGACATATCGCTATCGCAGGAAAGTCATAGACTATCCTAGCCATAGAGGTAGGCTAGCCTAACCTCACTCTCAGACGCAATCCTAAAGGGGGTTCATTCCTTTAGGGAGGACTGAGAGGCGATATATATACTCTATTAGACAATTAATCCCTTTACTCAGAAAAGGGATCAAGGCTAAATAGAGGGAATGCCAAGGCAGGGGATGAAGGAAGCATATAGGGGTCCTAAGGTTAGGTTAGGCTAGAAAGAATCACTGACTAGCCTATCCCCTATATGGTCCCTGAAGGCGAAAACATTTGCATCACTAGTCAAAAGTATTGTAAAATAATAATGCCACTATCTTCATAACTTAGTCTAGGATCACTAATAAATCATGCATGAACACTTGTATGTAGGCTCCTGGCCTGGGGGCTATAGTAGCCGACTGGTATGAGGTCAATCGATGACCGATAAAAAGCGTCTAAACACGATATAAAAGTTCCTAGCTATGAAGACTAAATAAACTAATGTATTCTATTAGTATATAATGCCGGAAGCGTTGTTGTGGCTAACTAAATAAGACATGCAAAACAACAACGACGCCATAAAATGGCGGGTCCGGTAGAGGCACAGCTCTGCCACAAAACATCAATTATTTCGCAAAATAATATTTACTTTACGGCCAGAGCTTAATTAAACAATACTGGAACCTTGTACTCAACTTTCCAGAAGAAGGCGAGGCTGAAGGTAACGACATAGCGAAGATGCAAAGCGATAAAGTTAACACAAGGGAAAATCCGTCTAAGTAGGGCAGCTACTAAACAAAGGATAAAGACGCGCGTGACGTCATTAGAGCAATGGCGTCCGTTTGTTTACGTCTCGAGTATCAGTAGTAGCCACGAGTGAGATTAGCTGTGGAACGGCTCCCAGCTATTCTCAGCCCTTACACACCGAAGCATTAACTCTGTTCGGGGTGGAGATAGCTATGTGGCACGTTCAGACATGCGTGTCCCCTGTTGTATTACGATGTCTTAAAGGGAAACCTTTGAGATACTCGCTCCAGAAGTTAGAATTCTGTGATAACCTGTGGTTAAATTCTCTGGGAATATCTTAGTAGTCTTATACCCAAGGAAGCTACCAAACAGGAACCTTCCATCAGGACGCCATGGCTTGAGCCCAAAAAAGCCACTGTAAGGATGGAGTTAATGTATCTTCAATGGTGAGTGTTCTGAGTTTATCATTTTATGAATGTATTTAAGTATACATACATACATACATACATATACAGTATATATATATATATATATATATATATATATATATATATATATATATATATATATAATATATATATATATATATATATATATATATATATATATATATATATATATATATACTGTAGTTAAAAGTTGGCATATGCCTCTACATGGCAGTGAAAAACTAACCATACAGGCTTGCCCCAAATCTTTTCTTCTCTCATACTTCTAAACACAATACAGTACAATTGTATACAATATACAGTATATAGTATCAAAGAGCCATAATGTATTCTTTTAGGGCAAGGAGGTAATTCTAAGAGATGATCAGATACCCGGAAATTAAGTTATCTAGCAATCCTTTGGTCCTATGATGCTGGATACAAGGGAGTTTACTGTAATTTTTCTTCTTGCAAAATTGTAATAAACTCACAAGTAAATTACATCCCACTTTGTGAATAATGCATAATTAACCAAAGAGAAAATAATATTAAAAAAAAAAAGTTTTACGATTGTATATAGAATAGTCTTAAGTTTTAGGGATTAAACTTTTAATAACATGCAAAGAGAGAGAGAGAGAGAGAGAGAGAGAGAGAGAGAGAGAGAGAGAGAGAGACCTGATAATGTCCTCCTAAAGTTTATTACTGATGTAATTCATGATCAATTTTCAAAATTTGTTTTTAATTACTATTACTATTATTCCTGGCCAAGCTACAACCATGCTTTAAGCCCAAGGGCTCCTACAGAGAAAAATAGCCCAGTGAGGAAAGGAAATAAGGAAATAAATAAATGATGAGAGCAAATTAACAATAAATCATTCTACAAACAGTATCAATGTCAAATCAGAGTCTGAGATTGAGTTGCAACCAACACATTTTCTTATGATCAAAATCCTAAGACTAAAATTAAAGAGCACATTTAAATAATGTTAATATAATTACCCCTAACTTTCATGGCATGCTTCTCAATAGCAGCCACACAGGATGCACAGGTCATGCCATTGATCCTTAGGAAGCACTTCTCTAAATCTCCGTCATCTCCTTCAAAGGCTGCGTTGCTCTTATAAACACTGTTCACACTTCCTTCTTTACTTGATTTTGTAGATTTAACTGTTTAAAGCAATGAAAAGTTGGAGCATTAAGACAGAAGATGACATACTTTACAATAAAAATATCAGCCCAAGGCCTTTTTATAGTGCAGTATTCTTTTATAGCTTATAAAGGTTATTGTACTGTTTAAAACATACCTGAAATACAAACCAGGTTTTAGTACGTCAATTAAATTATTGTGTTAATTAATATCAAAAGCATAGAAAAGTTTATCAATCATCGTTAGCAAATTGCACGAGTAATAAGCAATCCAAAATTGGCCAAATGTTTCCCAGTTATTTAACTTACAATAAGCCAAATAAAATTAATCAAGGACAATTTACATTAGTAAACCACAATTTCTTAAATATCAAACATAATGTATGAAAATTTCTTGAGGAGATATCTGAATAACATCGTCTGCACCTAATCATGGAAAACAAGCTTTGTGACAGGAATCTTCAGCTAAACCTGCAACCTTGACTCGACCAACAAAATTTGATTTACTAAAATGAAGATATACTTTTATGCTACCTACTTCAGTAATGGTAATGAAATATGATTACATGGGTTAAATTAATGTAACTACCATTCAATCATCAAGAACTGTATTTTGTCCATGCTTTAGAATAATAACAGTCTGAAGAAAAGAAATAGAATAAAAAGGTCAATACAACTTAATGTTTAAAGCAAACACAAATTGAAATTATTAAAAAAACTTGTAAAATCTTCTAATCCATTACTCAATTGATCAATAAGTTGAAAAGGTACACTGAAAACTATTTCATTTTCAATAGAACACAATTTAAATAATTCCAAAACAGGTGAATAGGAATTTTTTCAATGTAAAATACTAGTTTTTATCATTACACCACCAATTTATGAAGGTTAATTACTTAATTTGCCATCTTTAAGGAAAACTAAATAACAATAACAGTCAAAGACCACAGCTCATGATTTTCCTCAAAGTATTCTTAAGCCTCAAAATAACAAGAATGGTTCTTTAATTTGTATCAAATAAATATCATCACTTGACACACTTCCACTGACACAAATCTCAATTGTGTTTAAACTTACCCTTGCTACTACTGTAAGACCCTGATGGGGAGTCTTCAACAGAATCAGATCTATTGACAGAAGCCTCAAAACCCATGTCATCGATCATATCTGCTATTTCCGCCGCTGACAAAACTGAAGGGTCGTATTCAACTGTCCCTTCCTCTGTTTCTAAATCAACCTAAAAATAAAAGGATATATTCCTTCATACTTAAAACCAGTTGCTGATAAATGAAGATTCTCTCTTTTTCACTTAGAAATAGCTTCATATTCTGAAGACACCAAAGCATTACTTAACACATCAAATGATAAAAGAAGGAGAATTTTCATGCAAGAGGAAAAAATACCCAAAAAGTACTGCCCTTCCTGGGTCATTTCAAGACTTCAGAGGGCTTTCAGCAGCTTTGCTGGGGTATTCCTTTTTTGTACCCTAAGTAATTTTCTTAATGGAACTAAAGGTTCTCTGATGCAACCATTGTTCCCCCTGATTGCATTACTTTCTGCATATCACTTTTCATTGTTCCTTTTAATCTCTTCCCACTAGCTATTGAAATATTTTGGCAGTACCTCGCTGCAAATTCTATTTCATCTTTAAGAACAAATATAAAAGACAGAAGCACAGAAATACCTAAAAATATGACCACTTTAAATCTTAGGATTTCTACCATACCAATAATACTGCGGTTGCAGATAACAGTTATAACATGAGGATATTAAAATTATTCTAGCAAGTAAATGATCATCAATAAAAAAAACTCTGCTTCTGTCCACAAAAATTAAACTCTAAAACTATAATTCTTTAAAGACTATTAACAAGCAACACATTTACATTCTTTTTAATAAGACAGTTCACAGACTACCAACAAATTCAGTAAATGCAGATTGCAGACCATTAAAACCAATAGTACGTTACCACTTACAAGAATTTAATTATAAAATAATTTTACCATTAATAAGTCTAGCAAAATCTAATAATAACAACACATACAATGCATCTCATTTATTCTCCTTATTCATAATGTTATTTTTCCTTATCTTAAATTGCAACAAAAAAGAAACCCGAGATTATCCAATCATCAACCTTACTTTTATTCAGGACAATCAGGAAACAAACCTCCAAATCGCTCTGTTTTCCACAAGGTTTTAAGTCATGCATCAAAGGAAAAACCTACGGCAGCGGAGTAACTTACTTTTATATCTGCAATGCCAGGTTTTTCCCCAATTGTGCTTTGGATGTTTCGAACACAGGAATTACAGGTCATACCCTTTATTGATATAACACATGTTCTAGGATTTTCGAGCTGGGCGTTATCCTGACATTCACCGTCCAAAACCGTTGCCTCGAAACCCATGTCATCTATGAGATCCCTTATAGTGGCTGGGTTTGTTATTTTCTTATCATATGTTATAGTTCCTTTCTCATCTTTTAGACTCACCTACAAGCAAGAATTTCATAAGAATTATTATAAAAGAAACATAAATGTAATCAATATTATAAGATCTTTTCAATTACTGTAAAGGTAAGACACTATAAGTGTAGAAAGTAATAAATACCAAGAGAAAAAATAAAAATATTCAGAATCAACCCAAAAATTTGAGCATAAAAATGGAGAAAAGTTTACTTATTTTTGGCTCATATTGCTCACCTTAATGGACAGAATACCAGGCTTTGACCCTACAGTTCCTTCTATGTTCTTAACGCACGACATGCAAGTCATACCCTTAATACCTATTATCACAGTCGATGTATCACTCTCCAATAGGGACGCTTCAAAGCCCATATCATCTATAGTGGACCTGAAAAAAAATGGGTGCAATTTTATGAAGGTTCAACATATAATCTACCTCAGTTGAGA
Organism: Palaemon carinicauda; assembly: GCF_036898095.1. Classification (NCBI taxonomy): domain Eukaryota; kingdom Metazoa; phylum Arthropoda; class Malacostraca; order Decapoda; family Palaemonidae; genus Palaemon; species Palaemon carinicauda. The sequence goes on along the minus strand of NC_090732.1, from coordinate 163,317,545 downwards.
TTCTTAACATGACAAAAATAATAACATATCTAATACAGTTTCATGTTCAACATTTAGAATTAAAATACAGTACAACCATTAATAACTGGTAAAGATACAGAAATGGCTTTATTAATTATATCTATACATAATGTCATAACAATGATGACTTATGTGTCACTTCTGAAATGGAAAAAAGTGAACGGACATGAAAGTGTGTAAAAATATACAAATGCTGTTATATCAATGTTACATAAATGAAATTTTTCTCTTATAAAGATAAATACAAAGGAAGTGGAAATATTCAGTGAAAAGAGTTTGTAACAAGAAAACAAAACCAGTATACGGTATAAGATGATAATAAGGTGATAACATGCATTCTATAACTGATTTTCAACAAACTACTGCAAGTCCTGGCAAAATCATTTGAACTAAGTTGAAAGGTTTAAAGGCTACTTATGAATGGCAGAGGCAAGGGACAGTGACATTGCCCTATCAAGCAGGACAATGCCCTAGAGACTGACCATATATCATATGATCAGCGCCCAAGCGCCCTCTCCAACCCAGCTAGGACCAGGGAGGGCCAGGCAATGGCTGCTGATGACTCAACAGATAGACCTATAGGCTCCCCCAAAACCCCCAACCTTAGCTCACAAGGATGGTAAGGTTGTAGACACTAATGGCACTAACGAGACTTAGCGGGACTCGAACCCCCGACTGGCAAACACCAGGCAGAGATCTTTGGTTGCTGGTATCTTAACAATATGGCTGACAAAATCAGACAAAGAATTGTCGTAAATCCACACTGACCTGACCATTTCTGCCGAGATCTGTGTAGGGTCAATGATAAGTGTTGCCATTTCGTCTGCTAACGACACTTTGATTGAGCGAACGCCTTCCTGCTTTCCAACATTCCCCTCGATGTTATTAACGCATGAATTGCAAGTCATACCTGGTTAAATAAGTAAGCAAAAATTACAGACTTAATATTAATATTCTAATTATTCAATATGTATTCCTACAAAAAGTGTTATTTTCAATGTTTCATGATGAAATTATTGCACATGGGCCAATAGCAACATAAAAAAATCATATACTGTACAGTACAAATTAAAATCTGAATTAAATGTTTGTAACCAGAGACAAATACAGAAGCTGGATACAGTACAGTAAATCAAAGCCCCAGTACGTCAAATAAACATCAATAAATTTGCATCATTATTGGTTACATACAACTTGCAAAGCATAAAAAATACCCTTTATTTAACTGCAATCAGCAATACAGTAGTACCTGAACTTAAGAATAATTTTATGAAAACCCCCGACTCCACAAATTTGGATCTATGACCTAATACTTATAGAAACACAAACAAGTTAATAAGCAAAAACCTATGTAGGCCTAAAGAAAAGCTAAACAGGTATGCATTCAAATTACAAAGGCAAATCACACTGAAGCTTACCATATTATGGCTAAACCTTAAGGACAGTAAATAACAAAACATGTACTGTATACCAACTTTTAAAGGACAATATTTATAATACATTTTAGCTAACCTAAGACAAGTAAACATAACATTTAAGAATGGTTCAATAAGCATGATGTGGCCAACATTCTTATCCAAGTATGTATTAGGCCTACTAGAATAAATTGTAGTAGTTAAAAAATATTTTTATAAGAAATCCTGTCTATTCTTCATAAGCATTATATTATTAAGAGTGGATTTTTGAGTTGCTGTGAATACAGTCTTCTAGCCAATTTTGGTAAAAAATCCCACTCAGAAGGGAAATTTTATCTTGCATATAATTTTTTTTATCATTATTAGGCCTTAGGATTTCGTAAGGGAGAAAACCGAATGAAAGATAGATTCGGTACAATTTTAATGTGTTTTGTTATCATTATTAGGCCTTATGATTTCGTAAAAGAGAAAACCGAATCAGAGAGAGATTCAGTAAGATTTGAATATGTACCAGACCTGGTTTGGAGTGTTAAAAACTATGGATGAAAAAAAATGACAGTTGAACTGCAGGCCTTGGATACGAGAACAATCACATCTCAAAATTCTAATAATTAGAAACCAGTAACAGACATTAGAAGTCGTGCATGCATAATAATAGGTCACAATGAGGCCTAGAATGACAATACACAAAAAGTCCTCAGCTTACAAACTTAATAGGTTCCAGGAAGGTGTTTGTAGGCCAAATTGTTCGTAATTCGAGTTCTGTTAAATTTGGCATAAGATTGGCTTCACCAAGCTCACATGTCTAAGATGTTTCATATTGTAAATATCGTCTTTCTTACAGCATTAAATTATATAATATACTCAATTTTTTTTAATGAGGCGCATTTGCACTGACTCACAGAGATGCCCATTTAGCTCGGAAAAGTTTCCTGATCGCTGATTGGTTAGTCATCTTGTCCAACCAATCAGCGATCAGGAAACTTCTTGTCCAACCAATCAGCGATCAGGAAACTTTTCCGAGCTAGAAGGCCAGCCCTGCGAGTCTGTGCAAATCTGCCTCACTAAAAAGAATTGAGTGTAGTAGTATTTTTGCATTAAATTATGAACTTTTGATACAATATATGAGATCTATGATTTTAGCTGGATTTATGTTCGTATCTCCGAATGTTTGTAAATTGAGAACCTTCTGCATTTTACGTATTATGAACAAGTACAGAACATTCCAAAGTGTTTTTACCTTTAACAGATATCTGAATGAGGAGATCGCTACACACACAATTAACGGGCTCACCCAGTAAGTTAGCCACCTTTACTTCATCTGCTGATGCTCCCCCCAAGAGCAAGAGGTTCTCTTCTTCGCTAATAGGCACGGCACAGTCGTTCTTCTTAGTTGTAACGTGCTTTGCATCGAACCCCATATCGTCTATTCTGCTGGCTAACACTGAACCCGATATAAGCTGAGAATCGTGTATTACAGTGCCTTCTTTTGCCTCAAGATTCACTTTGACCGAGTGCACCCCACCCAGCACACTCACGACGCTTTCGATGTTCCGGACACATGACTGGCAAGTCATGCCTTCAATGCTTATAACAGATGTAGATGTCATTTTGACTAGTTTTACTTTTGATTGAAATATAGGGAAAATTAAGTAATCAAAGTTCAATGTTCACTAGTACCACTTGGTGTCATTCAATTTCCTCCATTACAACCCATGATGATTTCTTGAAAGATGATTTGCTCTAAGAACTCTGAAAAAGAATATAAAAAAGTTGACATAAGTGCCTGGTACAGTATGCAGCAAAACTGGTGCTTTTTGTAGGCTACTGGACTAGCATTGTTTTCAAGTTTCCATTTGTATTAAATATTATGTACTTAACTTTTTAAACACATCTGGGCTATGTATGAGGAAAATTAGGACAATCGTTACATGGAATCTTATCACCATAAGATATTATAGCGTGAAAAACAAAAGCATTTCAAGCTAAAATAATATTTTAGAAAAGAATATCATTACTGTGGCACGTGAGCCGTGGAACAGTCGGTCTACATACAGAGAAATTGTGAAAGAGGCCATCACGAGAGAGTGAAAAATAAAATTTTAAACAGATCATAGCCTAATGATACAAATTGATACATTTTGGATATGAATTCAAAGTTATAACTCCTTTTTGCTTTTGTAGTTTTATGTATAAATCAAATGTTAGTTTATTATAATTTTAATGCTTCCCCATAAATCATTACAAGTCATAGCTAAGGCTACATGGGACTGGTCCCAAAGGGGTTTCGTCAGTTAGAAAATAGAGTAAATATGGGAGGTGTAGAGTTATCTTTGCTATTATAAATATAATTAATTATACCTTATACTGTAGTTATTTTGCTTTTACTTTAGGAATGGAAGACTTTAATTAGGTTGGACATTGTGTGCAGATTCTATAGAATGACAACAACAGTGTATTTTGAATAATAATAATAATAACAATAATAATAATAATAATAATAATAATAATAATAATAATAATAATAATATTAAAATATAAATAATAATAATAATAATAATAATAATAATAATAATAATAATAATAAAATAATAATAATAATATAGCTCTGGAATTGAGGCTTATGCTATTGGCTTTATAAGTTACGTTGAGAGAGAGAGAGAGAGAGAGAGAGAGAGAGAGAGAGAGAGAGAGAGAGAGAGAGAGAGAGGAGAGAGAGAGACTAACAATGGCCCAAAAATAAAATGATAAGATTAATATTTACTCTGATGCAACTTATCAATGTAACACCCGCGAAGCCACCTTAACTCCAATTGACTTCTTCAATTTAGAATTTCTCTATTTTGTGTCTATTCAATAAAACCAAATCTATAATTATGATTGTTTTTAATCTCATTTAAGAATTTCATTGTTAAAATTTTCGTTTTAATATGAAAATATAAGACTTTAATTAGAATCAACTGATTTTATGTTGAAATATACATAATTATATAAATAATTGAATATATAAATTTATAAATAAATAAACAAAACCAAAAAATAAATAAATAAACCAATATATGGAATATATTTCTAACGAAATAGGCTATGTAAAACTCTACGGGATCTACACTAACATTTTAGCATTCTAGTAACTTTCTATCTTATTACCTCCAACATTATTATTATTATTATTATTATTATTATTATTATTATTATTATTATTATTATTATTATTATTATTAATCGTAATTCCCTGCTATAGACATCCCATTTCATATCACATAATTATCTTCTGATTAGTAGTCATCTGCCAATTATATAAACCACACACACATACACACACACACACACACACACATATATATATATATATATATATATATATATGTGTGTGTGTGTGTGTGTGTGTGTGTGTATGCATAAATGTGTGTTGAAAACATGAACGCCGACTACGAAATGAAAACTGGAAAGACTTGGTTGGGTTTGTTGTTAGTCTTATTAATATATGCATAAAATAAATAGATACATATATCATACACACATAAGAAAGTACTCTATACTGTATATAGTCATACGTCTGGTAATGTCGCTCAGCGTGACAGGGTATATATATATATATATATATATATATATATATATATGAGAGAGAGAGAGAGAGAGAGAGAGAGAGAGAGAGAGAGAGAGAGACTTTCTCTTCAATTTATAGGGTAGATTAGAAAACACTTGGGAATATTGTAATATCTTCCCAATTTAGCATTAGTTAAAAACCCTGAGAGAGAGAGAGAGAGAGAGAGAGAGAGAGAGAGAGAGAGAGAGAGAGAGAGAGAGAGATTAATTTGGACTATCATCAAATAATTTAGTGACTGTTCAGTGCTCATTAGTCTGAGCGCTAAATCTTTCAGATTCCACCCTGCACGTGTCGCTAACCGATGACTACATTCCACCGTCTACAGTGTTACTGGTGACTAATTGAGACTTGCGTTGTCTACTAAAGTTGAATCTTTCTATATTTGATTATTCTTTTCCGTGTAGGATTTTTTTTATAAACTTTTACAGTTCTTTTAATTCTTTCCCTTTTCATACATAAAGTTCAATCAAATCTTTCTACAAACACTTAAATTTGTTAATATAATATATATATATATATATATATATATATATATACATACATACATACATACATACATACATACATACATACACAAACACACACACACACACACATATATATATATATATATATATATATATATACATAAATTTCTATCCCATACTGGGATCGAACCCTAGTGTCTTCAAGTGAAAGACAAGGTCGCTACGTATCATGCCACCTTGTCTTTCACTTGAAGAGACTGGGTTCGATCCCAGTATGAGATAGATATTAATTTCTAGTTGAGGGCGATATTGCGTTGATTTTCATCCATACATACACGGGCGTGCATATATATATATATATATATATACATACACGGGCGTGCATATATATATATATATATATATATATATATATATATATATATATATCACTAACACACGTGATTTCAATCGATGTAAATATCAACCACAATGGCATTTAATACCGAATTCTATCTTAGGAATATAGATTCACTGAAATTTATTTATGGTAATAGCTTCTGGCTGGGAAAAGATTCGAACCCCGGCCTATTCAGCCTATTTGAATCTCTGCCCAGCCAGAGGCTATTACCATATATGAATTTCAGTACATATATATATATATATATATATATATATATATCTCCATGACTAAATGCTATGTCACTGTCATACCAGCTTCCTGGACCAGGGTTCGATTCCCCGGACAGCCAGAAGTTATTGTCTTTGAGTGATTTCTCCTTGGGTCTCGAATCCCGAGGTATAAGAGAGAATCCAGACAATAAGGTATTACAATATATTGCTTATTTGGATGTGTGTATGTATATATATATATATATATATATATATATATATATATATATATATATATATATATATATATACATACATACATACATACATATGTATGTATGTATATATATATATATATATATATATAGTGTGTGTGTGTGTGTGAATAACATCCTTAGCGTACACCCAAAACACTCCTGTGAATCTCTTACTTTTCCCCGACTGCATGAGTGTCCTCAAAACTCTGGATTGTCTAGAGTGGCCAACACATTGGAGGCTTCCTTCACGATATTGACGTAGCAAAATAATAATGTTGAAAATGCTGCGCTTAAAAATTTGCATCGCTTAATAAAACAGGATCGTTTCAACGTTATTCTCAAATAATCAAAAATTATTCAATACTTGCGTAAAAGGTTTGGTGGTATAATAATAATGCTTAAAAATCATCAAAATTTGGTTCCCTTTGCCTGCAAACTAATGTAATAATACATACACCTCCCATCATACACACTACACACACGACGTGTATATATATATATATATATATATATATATATATATATATATACTTCTTTCGGCCTTATTAATTTCACTGTATTCCAGGATCAGCCGCTCGAGTAAACTTATTCGATATATTTCTATTCCTTGCATCTTCTTCCCCCGTCCCATTCTCTCTCTCTCTCTCTCTCTCTCTCTCTCTCTCTCTCTCTCTCTCTCTCTCTCTCTCTCTCTATATATATACAGTATATATATATATATATATATATATATATATATATACATCAACTCGGGTTTAACCTCCACCGCCATTAAATTATTAGGCATTCCCTTATAATGAAGAGCCAAGATGCAAGTTCACTTTATATAGGAAACTAGTTTTCTGTTTCTTACATTCCTAAGTTAGGATATTCCAGCCAAAACGGTAGCTTACATATTTATGGGATTTGGGAATCTATTCCCGATCCTACTAAAATAAAGACTTTAAAGTTATCCTTAAACAGCTCATCCTGCACTCTACGCGACCTACGCTATGGAAAAAGCCATCGACGAAGCCAATACACTATAGTCAATTCTTTTTAGTGAGGCAGATTTACTGCGACTCGCAGGGGTGTCCTTTTACCTCGGAAAAGTATTCCTGCTCACTGATTGGTTGGACGAGATAATTCTAACCAATCAGATGGCAGGAAACTTTTCCGAACTAAAAGGGCACCGCTGCGAGTCAGTGCAAATGCGCCTCATTAAAAAAAACATGAGTATAGCGGGGCACTCAACAGAGCACAGACCTCCGCCGCGACAGCTTATATCTCGAACTTTTACTCGCCCTTGACCTTGACCTTTATATGTAATAATTGGCGTGGATTTTCATACGCTATAATATGAGCCAAGTTTGAAGTCTCTGTTACAACGTTGTCCAAACTTATGGCTGATTACGTGAATTAAACATTTTGCTTGACCGTGACTTTGACTTTTGACCTTGACCTTCCAAAATTTAATCATTTCAAACTTTTTACATAACAGTTAATCCCAGCAAGTTTCATTACTTTACGATTAAAATTGTGCACAGGAAGTTGTTCATAAGAAGAAAAAAAAACACAAAAACAGGGGGTAAAACATAACCTCCTTCCAACTTCGTTGGCTGAGGTAAATATACTAGAGAAATCATACTGTAAAGTTAACAATAGAGAAATTTCAAAAACAAAAATGAAACATCAATTTATAGAAGCATTACAAAAGTACCTAGGCTAAGTATATAAAAAATGATAATTGTTCTTTTTAATCATATCCTATGACCATATTGAGCGTCGTTATTACATCTTATCATTACAAAACCGATATCGAATCGGGAGGTTACAAAGTACGATATGGGGTAGAGATAATGTTTACGTGGGACAAACTGGCTGATCTATCTCTAAAGATTATCTGCGCACAAAAGATCTGTTAGATACAGCTTTGAGAACTATGGGAAGTTCGTTCTTTTCAAAGATATTTTTGGCATCGCATCGACTGGAGTGAATACCTGTTGCTTAAAAAAAAAAAAGTATATATGAATTGTTAAAAAATTCTATAGCTCCTTCAAGACCAAAGGAAATGGTTTAAATGAATATTATTTAGTGTTAGTATCTCATCATCATCATCATCCTCTCCTTCAACGCCTATTGACGCAAAGAGCCTCGGATAGATTACGCCAGTCGTCTCTATATTGAGCTTTTAAATCAATGTTTCTCCATTCATCATCATCTTAGAATCTTGAAAATATGATTCCTCTCATCTAAATATTCATAGCAAAAGATATATTTACTGTACCAAAAAAATGATAACGCAAAGTTAATAATAATTATTGGCAATACCTTTCCATTTTTCCTTTGTCCGAGAGCAAGAATGGATTTAAAAATTTACTGTCATGAGTGCCTATTGCTTTTCAAAAGCACATGTCTGTACAGGAGAAAGATTCTGAAATCAACCGTCACCAACCAAACAAATAACATGAATTTATCCGAAGGACAGTGGAAAATAGATCACCAGATGACCACCTTAGGTCAAGACATCGACCTTTAATATAGTCATCAGGAATATAAAAAAAATTTAAATACACCTAAATAAAATCTAAATATGGCTAATCTTTTCCCATAATAACCATACACTTTTTAGATTGACCTAAAATTAACTTTAAAAAACGGAGTAGTCATACCATGGTGAGAGGGGGTACCCCGAGGGGAAAGGAGGAAGGGGTGGGAAGAGTTGACTGTGTGTGTGCATATCTATCTAAATATTTAGCCGTCATTTTTGGCAGGTAACGTACACTAGTATTGAATAATATACAAGAATTTCTTGGTGTGGCCAGCAGCATCCTCACCTGGCAAATGGAAGGACCCAGGTCAGACTCCTTTGTGAGAATACACAGAAAGGACAGGATCCATTAAAACCCTTACACTATTGTTAACCTAATTAGTGAATTTGGTGTACCTGATGATATTTCAAAAGGGCATGTGGCTAGCGCTCTCTATCTCTCTCTCTCTCTCTCTCTCTCTCTCTCTCTCTCTCTCTCTCTCTCTCTCTCTCTCTCTCTCTCTCTCATCATCAGCCTCAGAAATGTCTTTCCGCTCCCATCTGTTTGTGGTCTATTTATGCCACTCTATACCTGCAAATTTTCTTGGCTCCCCAATCCATCGCCTTCACTTCTCTCTCTCTCTCTCTCTCTCTCTCTCTCTCTCTCTCTCTCTCTCTCTCTCTCTCTCTCTCTCTATATATATATATATATATATATATATATATATGCATATATATACAGTATATATATAAATATATATATATGTGTATATATGTATATATACAGTATATATATATATATATATATATATATATATATATATATATATATATATATATATACACATATATATATATATATATATATATATATATATATATATATATATATATATATATATATATATATATACACGTCAGTGATTACCTTTAATAATAAAAAAAAGAAGTATGTCACAAAGGCCGCATAAATACTGAACATAGTTCAAGGTGGTATAGGCAGGCAACAACTGAATAATTCACAACACTGCAACGGCAAAAGGATCTAGCTTGCAAGCGTGGGAGGAGCCTACGCTGTCAACAAGGTCCACACAGACGTCAGTGCAGCGCTGTGAAATGCAACATGGCGGGTTCCTTTGTGTAACGTCATATGGATTGTATGTGTGGGGCTATTTGTGGAAGAATATATATTGGGTGGGGGTTAAAGATGTATTGTTTGTGCCTGTCTTTAAATTAATGCAGAAATTATCTTCCCATGCTTGTATACACAGAAAAATTGTCTGTACATGAATGCATAATTGTCTGTATAGGGGGTTGTTTAAAGATGTATTGTTTGTGCTTGTCTATATTAATACAGAAATTATCTTTCCATTCTTGTATACACAGAAAAATTGTCTGTACATGAATGCATACATTGACTGTACATAAATGTATCGTCTACATATACTGTATGCATGAATCATCTGAACGATAATGCATAAAATGTCTGTTAAATGAAGAAATTCTCCGTATATAAATGCTAAAAAATGTATGTACATAAATGCATAGTCTACTTATATGTAGGAATTATCTGAATGTAACTGCATTAAATATTTTTACATAAATGCAAAAATTGTATATATATAAATGCATAAATTATCTATACATAAATGTATATATTGCCTGCACATAAATGCATAAATTTTCTGAGCTTAAATGCATAGATTGTCTGAAAGCAAATGCAGAAATTGTCTTTAGGTATATGTATAAATAGTTTACACATGAATGCATAAATTATCTGTACATAAATGGATTAATTGTCTATACTTATATGCATAAATTGTCTGCACATGTCTGCACAGTAAGGTACAATGTAACTCGTCTATTCATGGCTGTTTACATACATAAATTGTCTATGCGTATATGTATGTATATTATGGATACGGTGAGCTTGTATTAGATGCAACAAGTGCCTGCGAAAGTCTATATATAGATACTGTACACATAAGCTGCCTGTTTGTGAAATTGGCCTTAATGAGTACATCTTTAATAACGATTAAATAATTATCTGAGAGACCGTATTAAATGCTTAACTTCCGATGAAGGTTTTCATATAGATTATTACATTTCTTGCGGATAATAATAATAATAATAATAATAATAATAATAATAATAATAATAATAATAATAATAATAATAATGACAGTAATAAAAATAATAATAATAATAATGACAGTAATAAAAATAATAATAATAATAATTATGACAGTAATAATAATAATAATAATAATAATAATAATAATAATAATAATAATCTAAAGACGTGATTCCTGAGCCATTAAAGAGCGGGAACATGATATCGAAGCCATATCTTAAAAACAAAAAAATAATAATAATAAATAATAATAATAATAATAATAATAATAATAATAATAACTCACGGGCTGCTACCGGACTAGAAGCCCATGCTGATATAATATTACGACAACAATAACAACAGCAACAACTCCGCTTGTGACTTTGCATTCAGACATGTTGTGAGACATTGATAAGTTAGTGCCCAAAACCCTTTATAGGTAAATCGTTCATACAAATTGCGTGTATGTATACATCATATGAAAAATAAAGTATCCATTCCAATGCTTGAACATGACAGTGTATTAAAATGTATGCATGTATATGCTATATGATAAAGGACCTATCAATTCCCAATACTTGAATACTTCAACATTTCAGTATGAAAATAGGCGAAGAATAGTTAACTGGTAACTGGGCATGACTGCACATTAATCTCCTTGTCACCAGGTGAAGAAAGCTTCAACTTCATTTTCCAATAAAATGAAAGTCACTTTAATAAATCAGTACAAACGTCTCTTACCTTAAATTCCCGACGTGCGTCATGACATTGGACAAACGTCTTATCTGGACGAATGTGGCGTGTGCACTGTCATCCAGTACGGATTTAAGAAGACAACTAAGTCTATCGTACTAATGTCCAGAACGGATTTAGGGCAAACAACTAGGTCTATCGCACTAATGCTATCCAGTAAGGATTTAGGCAAACAACTACTGTAGGTCTATCGCACTGATGCCATCGAGTAAGGATTTAGGCAACCAACTACTGTAGGTCTAACATCCAGTAAGGATTTAGGCAACCAACTACTGTAGGTCTATCGCACTGATGCCATCCAGTAAGGATTTAGGCAACCAACTACTGTAGGTCTATCGCACTGATGCCATCCAGTAAGGATTTAGGCAACCAACTACTGTAGGTCTATTGAACTAATGCCATCCAATACGCAATTTTTACGAGCTGCCAACGCAAGAGCCCGTGTCTTGCATAAGGCAAGGCGTTCTTAAATGAAAGAACGAATGAACCAGCATATATTTAGGCAAATAACTATAATGTCATCCAGTAGTTAGTAACGCTTTAGGCAAACAACTAGGTCTATGGCACTAATATCACCCGGTACGGATTTCGGCTAACAACTAGGTCTATGGAATAACCTTACATAAACAAGGGTTTATCCACGTGATTTCTACAGCACAGTAAAGCCATTTCAGTAGGGCACCGGTTGGTTACACTGGTCTATGAGCACGAAGTAATATAACAGCCATTTCCTTAACAAACACGTCCAAGTTAGCTATTGCGCATCCACATTTAGATAATGATACCGATAAAGCATGGCGGTATAGCATGGGGTATGATTCCTCACGTAAAACCAAAAACATCTGTTTGAATGAACAAGTGCTCTCGACACATGTGTAACATACATTAATCACTATCATTTGGTTAACATAAACTTTTATGTGACCATGAGAGAGAGAGAGAGAGAGAGAGAGAGAGAGAGAGAGAGAGAGAGAGAGAGAGAGAGAGAGAGAGAGAGAGCCGTCAGTCTTGGAAAATTTCACGCAATTCTTAGCACCAAAGTGGCTAGAAAAGTATGCATTTCTCAAAAACTTCAAGAAATGGGATGAAAGCAAATCTTGACTATTTGAAACAAATATATATCGAATCTTTCTCAAGGCACAAGCAATATCAATTATAGTCGACTTATAGATGAAACCTGACGATCTGACAACTTGTATTTAATCCTAACTCTCGATCGAAGACCAACGTAATTCGATTTGATTATCAAAGCTCACTGATTAGATTGGGCTACGTGACAACACATTACTGTCTAACTAGAAACATCATATTCCAAACGAATCTGAAACATTTATACTGGGTTAGGACAAAATTGCCATTAAAAAACACACACACACACACACACACACACACACACACACACACATATATATATATATATATATATATATATATATATATATATATATATATATATATATATATATATATATACTGTACACATATAAAAACAACAACAACACCAAATGCAGCCGTTTCTAGTCCACTGCAGGACAAAGGCCCCAGGCATGACAATTCAGGTCTGGGGTTTGGCCAGTTTCCAACATCACGATGAACACTGCAGATAGGTGATGGTGTGAGATTTTAGTCTGGTCGCTCACAGTAAACCAACCTAGTATGGGTCTCCCTGACTAGTACAGCTTTTCTGATCATGGCAATACGCAAACCTTTTCACCACGTTAAGGTATTCTCATACAATATATATAGGCTAGGCTGGCCTAAGTCTTTTTATAGTTTATATATGACATATCTGTTTTGACGTTGTTACTGTTTTTAGAATGATATATTGTTAATTTGTTCTCATCATTTATTTACTTCCTTATTTCCTTTGCTCACTGAGCTATTTTTCCCTGTTGGAGCCCCTGGGCTTAAAGCATCTTGCTTTTCCAACTAGGGATGTAGCTTGGCTAATAATAATAATAATAATAATAATAATAATAATAATAATAATAATAATAATAATAATATTATATATATATATATATATATATATATATATATATGCATACATATATATATATATATATATATATATATATATATATATATATATATATATATATATATACTGATCAGCCCTTACCTCTTCCTCCTGCTATCTGTCTAACTACGTTCGAGACTCCAAAATAGACCTAAGCTCTTTCTCACACAAGACCACTTCAATGTCCATCCACTGCATGACTTCAGGAGTAACTAGTGCTCATTCATCAGTACCGTCTTCTGAAACTTCATTGTGCTTTCAAAGCAAATATTTGTTGGTGCAAACATTTCCTACCCAATGATTCTACACGAGTTGCTTTTGTAAATGCATATGTTGCGTGAAACTTGTTTTTTATCATTAGGATTATATTTACGGTAAGCGAATAATTCTATGCTGAATAATAATAATAATAATAATAATAATAATAATAATAATAATAATAATAATAATTCCAAACAGAACAAATAATAATAGTAATCATAATAATAATAATTAAAAAAAGAATAAATGATAACAATAACAATAATAATAACAATAATAATTCAAAACAGAATGAATAATAATAATAATAATAATAATAATAATAATAATAATAATAATAATAATAATAATAATAATAATCATGATAACAATTCAAAACAAAAAATAAAATGCGCAAAATATTTTCTTATAAATATGGGGACAAATCTAACAAAAACAAAAAATGACGTAATATACTTTGGTTCCATTAATGTAAATTATCAATTACCTAGTTAATTGTCCAGAAAATTATTCTAAAACACGAAAAATGAATGTCATGTCTTGACGCTCCCACGCATGCGCGCGCACACATATAAGCTCTCGTGCACTAGTCTATATACCAACACAGGCAGGGAAATTTTATATTATATAGGCTACAGTCAAGTCGTACACGTACTTTAATACACATTGCAAAACTTTCATAGTTTATATAGGAAATATTTATTTCAATGTTGTTACTGTTCTTGAAATATTGTATTTTTCCTTAATTTATTTCCTCACTGGGCTATTTTCCCTGTTGGGCTCCCTGGGCTTATAGCATCCTGCTTTTCCAATTAGGGTTGTAGCTTAACAATTAATGATAATGATAATAATAATAATAATAATAATAATAATAATATGCCATGTATATTAGTCCTATAGACGAGGTCTTGATGAATTGCAAACCATTCACGATTCATAGGCCTATTACATAGACCTATGACATTTTCTTTTTTTCATATAGGTTATTGGGCATATCAACATGGTGGGTTCATGTGTGTTTTACGCATACATATATACATAGCCAACATATATGGACATTTATTATTATTATTATTATTATTATTATTATTATTATTATTATTATTATTATTATTATTATTAGCCAAGCTACAACTCAAGTTGGAAAAGCAGGATGCTACAAGCCCAAGGGCTCCAAATGGGAAAATAGTCCAGTGGAGAAAGGAAATATGGAAATAAACTACAAGAGAAGTGATTAACAATTATAACAATTAAAATGAAATAAGAACAGTAACAAAATTAAAACAGATATTACATATACAAACTATAAAAAGAGACATATATATATATATATATATATATATATATATATATATATATATATATATATATACTGTATATATATATATATATATATATATATATATATATATATATATATATATATATATATGTATATATATGTATATATATATATATATATATATATATATATATATATATATATATATATATATATATATAAACAGTTGAGAGAGAGAGAGAGAGAGAGAGAGAGAGAGAGAGAGAGAGAGAGAGAGAGAGAGAGAGAGAGAGAGAGAGAGAATAATATAAGCACCAACATAAACCAAAGCGTAGAAGCTTCCCTATCAACACGACACTCTCACAAACGCAAAATTCTGTGACACGAGAATGAGTGCAAAGGCATTGGTGTCATTCAGTGCCCATAAACTCACTTTGCTCGTTGCGCATTTAGTATCCTTTGCTAGCGGGTCAGGAACATGATAATGTTGACTGTCTACTTTCTTATTTACGTTTTAAATCCAGTTTATTACTTTTCATGCGGTTTATTTATTTCCTTATTTCCTTTCCTCACTGGGATATTTTTTCCCCTGTTGGAGCCCTTGGGTTTATAGCATCCTGATTTTCCAATGCATTTGATAAGTTGTGCTGTAACCTACATAATCTATCCAATATAATAAAGAGCAAGTGTCTTGATATATATATATATATATATATATATATATATATATATATATATATAGATAGATAGATAGATAGATAGATAGATAGATAGATAGATAGATAGATAGATAGATAGATAGATAGATAGATAGATAGATAGATAGATAGATAGATAAATAGATAGATAGATAGATATATATATATATATATATATATATATATATATATATATATATATATATATATATATATATATATATTTCTGTCACGCTTAGGGGAGAGAGGAAATAATCATACCCTAGTGAGAGGGGGGTACACCAAGAGGTACACTCGGAAACCACATTTTCCTACAAAATGCCGAACCAGCGAGTTGTAGTTAAGAAAGGGAGAGGGGGTGGGAAAGGGTGTGTGTGTGTGTAAATATTTAGACGTCATTTTTGACGGCTCGGGTACACTGTTAAGAAGACGGACTACTGCAAGGTTTAAAGGTTTAAATTCCGCTCATAAATGGCAGAGGCAAGGGACAGTGACATTGCCCTAGCAATCTGAACAATTCCCTAGACACTGACCATATATACATATGATCAGCGCCCAAGCCCCCTCTCCACCCTAGCTAGAACCGGGGACTGCAAGGCAATGGCTGCTGATGACTCAGCAGGTAGACCTGTAGCCTCCTCTAAACCACCTTTCCTTAGCTCACAAGGATGAAGAGGTTGCAGCTACTAAAGGAACTACCGAGTTTGAGTGGGACTCAAATCCCTGTCTGACAATCACAATCATAAGTCCTGGATGTTACCATATAGGCCACCTTATAAAACAATCAGAAAAGTAATTAATTTGTATATTAAGTTTCCACAGAACTCATTGCCAACACATCGTGTGATATGAAATGTGCAAACATATCACCCGTATGCTGCATCTCATGAGGGAAGATTTTCGAGAACAGCTCAGTGAACTTGCCATTACAAACACCATTGAACAATAACAACAAAGAGGTCTTGAACTCAAACATATGCTCTGGGATCGAGCTTATATTTCAAACCTGTGAGTATGCATAATTCATTAAAGTGTTCTCAGCAATTTCATATACAAAAATTTCACCAAGTGACTCTAAACTTAAGGGTCAAGAAACGTCCTCCGATTAGCAACAAATCAATTCTGAGGCCAGTAAAAAATTATAATATTTTGCTTGGTAAATTGCAACGCATATTACATTCTATCACTTGTCCTTAACCTTAATAACTTCCTTGAAATCCTCTGCAGAAATATGTCTAAGGACAAACAAACATACTTAGGGGCTAATGAAGTTCAAATTACGGATGCTTTGCGGAAGAGAAAACAATTTCCTTTCAATGCAGGTCCACAAGACACTATACAAGGTTCATAACTGCTACACGAATAGCATTGCATTCAAAATCATTTAGCAGCGCTTGGATCTAGCGCACCCTCAAAGCCTTTAAAGTTTTAAAGGTCCCTTATGAATGGCAGAGGCATGGGGCAGTGATAATGTCCTAACAGGATAATTCCCTAGAGACTGACCATATACAGTATATCCAGATAGCTAGCGCCCAAACACTTCTCCAGCCAAGCTCGGACCAGGGAACTCCAAGCAATGGCTACTGAAGACTCAGCAGGTAGCCCTATACTATAGGCTTCCCCGAACCCACCCACCCACATCCTTAGCTCAAAAAGAATCGTATCTCACATTGATGGTGAGGTTGCAGGCACTACAAAAACTACCGAGATTGAGCGGGTCTCGAACCTCAGTCCAATAGAACGCCAGGCAGGGACGTTTCCAATAGGCTACCAAAGGGTTAATCATTCATAGTCCTGCTCAACTTGGTCTGCACCACATGAACCTCAAAATCATAAATAAAAAATATGAAGATTGAGAGGAGCAGACATTCACAAAATTTAAAGAATAGCATATCTTCAAGGACCTAAAAGGGTTACACAAAACCTTCTAGGTGCAGAAGGTAATAAATTTGAAAACTAATCGGTTTAAGTACAAAGAAGTGAATAGAATGACTTAGAAGATTAACTTTTTTTTAACTATGACATTTCTTCACATGGAGGATATAATGCATTTTCATACTTCATTTACCCTGGGGGAGCATAAATATCATGATAACATTCATTTATTCGAGAAGCTGATGGGAGGGGCAACCTTTTTTCTCTAATTTCAATCTATTTACATACCAAAACACAGAAAACCGTATAATACGGAATCCCTCTAATAAAAACCACAAAAAGACACTAAATAATATATCATTCTTCAAATCCCAGAAAGGTTAAGGGTTGTGGTGGCCGATATGATAACGTCCCTGACTGGTGAACGCCAGACTGGGGTTCGAGTCCCGCTCAAACTTGTTAGTTTTTTTGGTCGCTGCAACCTCACCATCCTTGTGAGCTACGCCATTGCCTGGCCCTCCTTGATCCTAGCTTGGGTGGAGAGGGGACTCGGGCGCTGATCATATGGCATATATATATGGTCAGTCTCTAGGGCATTGTCCTGCTTGATAGGTCAATGTCACTGTCCCTTGCCTCTACCATTCATGAGTGGCCTTTAAAGCCTTTAAACCAAAGCGGTCAGAAGTGACATTATTCACAAGCTAGGCAAGAAGTGAACTATCTTCAGACCAGGACTCACTCAACAGATCTGAACAAAAGCATTAAGTGAAAAGCCACCAATGAAATACGATTCTAGTCGTTGAGGAAGTCTTTTACAAGTCTTTCGTGGTCTTATAAAATTCGATTACGAAATTATATGAAATTTAAAGAGAAAATCTAATGAAAATTGTCTATGACATCTGTTGAAAGTCTAGAAAATCTAATGAAAGTCTTCAATGAAATCTGATGAAAGTTCAGAGAAATCTGATGAAGGTTGAGAAATCTAATGAAAGTAGATGAACTCTGATGAAAGTTTAGAGAAATCTGATGAAGGTTGAGAAATCTAATGAAAGTAGATGAACTCTGATGAAAGTTTAGAGAAATCTGATGAAGGTTGAGAAATCTGATGAAAGTAGATGAAATCTGATGAAAGTTGAGAATTCTGATAATAGACGTCGATAAAATCTGATGAAAGTCGATGAAATCTGATGAAAGTTGAGAAATCAGATGAAAGTTGAGAAATCAGATGATAGACGTCGATAAAATCTGATGATAGTCGTCAAAGAAATCTGATGAAACACGTCAATGAAATCTGGGTAAAAGTTATTACGTAATATGATTTAAGCTAACCTGATATCTGACTGAAATTTGCAAGTAAACCTGATGAAAATCTATGATGAGGAGCAAGGAACCGAATTCATTAAACAAAAACACGAATAAAAAAGGTCAGTAAAAGGTTTTGTACAAATATGAAGAAAACACACTGAAGAAGAATAACGTGAAAGGAAAAAGAAACGTAATAATAATAAATTACGGCACAGTGATGCCACAGAATGTCCGATTACGTCAAGACACCAAGGCCAATGCGCAAAACTATAAATACCTTTGGAATGTGACTAAATCTGAGCAATGATACGACAGAATTCATAACATCTTTTGACGATGATCCATAAATATCTAAGATTTAATCTTTACCTCCGGCCAACGAAGTTAGGAGGAGGTTATGTTTTCACCCCTGTTTGTCCGTTTGTCTGTGAACAACATCCTTGCCACAATTTTACTCATAGAGTAATGAAACTGTCAGGCATTAATTTTCATGATGACACGTCGAAGTGACTTAATTTTTAAAGTCCTAGGTCAAAGGTCAAGGTAGAGCAAATGGTTAACCGAAATAAGCTGCCGTGGCGGAGGTCTTCACTATCAGAATGCTTTTCTAGTTTCAAGTGAAAAGGAGTTTGAAAAGATTGTCTCACAGATGCAGAGTGGAAATAGATATCTTTAAATTGAACAAGTTTAACAGTTCATGAACTGAATAAAATTCTCACATGTGAACAGATATAATAAAAAAAAAAAAATCAACACAAAGGCATACCAAGCACCACATAATGGATATACGTAGACTAACAGTAAAATAAGAATTGCACATTGCAAAAACTCCACATCACTTCTAAGCAATGTTACAGTCTTCTCCCCCAGACTTGAGGGCATCAGTACCAATTTAAGATTCATACCTGACATCGGCGGACGTATGTACGCACAAACTTCATCTTGGAAGCCATTTGGGATAAGTGCTGTTCACAAACTTTTCATAGACCAGGGTAGAACTCAGTTTTTTCCTTGTTCAGATTTCGAAGATTCCACACTGGTGAACGTATCTAAGGAAATGTCAACCACAGGTGGGACCTTAAGAAAGATTTTAATTTCAAGTTTTCAAGGACGAATTAATCGATTTCGGATTTATCTCAAGAAACGGATCAAAATTCTTAACAATATTCGCTCATAACATGAAGATGATAAACTTAATTCCCGCCTTACCAGACAGAAAAGCTTCAATAAACTAGAAAAAGGAATAAAATTCTTCCAGAAGGGATGGTCGACGATCAACAATCGGCGAGGGAACTAGATAACTAGAACAATTTTGGCCAAAATCACCCTCCTACCCCCCTCTTTATCTCTAGCCTAATCATTGGACGATTTTTTCAATACCATGATAACAAAGATAAAACGGGCAAAAATAATTAAGTCTTGAAAAAAGAAATTATCTGTCTGCCCTGTCGATCCGAAAAAAACAACTAGGCTATTACAGAGACCAGAGTAAGATAGCTCAGTCAGGTAATGATGATGCCAATGTACACACTTCTGGGGATGCCCTGAAGGATTTGGCCTTCAAGGAAAGGTGAATACTGAAGCAAGGGTTAGTTGAAGTAGGGTAGCAATAAACCCAAAGGAATTCCTTAAGAAGAAGAAGGACAGAAAGGTGGGGGGACAGCCACTCAGTAACCAACCTCAGTCCACTTCATGGTTCTGGCAGATAATGGAGTTGGCAATGTATACACTTCTGGGGGTGATTTGAAGGATCTGACCTTCAAG